>NC_089839.1:270172981-270491592 GCF_035609145.1 Eleutherodactylus coqui | reverse complement strand
TGCTGACAGGTGAGTCGCAGCGGGGAGCGGGGCAGAGCGGGCGGGAGAGAAGGAGAGAAAGATCTCCCCTCCGTTCCTCCCCGCTCTCCCCTGCAGCTCCCCGCTCCGCAGCGCTCCCCGAATCTTTCAGGACGAGCAGAGAGGTACTCGGATAAAGCACATTACTCGGACGAGTAGTGCTTATCCGAGTACGTTCGCTCATCTCTAATCTTAATATTTTTGGTACAGCTTCTAAGCCAAATGTGGAACCTTCTTGATATCCTTATCTTATCTTGACATATGTCTCTCGGTATATACAGAAATGAGACAAGTTGTTTTCTGGTAAGTTCGACGGTGTCTGCTACTGCGTAGTTTAAATTCATGCGATATATTAATATAAATTATCCATAATCAAATATTTTCCATTACATCGGCTGACAACTACAGGCTCATATAAACATGACAACCCACTTTGCAGATTCATTCATAACACCATAACTTTCCCTTAAGTCCACAGCAATATACAATCACATCCTTCATGAGTAAAAGCACAACACTTGTATTATATGGGAGTTATTGGAGGGAATATAGACCCCCAGCAGGCTGGACCAGTAGCGCCCTCAGGAGGCCCAAAAATGATCATCTTTCTGATATTCACATTCCTGGAGACGGCAGTTTATTCACATTTTCCAGACTTGCTCTCATCCTCAACTTAGGGGCGCCAGCAAATCCCAGATATGGGGCAGGAAGAAGAGGCAACTGGAGGGAGGTATTGCTAATCAGAGAGACATTGGGGAGTGCAAGGTTGGATACTAGATCCCCCGAGGGTCTACATCCGCAGACAGATCTGATGTACATGTACTGAGCTCCCATCCTTTATATTGTAGTGGTTCTGCACAGGTTTTGTTTCTGCACGTTTGTACACTCGTTTTTCACATTGAGGAGGTATATGATAGGCATATCACTTAGGCCGGGCTCACATGAGCGGGTCGCATTCCACGGGCTGATATCCACAGTGGATGACCTGGTAATGATTGCGGAAAAGGAACTGCGTATGCGTGCGGTTTTCTGCATTGATGTACGTTGGTTGGACAGGGTTTCATCCATGCGGAAAACTGAATGCAATCAGGGAATTACATCAGAAAGTCGCCCAACTCCCTGGAAATACTGTTCTATCTCCTGGGCGACATTCTTTTGTGCTGTCATGGTAAGATGTTCTGAGGGCCTTCAGGACGGGATACGGATCTCTAGGCTTTTTTCAAATACCTTTTTAGAAGTAGTATAAACCACCTTTAAAAAAAAAAAAAAGACAAAAAAACCCCCCATTTTTTCTTCTTGAGGAAGAGTCCAGAAGAATCAGCAGAGGCTGCAGACAGCAGGCTGGTTGGGTATTTTGCTCCCCAGATTCGATCCTGCATTATCTGCCCACAAATTCTTGCTTTCTATATTCCATTTGTATCTGGTCTCTTAGCAACGTGCGCAGGAATCCGCATCCATGTGCAATGTGAATTACGTATGCACTGCGGAATGAACACATCCATAGAGATCAATGGAGCTTATACGCTCAAAATCCAGAGTAGAATAGAGCACTCTGCAAGTTTTTCTTCTTCTGCTTGCGGAATTCGCAATTCCTACCCGCGGGTATAAGCGAAACTTTGAAAGTCAATGCCTTTCAATGCCCGTGTATTATTACGTATCATACACATGGATGGCGATCATGGAATTTGCAAGACAAATTCCAGCCGCTCATATGAGACCGACCTTACACACGTGATTTACGGCTCAAATGTTTTAAATTGAAAATACTCATAAGGAAACTCTGTAATGAGTAAGGCCATATTTACACTCAGGATCCATCCAATAGAGGTATGGATGAAACTCACACAGGAAAATAATGCATTGATATCAATGTGTGTATTTACATGGGCGATTTTGTTTTTTGTTTTTTTTTTCTCAGACCAATGGTTCTTCTCCAGCATTTCTTCTCTCTGGCTCCCTGGCCGTGTTCTTTAAGATTTTCTTTTGGCCTGCGATTTAAAAATCCCTGCCTCCTGGAAGAGCTGCCTCTGATTGGCTGATCGCTGTGACCAATCGGAGGAACAGCGCTCAGCCATTCTTTGAATGACAGCTGAGTGCTGCCTCTGATTGGTCACAGCGCCAGAAGAAAATGCTGAAGAGCACTGCTAGGGAGCCAGAGAGAAGAAGCGCCAGAGCCCCGCAGTGCTGCTAGGTGATGTTTTTTTTTTTTTTTTTCATTCAAAACACAGACTGACAACTCACTGATACTCTCTGTGTATTGGTGGCTCACTCCATTAACATCCAATCACTTGCAGTACAGGAAACCTCTCCTCCTCTTCCATGCTTCAACACATACGGACCTCCTGACCAGAAACTTCTAAAGACATGGAACTCCTTTCCCGATCTCATACACTCCCTTTTATAACCTCTGTCATACCACATGACAAGACAGAACTGATACATTTATAGGCAGTCTCCAAGCACTGTAAACACTTAACTCTTCACTCACCGCGGCTGTGCAATACATATAACAGAACAGGCCACTTTGCACAGCGCACCTACAAAAGACATACATGTATGACATTTATGGAGGGGGCCAGTAAAGTATATTCTGGTCCACTACAAGATGTCATCTAGCTTTTCTGACGATTACTCATGGCAGCGAAGCGCGTCACCGGCTCGCATTGTCCAACCTCCCTCATGGTTTGCATACATCTAAGTATAGTTCTTAATAATACCACCAGAAAAAATGATCAGCGTCACCAGATATCATTATTTTATAGAAATGTTCCCCATCGGTCATTATATGGAATGTACATTACATATTCCTTGCTTGTTACTGAGAGAAACTGCAATCATAATATTCAAAATTCACCATCTTGGGTTTTGTGTTCCTGCAGGTTCGAGCAAGGAGATCTACTAACGATATGGCTGCCATGTTATGTTCCGCGGTAAGGACACAATCACATGTTAAAGCTTTGTGTTTTTCTGACAGAAGAGGTTGAGATTATATCTCCTTTGTAAAGGCAGTAATATAGAGTTCACTAGACTAGATTTCCTCTCCTGCTCAGCTATAAGCAACAGCATCAGATCACTGAATGGATATAATGATGGAAAAACAAAAAATGTGTAGGAAATGTGTCATTTTATTTTCTTATCTACTTTTTTTTTAGTAACTACAGGTTTTCCAGTTTTTTTTTACCTTTTTAAAAAACACCTGCCATGCAGATGAATAATAAACTAGCCTATACTCGCTCATCAAGGATCCCTGGCCTTTAGTAAGCCAAGTCTGCCATAACAACCCATGTTCAGTGATCATGTTGGGGGCAATAGAGTAACAGAGGGAGCCCTTTCTGGCTTATATGCTGCAAACCACATTGACCGCAGCATAGAAGTGGTTGGCAGTCACAATCACAGACAGCTATTGTGGGCCGGTGTAAGCTGTTGAGCACAGCCCACTCCATTACGCTCGAGCCGGACCCACAATGTACATTTACATTATGTCGGTCATGAAGGATTTACAGTCACTTCAACTGATTCATTGAAGTGATTGAGAATCTACAAGTAATTCCCAGCAAGGAGGAAGGGTTGTGCCAAAACTGACACTTATCACCTCTCCACAGCCTCCATTCACAGTGAACAGGCATTGTTCATATTTGAGTCACTGCTTGTTAACACGGCCCGACAGTCATTTGGTTTTTAGTTCTGCTATAAACCAAGTGACTTCAACAAGTGAGCGATTTCTCACTCAGTACCGTGTTGGCGGCTGCATGTACGCGCGACAATTATTGCCTAAATCTACTTTTCCAGAGATAATTTAGGTAATAATTGCCCCATGTAAAGGTAGCTTAAGGCTAGATTTACAGTGGGAGGAATCCCGCCGGAGATTTTGCGGTCTTGCCGCAGCAAAAAAAAAATTGAGATTTCCGCCGGGAAGCGCAGCTTCAAAACCTGCTTGGCTGCATGCTTTTCTGTTGTGGTCGGCGCTCCTATAGAAAGAAGCAATGGAAAAAAATCCGCGCTGCAGCGCCGGCTTTGCCGCAACGGATTGGCCGTCCTGTGTGGATAAGATTTTTGCACTGAATTTCCGCAGCAAATCCGCCCTGTGTGAACCCAGCCTTAGAGTCCAAAAATGCAATATATTATGCATATTAATATATTATCTAAAGGGGCTATGTCAAGATATAAAGTTATCTCTTAATTCCAGCAGAATGAAAAACATTACACTTGGGGGGGAGGGGCTGTCCATTACAACCACTGCTAATTGGGAGAATCGAGGTCCCAAAGGTCCCTGCATCAATAGGTCGGAGGTCGGGCACGCACATACAATATGTAGGATTTCATACACGTGTTTTTCTCTATTGGCCAAATCTAACCAAAAAACTGATCTGACTAATAAGCAAATATCAGAGCGCAGCTGTCAATGCATTCCCTAACATGTAAGCTAATGTTCAGCCAATGTAACCGGTGCCTGAATGGCTATTTGTCCGTAGAACAAATGTAACAAACTATCTGCCGACTCGGTTTTCCTGCCTTGAAATGTTCCTGTAGAGAATGTACCGCAGTATAAATGCCTCATGTAGTTCAGCTGTGGGACAAGTTACTAGTATTTACTCTTCATCATCTTTCAGTCACTTTGAGCAAATATTTAGTTGTCAGTTTTTCATGTCTACAATATGTCTTATTTATATCAGGCCTATCCAGCTGAGGACGCGGCCTCGGGATAAGCCAAGAACGATTCCGAGCGATCACAGAAACGGGGTAAATGGTGATAAAATGTGATTTACACTGAAGTAATCCTCAATGTGTCAGAAGAAAGTTCTTACTGTAACAATTCACGTTCCTACATTATAAGGCCTCGTGGTCACGGACGTTTCGGTAAAACGCTGGAGATCTCCCTATAGCATTTTACCAGTGTTTGGAAATTCCCCTTTCTGCTGACAGAGACCGCCTGTGGCTGCGAGTGCACAGCGCACGCCCATGAATCACACACACACGGTCATGCACAGGGTGACAATTTTTTTTAACCTCTTATGGACCAGGCTGTTTTGTACCGTAAGGTCTAGACACATTTTAGGGATTTTAGCCATATGCTGGTTTTACTGCCCTATTTTTTTTCCTTTAGGTACAAACATTATTTTTTCAGCGTTTTCTTTGTCGTGACATTATAGGCCTATTTTTTTAATATCTTTTTCACTGACTTTTTTTGTGTAGTTTCATTTGGGGTAAAAAGCTAAAATAATGATTTTTTTTTAAACATTTCTAGTTTTTTTTTTTTTAATTAGTATATTTACGCTAAAATAAAGTAGAGAAACAGGTTCCTCATTTTGTTTCAGACATTTTGACATATAATATGTATGGTTTTGATTTACACGGCGCATACAGCGACAATTTTTGTTGGCATCGGCTTTGGGTTATTTTCTTTCTCAGGGTGCATTCAGACGTCTGTATATCGGACACTTATTCACTCCGGCCGATATACGGCGTCTCTCTCTGCAGGGGGAGGAGGCTGGAAGAGCCGGGAGCAGTGCTCTGAGCTCCCGCCCACTCTCTGCCTCCTCTCCACCCTCCTGCACTATTTTCAATGAGGAGAGGCAGGACGGGGCAAAGCTAATTCCCTGTACTTAGCCCCGCCCCTGCCCCGCCTCCTCTCATTGCAAATAGTGCAGAGGGGCAGAGAGGGGGAGTGGAGAGGAGGCGAGAGCTCAGAGCACTGCCCGGCTCTTCCAGCCTCCTCCCCCTGCAGAGAGAGACGCCATATATCGGCCGGCGTGAATACCCGGCCAATATACGGTCGTCTGAATGCACCCTTATGTATATATTCTTGTTTTATTCTGTAATTTTTATTTATGTCATATAAGACCTCCTGTTGGACATTCACATGTGCTTTGTTTTTTTTTATCTGACATATTTCCACTGTAGCTGGGGCATCAATAGGATCATTGAGCGCTGTGTACTTGGGGAAGGAGGAGACAGAAAGGGTTAACCCCCCTCCTGCCTTCTCCTCTGGGTTATCAGCTGTAACTAACAGCTGACAACCCGCCCTGCCCTCTGACTGATTGCAGAGCAGGAAGCTTAAAACCTCCCCTGTAATTTTACATACGGCTGGGCTTTAAGCCCAGGAGCCGTATATTTACAGTGCCTGGTTCTAAATGGTTAAATTGCTATCTCTGTTTCATAGCGGGGTTGTGTATTAAAACACCTTCCCTACGCAATGTATTTCGTATGGACAGCGTTGTTTATGCTCCCTATACAAATGTACAGGGCTCGCACAGTACGCAGAGAAATAGAGCATGCTGCAATCTATTTCTCGTGCAAATCGATACAGTGTCTACATGCCGATGCGCATGGACTAATGAAAGTCCATTAACTTACCTTGATTCCATTCACTGCGTATTACGTGGCCATCTAACACACGTAATATGCGGTGAAAGAATGGCCGTGGACATGACCTCTAACATATATTTATGAGAAAGTAGAACGTTTGCTCTGTGTTAGTAAATCTTCTGGCAGAGTATCATCCCTATACGTCACATATATACAGCTCACAGTATTCTGTCCGGCACTTATGGCAGATTTACACACAGCAGATTTGTTACAGAAATGTCTCTTGTCCCAATTTCCAGCCTGAATTGGAATAATGGCAGCTGCAATCCCACTGGTCACAATAGATACAAGACGATTATTACATCTCTCCCAATCTGTATTACGGTTAGGCCGGCTTCACACGGGCGTATTTGATTTCACTGGGTTTGTTCACACATCCATATTTTGCGGATACATTTTGATTGCACAAAAAACCCAGCATGCTGTATTTTCCTGCACATTAATGGTCCCCATAGAAGTTAATGTGGGGTGAGAAAATGCGAGTGCTATATGCTAGGGGATGTGTGATACGCTGTATAGCTATTCTGGAAGAAAAAAAAAACACATATAAAACTCATTAGACAAGGGTTTCCCAAAGTGTGCTCCCTGGATTACGAGGGGCTCTGACCAAGGGTCTAGTTTCTGGCTCTACTCACTGCTGCAGCATTGTCTGGATGCATATTTTTATATTCCACAACACTTCTGCTCGACCCAACCCAAACAACCAATCACTGTGAATCACCCAACCCAAACAACCAATCACTGTGAATCACCCAACCCAAACAACCAATCACTGTGAATCACCCAACCCAAACAACCAATCACTGTGAATCACCCAACCCAAACAACCAATCACTGTGAATCACCCAACCCAAACAACCAATCACTGTGAATCACCAACCCAAACAACCAATTACTGTGAATCACCCAACCCAAACAACCAATCACTGTGAATCACCCAACCCAAACAACCAATCACTGTGAATCACCCAATCCAAACAACCAATCACTGTGAATCAGCCAATAAGCCAATCCAAACAACGAATCAGGTTGCGAATCGAGCAGAAGTGTTGTGGAATATAAATATATGCTGTCCGGACAGGCTCTAGTGAGCGAACAGGACGCATATATCTATATTACTCCCCAAATTCGCACCATTCACAACCTGATTGGTTTTTTGGATTTACTCATTCCCTGTGATTGGTTATTTGGGTTGGCTGATTCACGGTGATTGGTTGTTTAGGTTGGCTCATGTAGAAGTGGGGAGTAAAAGGCTAATATGCGAACAAGACCTGTGGTTGGCATAGCAACGTGGATCACATGAGCCAGCTCCAGTCATGTGATCAGCATTATTATGCCGACTGCAGGGCCTGTTCATTCAGTTTCTCACTAGAGCCTGTCCGTATAATGCTGCAGCAGTGAGTAGAGCAGGGACCAATGGTGGGGGTGGTGGCAATGGGGGATCCTATTACTACTGTGGCCGCAATAATGGACCCCATCAATACTGTGGCCGCAATAATGTACCCCATCAATACTGTGGCCGCAATAGGGGTGAACTACTACTTCGGCCAATATCGGGGATGCTATTACTACAGCAGCTAATGTGGGGGTAACCATTACTACCGAGGCCACTATGAGGGTCACTATTACTACTGGGGTCTCACTAGGGGTTGCTGTTACTACTGGGACCACTAATATAGGGGGTCACTATTGCTACATAGGGTGGATATGCTGCAGTATTTAACCCCTTCCTGCTCCAGGACGTACATTTACGTCCTGGACTGTCGGGGTATGTATGAAGAGCGGTCAGCTGACACCCGTGGGCAATAGCTGCAATCAGCCGTGCGGCTGATCGTGGCTCTTAATCTAAATGGCGCTGTCAAATCCCGCAGTGATATCGTGGGAGCCATGCAGGTGTCATGGCAGCCATGGGCCTTCTGAAAGGCCACATGGCTGCCTTAGGAGACTGCCTGTAAAATCGCAGTATGACGTAATGCTATAGCATTGCATCATACTGCAGGAGCGATCAAAGCATCGCATGTTGTAGTCCCCCAGGGGGTCTTAAAAGAAAAGTGAAAATAAGAAGTTTTATTAACGGTTTAAAAAAAAAAAAAGTAATAAAAGTTTAAATCGGCCCCCTTTTGACATATCTATAATATAGAAATCTAAATCATTGAAGAAAAATACATATTTGGTATCGTCGTGTTCGTAAAAGTCCAATCTATCAAAATAGTGCATTATTTACCCCGCCTGGTGAACGTCGTCCGAAAAAAAGAAGGAAGAATGCCAGAAATGCACTTTCAGTTACCCTGTCTCCCAGAAAAAAAATGCAATGAAAAGTAATCAAAAAGTTGTATGTATTCCAAATTGGTACTAACGTACACTACAGGACTTCCTGCAAAAAATGAGCCCTTGCACAACTGCATCGCTGGAAAAATAAAAAAGCTATTGCGCGCAGAAGATGGCGGCAGAAAATAATTTTAAAAAATCAAATGTCTTTGAAAAAAAAGAGTAGTACTGTAGAAAAAAAACTATACCGGTATCATTGCAATCGCACTGTCCCATAGAATAAAGTTATCATGTAATTTTTGCTGCAGTTTGAGCACCGTAGAAATAAGGCGCATTGAAAGATGGCGGAATTTCGTTTTTGTTTTTTTTTCCCATTTTATTCCAGTACATTATATGGTGCAGGAAATGGCACCATTTAAAAATACAACTCGTCACGCAAAAAAAAAGTCCCCCATACAGCGTTGTTATTGGAGTTACGATCTTTTTGAAGGGGGAAAGAAAAAACAAAAATGGAAAAAAAGAAAAGGGGCCGCGTCATTGAGGGGTTAAAGTAGCTGTAGCAGCAAAGTGCATGAGATTTTAAAAATCTCATCCACACGCTGTGGAAAACATCTGCACAAAACCCGGGTGGATATTGACATGCGGTGCGGGATTTAATTCCACAGCTTTTTAATTTTAAATATAATGTATTTCAAAAGTGCAATAAAGTACAATAAAGTACAATAAAGTACAATAAAGTACGCCCATTTACGTACAAAACAGCATTGTTCATTCTACAAAAAAAGTTACTCGCAATCTTGTGCAAATACGCATACGTTCATGTGGAGGGGCCGTAAAGAAACACTAAAATAACTGTGTATTTACACGAGCACTGGCAAAGCCGCTAATTTTTATGCTAGTGTGATGCGTTTTGCAAGAAAAACGTGAAAAATCGCAGGTTATTCCAATAGTAAAAAAAGAAAATCGCAGTCACATGGAACTTGCATGTAGATGTGAGCACAGTGCAATATTTTGTTGCTCCCATGGGGAAGAATGAGCGATTTATTAAGAGAAGCGCCCAACAATAGGACATATTGCAGTTTTTCTATCTTGCAGCATAGCTGCATATGTTAATAGACCCATTTAATATAATGGGTCCTCACAATGTACAGAAATAGAAATGAGCGAGCATACTCACTAAAGCAAACTACTGGAGCGGGGGAGGAGAGAGTGAGAGAGAGATCTCCCCTCCCTTCCTCCCCGCTCTCCACCGCCGCTCCCCGTCCCCCGCCGGCAGCCGAATCTTTAGAGACGGGACCAATCAGCTGAGAGCTGCCCCTGATTGGTCCCGCTGAGCCAATGAGAGGCAGCAGTCACTCACCCATTCATGAATTCATGAATGGGTGTGTGAGTGAGGGCTGCCTCTGATTGGTCAGGCTGTGACCAATCAGAGGTAACTCATTCAGCAGGCCGGGATTTTAAAGCCCCGCCGGCTGAATACTACAGAGAAGCAGTTCAGGAGAAGTGCCGGTGGCCGCGGCAGAACTCTGGCTGCAGCGGAAAGGTAAGTACATTTTTTTTTCATTTTAACACATTTCTGGATGAATTGCAGGGAAGGGCTTATATATTTAAGCCCGTATCGACAATTCATCCCGCGCTCGCGCGCAGCGCATTGCTTTCAATGGAGCCGGCTGTATTGCCGGCTCCATTGAATGCAATGCGCTGGACAGCTCCGGCCCGTTTCTAATGAAACGCGGCTAGGAGCAGATTTTCGGGCGATTTTTGGGCCCCGGTCACGCGATTTGCGGATGCGCATCCGTCATGCGATCCGCAAATCGCGGCAAAAAACGCCCGTGTGACTAAGGCCTAATAATGAAATTATAACTAGTACCCATTTTAAACAGGTTGATAGTAATAGTTATGTAGATTTTTTTAGTTGCCATGCACGCCCCTGGAAGGTTAATATATCCCATACGGCCAACTAAAAAGGATAAACCGTAATTGTACAAAAAATGAAGATTTTAAAAGACAGTCTCTCATTTTAAAAAGGCGGTTTTTAGATAAAAATTACCCTGAAGGTATTTTTAACGCGGCATTTAATAAGATATGGAAGGAAAGGGTTAATAGAGATAGTGGATCAAATAAATACATTAATACAGAGAGAAATAGTAATAGTCGAAAAAATAAAATCATGAGTGATACTCCGAGTATAAACTGTGACATTAATAAGGATAGGAATAGTAACACCTATAAAACCGCTTTTATAACTAGGTACAACAATCAGAGTCGGGATATCCGTAGAATTTTACAAAAAAAATTGGTCCATTCTCAAAAATGACCCAATATTAGGTAAAAATATAGATAAACAACCTAGATTGATTTTTAGGAAAAATAAGACCATTAAAGATAATATAGCTCCATCAAAAGCGGAAGAAAAAAAGAGATGTGAAAAATAGGGACTAGAGATGAGCGAGCACCAAAATGCTCGGGTGCTCGTTACTCGGGACGAAATTTTCGCGATGCTCGGGTGTTCGTTTCGAATAACGAACCCCATTGAAGTCAATGGGCGACCCGAGCATTTTTGTATTTCGCCGATGCTCGCTAAGGTTTCCATGTGTGAAAATCTGGGTAATTCAAGAAAGTGATGGGAACGACACAGCAACGGATAGGGCAGGCGAGGGGCTACATGTTGGGCTGCATCTCAAGTTCACAGGTCCCACTATTAAGCCACAATACCGGCAAGAGTGGGGCCCCCCCCACCCAACAACTTTTACTTCTGAAAAGCCCTCATTAGCATGGCATACCTTAGCTAAGCACCACACTACCTACAACAAAACACAATCACTGCCTGCATGACACTCTGCTGCCACTTCTCCTGGGTTACATGCTGCCCAACCCCCCTCCCCTCTGCACGACCCAGTGTCCACAGCGCACACCAAACTGTCCCTGCGCAGCCTTCAGCTGCCCTCATGCCACACCACCCTCATGTCTATTTATAAGTGCGTCTGTCATGAGGAGGAACTGCAGGCACACACTGCAGAGGGTTGGCACGGCTAGGCAGCGACCCCCCCATAAAAGGGGCGGGCTGATAGTCCACAATGCTGTACAGAAGCAATGAGAAATCCAATCCTGTGCCACCTCCATCAGGAGCTGCACACGTGGGCATAGCAATGGGGAACCTATGTGCCACACACTATTCATTCTGTCAAGGTGTCTGTATGCCCCAGTCAGACTGTCAATATGTACCTTAACAGTAACCGCGTTGGTGGTAATGTGGTGGTGACTGCGGACCTAGTAGCGCGGTTGTATTTTGTTGGTTTTCGGAATGTGGCCAGGATTAAGTGGGCCGTGGCGGGGGATGTTTTTGAGGCACTACGTGTCCTCTCCACGTGTCCGTGGTTATATGCACCTTAACAGTAACCGCGTTGGTGGTAATGTGGTGGTGACTGCGGACCTAGTAGCGCGGTTTTATTTTGTTGGTTTTCGGAATGTGGCCAGGATTAAGTGGGCCATGGCGGGGGGATGGTGGGGGGGCTCTCTTGTTGTGTTGGTAAAGGTGAAATTCTTGGACTGCCACCAGACGAACCAATGCAAAGGCATTTGCCAAGAATGTTTTTATTGTTGGAGGAGGAGGGGGATGTTTTTGAAGCACTACGTGTCCTCTCCACGTGGCCGTGGTTATATGCACCTTAACAGTAACCGCGTTGGTGGGAAATAGCCTCGCCGCCATCATGTCTTTGGGAAGCCTCTGTTTCCACACCCCAGAGACATACCATTAGCAGCGGTATAGGCAGAGCCCAGAATTCGTAACATTTCAGCCGTAGCATTAGGACAGGCCCCACTAACATATCACTAGCAGCATTATAGGGGGAGCACAGTATTAGTTCCATTTCAGTAATAGTAGCACTCAAGACAGGCCCCAGTAACAATTCCGAAGCAGCAGTATAGTGGGAGCGCAGTCTTCGTTCCATTTCAGTAATAGTAGCACTCAAGACAGGCACCAGTTACAATTCCGAAGCAGCAGTATTCTGGGAGCGCAGTCTTCGTTCCATTTCAGTAATAGTAGCACTTAAGACAGGCCCCAGTAACAATTCCGAAGAAGCAGTATAGGAGGAGCATAATCTAAGTTCCATTTAAGTAATAGTAGCAGCCTACACAGGCCCCAGGAACAATTCCGAAGCAGCAGTATAGTGGGAGCGCAGTCTTAGTTCCATTCCAGTAGCTGCAGTATAGCCAAGGCCCAAGTTACATTTATGTAGCTAAAGTGTAGGCCAACCCCACACACCTTTCTGTACCATGAGTGCAGGCGAAGAACATAGAAATTGCTATGATTACACTGTAGATGAGGGCCCCAAAAAATTGATGTACCAACAGTACTAATGTACCTCAGTAAAAATTGGCCATGCCCAACCAAGATGGCAGGTGAAACCCATTAATCGCTTTGGTTAATGTGGCTTAAGTGGTAACTAGGCCTGGAGGCAGCCCAGTTTAACGAAAAATTGTTTCAAGTTAAAGTTCCAACGCTTTTAAGAGCATTGAAACGTATAAAAAATTTTTAGAAAAATTATATGAGTGAGCCTTGTGGCCCTAAGACAAATTGCCCGTTCAGCGTGATTACGTGAGGTTTCAGGAGGAGGAGCAGGAGGAGAAGGAGGAATATTATACACAGATTGATGAAGCAGAAATGTCCCCGTTTTGGATGGTGAGAGAGAACGATGCTTCCATCCGCGGGTGCAGCCTACGTATTGCTTAGGTATCGCTGCTGTCCGCTGGTGGAGAAGAGAAGTCTGGGGAAATCCAGGCTTTGTTCATCTTGATGAGTGTTAGCCTGTCGGCACTGTCGGTTGACAGGCGGGTACGCTTATCTGTGATGATTCCCCCAGCCGCACTAAACACCCTCTCCGATAAGACGCTAGCCGCAGGACAAGCAAGCACCTCCAGGGCATACAGCGCTAGTTCAGGCCACGTGTCCAGCTTCTACACCCAGTAGTTGTAGGTGGCAGAGGCGTCACGGAGGACAGTCGTGCAATCGGCTACGTACTCCCTCACCATCCTTTTACAGTGCTCCCGCCGACTCAGCCTTGACTGGGGAGCGGTGACACAGTCTTGCTGGGGAGCCATAAAGCTGTCCAGGCCCTTAAAGACTGTTGCTCTGCCTGGGCTGTACATGCTGCTCGATCTCCGCACCTCCCCTGCTACCTGGCCCTCGGAACAGCGCCTCCTGCCACTAGCGCTGTCGGAGGGGAATTTTACCATCAGCTTGTCCGCCAGGGTCCTGTGGTATAGCAACACTCTAGAACCCCTTTCCTCTTCGGGAATGAGAGTGGGAAGGTTCTCCTTATAGCGTGGGTCGAGCAGTGTGTACACCCAGTAATCCGTAGTGGCCAGAATGCGTGTAACGCGAGGGTCACGAGAAAGGCATCCTAACATGAAGTCAGCCATGTGTGCCAGGGTACCTGTACACAACACATGGCTGTCTTCACTAGGAAGATCACTTTCAGGATCCTCCTCCTCCTCCTCCTCAGGCCATACACGCTGAAAGGATGACAGGCAAGCAGCAGGGCCACCGTCAGCAGTGGGCCAAGCTGTATCTTCCCCCTCCTCCTCATCCTCCTCATGCTCCTCCTCCTCCTCCTGAATGCGCTGAGATATAGACAGGAGGGTGCTCTGACTATCCAGCGACATACTGTCTTCCCCCGCTCCGTTTCCGAGCGCAAAACATCTGCCTTTATGCTTTGCAGGGAACTTCTCAAGATGCATAGCAGAGGAATGGTGACGCTAATGATTGCAGCATTGCCGCTCACCACCTGGGTAGACTGCTCAAAGTTTCCAAGGACCTGGCAGATAGCTGCCAACCAGGCCCACTCTTCAGAAAATAATTGAGGAGGCTGAATCCCACTGCGCCGCCCATGTTGGAGTTGGTATTCCACTATAGCTCTACGCTGCTCCAAGAGCCTGGCCAACATGTGGAGCGTAGAGTTCCACCGTGTGGGCACGTCGCACAGCAGTCGGAGCACTGGCAGATTAAACCGATGTTGCAGGGTGCGCAGGGTGGCAGCGTCCGTGTGGGACTTGCGGAAATGTGCGCAGAGCCGGCGCACCTTTACGAGCAGGTCTGACAAGCGTGGGTAGCTTTTCAGAAAGCGCTGAACCACCAAATTAAAGACGTGGGCCAGGCATGGCACGTGCGTGAGGCTGCTGAGCTGCAGAGCCGCCACCAGGTTACGGCCGTTGTCACACACGACCATGCCCGGTTGGAGGCTCAGCGGCGCAAGCCAGTGGTCGGTCTGCTCTGTCAGACCCTGCAGCAGTTCGTGGGCCGTGTGCCTCTTATCTCCTAAGCTGAGTAGTTTCAGCACGGCCTGCTGACGCTTGCCCACGGCTGTGCTGCCACGCCGCGCGACACCGACTGCTGGCGACGTGCTGCTGCTGACACATCTTGATTGCGAAACAGAGGTTGCGGAAGAGGAGGGTGCTTTAGTGGAGGAAGCATACACCGCCGCAGATACCAGCACCGAGCTGGGGCCCGCAATTCTGGGGGTGGGTAGGACGTGAGCGGTCCCAGGCTCTGACTCTGTCCCAGCCTCCACTAAATTCACCCAATGTGCCGTCAGGGAGATGTAGTGGCCCTGGCCGCCTGTGCTTGTCCACGTGTCCGTTGTTAAGTGGACCTTGGCAGTAACCGCGTTGGTGAGGGCGCGTACAATGTTGCGGGAGACGTGGTCGTGCAGGGCTGGGACGGCACATCGGGAAAAGTAGTGGCGACTGGGAACTGAGTAGCGCGGGGCCGCCGCCTCCATCATACTTTTGAAGGACTCCGTTTCCACAACCCTATACGGCAGCATCTCAAGGCTGATAAATTTGGCTATGTGGACGGTTAACGCTTGAGCGTGCGGGTGCGTGGCGGCGTACTTGCGCTTGCGCTCAAACACTTGCGCTAGCGACGGCTGGACGGTGTGGTGCGAGACATTGGTGGATGGGGCCGAGGACAGCGGAGGTGAGGGTGTGGGTGCAGGCCAGGAGACGGTAGTGCCTGTGTCCTCAGAGCGGGGTTGGATCTCAGTGGCAGGTTGGGGCACAGGGGGAGAGGCAGCGGTGCAAACCGGAGGCAGTGAACGGCCTTCGTCCCACCTTGTGGGGTGCTTGGCCATCATATGTCTGCGCATGCTGGTGGTGGTGAGGCTGTTGGTGGTGGCTCCCCGGCTGATCTTGGCGCGACAAAGGTTTCACCACTGTTCGTCGGTCGTCAGGCGTCTCTGTGAAAAACTGCCAGACCTTAGAGCACCTCGGCCTCTGCAGGGTGGCATGGCGCGAGGGTGTGTTTTGGGAAACACTTGGTGGATTATTCGGTCTGGCCCTGCCTCTACCCCTGGACACCGCACTGCCTCTTGAAACCTGCCCTGCTGCTGCCCGTGCCTCCCCCTCTGAAGGCCTGTCCTGTGTAGGCGTTGCACACCAGGTGGGGTCAGTCACCTCATCGTCCTGCTGCTCTTCCTCCGAATCCTCTGTGCGCTCCTCCCTTGGACTTACTGCCCTTACTACTACCTCACTGCAAGACAACTGTGTCTCATCATCATCGTCCTCCTCACCCACTGAAAGGTCTTGAGACAGTTGCCGGAAGTCCCCAGCCTCATCCCCCGGACCCCGGGAACTTTCGAATGGTTGGGCATCAGTGACGATAAACTCCTCTGCTTGGAGAGGAACCACTGCTGCCCAATCTGAGCAGGGGCCCGAGAACAGTTCCTGGGAGTCTGCCCGCTCCTGAGCATGTGTCATTGTAGTGGAGTGAGGAGGCTGGGAGGAAGGAGGAGTAGCAGCCAGAGGATTTGGATTTGCAGCACTGGACGGCGCAGAACTGTGGGTGGATGATAGCTTGCTCAAAGCACTTTCTGCCATCCACGACAGGACCTGCTCACACTACTCATTTTCTGATAAAGGTCTCCCGCGTGGACCCATTAATTGGGCGATGAATGTGGGGATGCCAGAAACGTGCCTCTCTCCTAATCGCACAGCAGTCGGCTGCGATACACCTTGATCAGGAGCTCGCCCTGTGCCCACACCCTCACTTGGGCCTACGCGTCCTCGGCCACGTCCACGTCCACGTCCTCTAGGCTTACCCCTACCCCTCACCATGCTGTATTACCAGTGATTTCCCAGGCAGGAAATAAATTGGCGCAAGCCTGCAGGACAAATACAATTTTTCCCTTTTTGGGAAACAGAGGGCCCACTGACTACATTCAATCAGATAAGATATGTGTTGCACAGAAATGCAGTTATATAAAGTGCAGCAGAGCAGTTACTTTTCCCAGGCAGGAAATAAATTGGCGCAAGACTGCAGGACAAATACAATTTTTCCCTTTTTGGGAAACGGAGGGCCCACTGACTATATTCAATCAGATAAGATATGTGTTGCACAGAAATGCAGTTATATGAAGTGCAGCAGAGCAGTTACTTTTCACAGGCAGCAAATAAATTGGCGCAAGCCTGCAGGACAAATACAATTTTTCCCTTTTTGGGAAACGGAGGGCCCACTGACTATATTCAATCAGATAAGATATGTGTTGCACAGAAATGCAGTTATATGAAGTGCAGCAGAGCAGTTACCTTTCCCAGGCAGGAAATAAATTGGCGCAAGCCTGCAGGACAAATACAATTTTTCCCTTTTTGGGAAATGGAGGGCCCACTGACTATATTCAATCAGATAAGATATGTGTTGCACAGAAATGCAGTTATATGAAGTGCAGCACAGCAGTGACTTTTCACAGGCAGCAAATAAATTGGCGCAAGACTGCAGGACAAATACAATTTTTCCCTTTTTGGGAAACGGAGGGCCCACTGACTATATTCAATCAATAATATATGTCTTCTGGCCCTGCCTACACAATTATCTCCCTGTAGTATTACTGCAAGGCGCAATGCTCTGCAGACAGCCGATTTTGAAAAGAAACAAAATATATGCAACACTGCTAACAGCAGCCTGCACAGTACTGCACACGGATAGATGTGGCCCTAAGAAGGACCGTTGGGGTTCTTGAAGCCTACACTCACTCCTAACACTCTCCCTACCTAACCACCACTTCTCTCCCTGTAGTATTACTGCAAGGCGCAATGCTCTGCAGACTGCCGATTTTGAAAAAAAAAAAATTTGTGCAACACTGCTAACAGCACCCTCCACAGTACTGCACACGGATAGATGTGGCCCTGAGAAGGACCGTTGGGGTTCTTGAAGCCTACACTCACTCCTAACACTCTCCCTACAGCAGCTACGGCACCAGCACTTTCCCTCAGCTAACTCACAAGGCATCTGAGGCGAGCCGCGGGAGGGGCCGACTTTTATACTCGGGTGACACCTGATCTCCCCAGCCACTCACTGCAGGGGGGTGGTATAGGGCTTGAACGTCACAGGGGGAAGTTGTAATGCCTTCCCTGTCTTTCAATTGGCCAGAAAAGCGCGCTAACGTCTCAGAGAGGAAACTGAAAGTAACCCGAACACCGCGTGGTGCTCGTTAAGAGTAACGAGCATCCCGAACACCCTAATATTCGCACGAATATAAAGCTCGGACGAGTACGTTCGCTCATCTCTAATAGGGATCCAATATCACTCGAAAGAACGGGTGTCTTTAAATGCGGTAAAAATAAATGCAGGTGTTGTTCACATGTTCAACAGGGGAGAACATTTATTGAACTTGGTAGTGAAACAGTTAAATTAGACAATAAAAACAGATTAGATTGTGGAAGCAAACACATTATTTACTTATTGGAGTGTGATTGCAATATGAGAAATGTAGGGAGAACAAAGAATGCTTTAACGCATTAGTAACCATAAATTTAATATCAGGAGAGGATATACAAAACATAGCATATCCCGTCATTTTCTGGAAACCCATAATTGTGAAACAAAAGACCTGAGGGTAACTCCGTTAGAGCAAGTTCAGAATAAATCTGTTAGTTATCTCCGACGGAAGGAGATGTATTGGATTTACAAGTTGAAAACACTGACACCAAGGGGATTAAATAAGGTACTCGAGAAAATCTGATCGTCTTTTAAATTTTTTTATATATTTATATATACCTTCTATTTGGGGAAGATTTTAAGTAATTTTGATATATTTGATGATATAGTGTTAAATTTTATCAATATATAATTATTTATAATATAGGGATGATACAATGAATTTTATTGAATATGTTTAATTATTTTTGTCATAATAATGTAATAATGATATGGATTTATAATTAATGGGTGATTAGATATAAATGTGATATAATGGTTGATATAGTTTGTAAATTTATATGGTTTATTTATATACTATTTATGTATTTGCACCGTATATACCGGCGTATAAGACGACTTTTGAACCCCGAAAAATCTGCTCTGCAGTCGGGGGTCGTCTTATGCGCCGGTAAAACAAAAAAAAAAAAAGTGTAAAAAAAAAAAGTGTAAAAAAAAAAAATTTTATTACTCACCTCCCACGGCGTTCTGTCACGCTCCGGCAGGATGTCGCTCGCTCCGGCAGGCTGTCGCTCGCTCCTCGTCCCCGCCGCAGCATAGCTTTCTGAATGCGGGGCTTGAAATCCCCGCTTCCAGAAAGCTAATACACACGCCGGCAGCCATGACAGCATTGAATGGCTGTGATTGGCTAAAGCACACGTGGCTTCAGCCAATCACACTATTCAATGACATCATTGAATGGCTGTGATTGGCTGAAGGCGCACGTGTTAGCAATCACACCCATTCAATTATGTCATTGAATAGTGTGATTGGCTGAAGCCACGTGTGCTTTAGCCAATCACAGCCATTCAATGATGTCATGGCTGCCGGCGTGTGTATTAGCTTTCTGGAAGCGGGGATTTCAAGCCCCACATTCAGAAAGCTATGCTGCGCCGGGGACGAGGAGCGAGCGACAGCCTGCCGGAGCGAGCGACATCCTGCCGGAGCGCGACAGAACGCCGTGGGAGGTGAGTAATAAAATTTTTTTTTTTTCTCCACTGAATACCGGCGTATAAGGTGACAGTTGGGGGGTCGTCTTATACGCCCCGTCGCCTTATACGCCGGTATATACGGTATTTGAGGGAATATGCAATAATTTAATGATTTCTTTTCCTTGTGGAAATGGTTGATTCCGAGATATATTTATGATTTAAGTTTATATATATTTTTATATAAGGGACATTTAATAATAATATAAATTTGGTTTAAAATCTAGAATAGGATTGATATTATACTATTTTGAAAACCTATGGGAGTATATATGTGTAATATTTGTGAGATCGATTGGTCCGATCATGTGATAATGTTCGGACAAGGGATCGTAGTATAGGATCCTTTTTTATGAATGAAACCGGTGACGTGATCAAAATCACGTGATAGACATGACGTGTCATGCCACATGGTTACCATGTGAATCCAAGATGGCGCCGAGACGCGGCGTCCTCCGTGATCGAGTGCTGTGAGTAAAACACTAATTTATTTGTATATATAAAGATGTATGTTTGTTTGTTTGTGTTATGCTTGAAAAAGACAGCTATGTCTGTTGAAACGTGTTGCATTAATAAAGTGGAATATTATAGTAGACTGTTGTCCTGGTTCCGGAGCGCGGGGGTTTCTTTTTTCTTATTTGCCATTTGGATGTTTAAAGCCCATGTGAGGGCTTTCTACCCCGGGACGTTTCTCCTAGGATTTAGGATCGTGGACCAGGTTTCTTTTTGAGAAGTTATCGTGGAAATTGGGTGCCGGTGGCTCCTTTGTTCAGAGGGGTCCGCTGTGCACCAGGTGAGTGGACACTCACCATTGATTATATTGGATTATTGTTATTATATGTGAGGCGCTGAGATTCTGTTTTTCCTTTCATATAAGTTTTACATGTTCTCCCCCCCCCCCCCAAACACTTTATTTTGGGCTTATAGTCAGTCAGACGCTCCGGGCAATGACCGTGTAAGGATTATGGGCTTGCATCAACATTGTTTGTTTAGCGGGCAAAAAAATAGAACTTGTCTGTCTTAATAATTTATATGTGAAACCTGTATATTATGTTAAATCTACGTCTGATTCACCATTTTCTTATCTGTTTTCTTCTAGGATTGGACACAAATAGTAGAGTAGAAAGCATGCAAGAAAAAAAGAAAAAAAAAACATATAATTAAATTTGTGATTTTCCTGCTGATTAACAGACCTGTTTCTTATAACTCCTGTATCTCATCCAATCAATAAATCATTCCTGAATCTAAGTATCCGTGTTCTGTTTATAAGCCGGTACTGACAGTGTGAGACTGAGGGTCCTTGGTGGCACCAGAGGAATGACTGAGGGTCCATCCTCCTTCTATACATGTTCAGGGCCTCTAAAAGGCACCCTGAGGGTCTTAAAAGGCATTGTCCCTGGATGGATACTACCTATTAGTATGTATTGTAAAGCGCTATTAACCCCTTGAGAACCAGGGGGTTTTAGGGCCCTATTTTTTTCTTCAGCTGCCAAAATTATGTTTGCTGTGTTGTTTTGTTAAACATAGAGCTATTTTTAAATATCTTTTTGAGCAGATCATTCCTTTTTTGTTTTATTATGGGTAAAAAGGGGATTTCTTTTTTATTTATAGCTTATTTATGTTAAAATAAAGTACAAGAATGTCCCTGGATGGATATTGTCCCTCCAGGGACCCATTTTGTTTTGATATATAATTTATATAGTCTGCAATTACGGGGCAGATATGGCGACGCTTTAGGCTTGCTGCATTGGTGGGTTGTTTTTACTTTATTCTGTATTTTTCTTTAGACTTAGTTTTGTAACTATTTTTTTCAACATCTATTTCCTCCAATGACATCATATAAGATCTGTGGGGGGCATTTACGATGCCATTTTTTTCTATTTCACACTTTTCCACTGTAACTAGAGAATCCATAGGGGGCCCAATTACAGGTGAAAACACCCCCATGTAGTGTCAATAGTCACTGGCGGAGCTGATCTGGGTCTGATAGGACCCTGCAGCTCTGACATGCCAGGGGGTACACAGCGATCACTGTGAACACTTCTGATTTCTCTCACCGAGCCCTATGTAACCCACAAAATAGAAGGCAGAATCACTCCTGCCTTCTCCTCTTGGTCCTTGGCTGTCACTGACATTCGAAGACCTAGCCTGCTCCTGCGAGATTGAAGGAGCAGGACCTGTAATCCTGTTCCGCCTTTTTACTATGGTGTGGGATTACAGCCCAGGACCCAGCACTGTTTTTTTACAGTGTTTAGTCCTTATTGGGTTTAAGGGAACCAGTCATCAACTATAAGTACCATAAATGCAATTATGGTGCTTACAGTTTAGGTGACGTGGAGCCCGGGGTGCTGTGTCTCTTACTCACCCGCTTCCCTGGTTCTGCGGTGTCCCGTGGCAAAGTTTGCACATACACAAGCTGTAGGACTCTTTTCAGTAGGTGGTGTGTGCCCCTCTATAGAGAATAATGGGCAGTGTGCACACAGAGACTTCTGAGAAGAGCCCTACTGGCTGTGTCTGTGCTGACTTTGCTGTGGACACCGCAGGAATGTGGGACTGATGAGTATGAGACACCGCTCCCCAGACTCATGATCACCTAAACTCTAAGCACCAGGACTCAGTTTATGGCACTTATAGTTGATGACGTTTCCCTTTAATTCCAGGGAGCTGTACATGAGAACAAAGGTTTAACCCCTTAACGACCAGCCCATAGTGTTTTTACGTCCTCCCGAAGTGGGCTTTATTCTCTGAGGACGTAAAAACATGTGTCCTGCAGAGAATAAAGCCACATGGGCTTTGAACGTGACAGCTCCATGCTGTCGGTGCCCGCAGGTAGCATGGAGCTGTCATCCCGGGCTGCGGGCAGTCCCCCCCCAGCAATGCGATCAA
Source organism: Eleutherodactylus coqui (assembly GCF_035609145.1). Classification (NCBI taxonomy): domain Eukaryota; kingdom Metazoa; phylum Chordata; class Amphibia; order Anura; family Eleutherodactylidae; genus Eleutherodactylus; species Eleutherodactylus coqui. The sequence goes on along the minus strand of NC_089839.1, from coordinate 270,469,095 downwards.
CGCCAATTGATAGCGCCGATCGCATAAAAGTTAAAAAAAAGTTTTTACAAAGTTAAAGATTCAGCTGCCCTCATGGATCGGATCCATGGGGGCAGCTGAGAATACTCACTCCGTCCGCCGCACTGCTCCCCGCTGTCCTGTTGCGCCAGTAGGTAGCCGACAGCATGGAGCTGTCATCCCAGGCTGCACGGACCTCCCCCCCCCCCGGCAATGCGATCAGTGCTATCCAATCGATAGCGCCGATAGCATAAAAGTTAAAAAAAGTTGAAAAAAAGTTAAAAATTCAGCTGCCCTGATGGATCGGATCCATCAGGGCAGCTGAAATTACTCACCCCGTCCGCCGCACTGCTCCCCGCTCTCCTGATGCTCCGGGACCTGAAGCCGGCCTTCTGCGCATGCGGCCAGCGGCATTACGTCAGCCGCATACGCAGAAGGCCCGGAGGCGCGGGAGATTTAAAATCTCCTGGCTCCCGACTCCTGTAGGTAGCCGGGAGGTAGGAGATGTCAGCGGGGACCGCGGTGAGTGGTCCCCGGTACCGAGATCGCCGTTATCCAATAGATAACGCCGATCGCGGAAAAGTGAAAAAAAGTTGAAAAAAAGCAAAGTTTCACCTCCCCTCATGGATCCGATCCATGAGGGGAGGTGAAAATACTCACCTCGGTCCTCCCCGATGTCCCGCTGTCCCAGGACCCGAAGTCCCCATCTGCGCATGCGCGCCCGATGATTGACGTCGGGCGCATGAACAGAGGGGCTCGAGTCCCGGGAAATTCAAAATCCCTCCGCTCCTGGCTGCCATCTGTAGCCAGGTGCAGAGGGATGTCACCCAGCATGTGATCACTGTTATCCAATGGATAACAGTGATCATGTAAAGTAAAAAAAAGTTTTAAAAAGTTTAAAATGCTTACGTTTCATCTCCCCTCACGGATCATATCCGTGAGGGAGGATGAAAGTACATACATAAGGCCCCTGGATTTATCCGCGGACCTTACCCCAGCTTCTGTGCACACGCCGTTGCCAAAATGGCGGACGCATGCGCAAAAGCTGTGGATTGCCAAGATAATTTAAATTCTCCCTGCTCCTGGCTACAAAACGTAGCCAAGAGCATGGAGATGTCACGGAGGACCGGGGTGAGCGGTTCCTGGTCACGTGTTCGCCGTTATCCAATAATGGCGGTCACGTAAAAGTTAAAAAAAAAATTGAAGTTTCATCTCCCCTCACCGATGCGATCGGTGAGAGGAGATGAAACTTTTTACCAGAGGCCTCCGTATTTGAACCCCGACGCAATCCTCTTCCGTGAACCTTCCCTTATTCTGCACATGCGATTGCCGGCAAAAAGCCGGACACATGCGCAGGAGTCGGGGAGCCCAGGAAATTTAACATCTCCTTGCTCTCAGCGACCAACGGTCGCCGAGAACCTGGAGCAGTGACAGGTGGCCTCGTTGAGTGGTCCTCGGTCACGTAATAAAAAAGTAGTGCTCTAACATAGGTCGGTCTCACATGACCGTATAGGAATTACGGATTCCGCATGCATCTGATCTGTGGTAATACGCAGATCAATCGCATTGCATTACACAATTCCGCTCACAGCAGGTATTTTAGTGCGGATATTCGCAACATAGAGCCCATTGTGCTCCATGGTCGTGGATATACCCGCTGCCCATACGCAACTACGTTGTGTTCAGACTATGGGTACCCGTATCATCGCTAAGCGACGGTGTGGGAAATACAAACAAAAAAAAAGGTGTACTGTGCATGACCGCCCGTGTAAGTACGCAGTTATGCGCAGTACATTACGCGGCCGTACGCAGGGTCACAGCCGGGCTCACAGATGGGATCCGCTGCGGGCCTCCGCAAGCGGATTCCACATACGTCTGTGTGAGCCCGGCGTTATTCAAACCGCTACCTGTAATACGTAATTTACAAGAAGCCCCGGGAACACTTGCCTTCATGCAGTTCCAGGAGCAGCTTGTTGAGCGCCTTCTGTGTGAGACCGCCGCACCTCCGCAAGCTTACGAAGACTCACGGAACACCACTTTTTACACCCCATACCCACCACTAAGGTCAAGAAATGACCCCCAAAATGCATGAGAGGAGGGGGGATACCGGTTTTATTGCCCCATGTGCCCATCCCAACCAGGCCCCCGTAATTACCCCTGTCTTCGGAAATACCACACAGTTCACATTATTACTTTTATCTAAGATTTGCGAACGCCGAAAAGGGCGCGGAGTGTGTGTGGGCGGGGGGGGGGGGGGGGAATATTTAGGGAGTTAATTTTTATTCCGTACAAATAAGCAATGGGGCCTGGAATTTATTCAGTTGTGCCCTGAAATCCTACAGGTGTTCCCGCCTTTATAGGCCTTGCCATGCGTCCTGTAAGTAGATTAGGGCCACAATGGGTATGTTTCTGAACACGGGACAAACGGGGGTATCCATTTTGGGGTGAACGTCTTCATTCCTATGTACCCTGTACAAAAAACAGTTTTTAAATTTAAAAAATTGCCAAAAAAATTGAAAATCATTACTTTTTCCTTCTGCTTTGCTTAGATTCATTCAAATACTGTGGGGTCAAAATACGCAGTACACCCCTAGATGAATTTGTTAAGGGGTCTAGTTTTCAAAATGGGGTCATTTGAGGGGGTTCTTTATAGTTTTGGCCACACAATGGCTCTATAAGTGAGCAATGGGGCCTGGAATTTATTCAGTTGTACCCTGAAATCCAACGGGTATTCCTTTCATTGTAGGCCTAGCCATGTGTCCTGTAAGTCTATTAGGGCCACAATGGGTATGTTTCTGAACATGGGACAAACAGGGGTATCCATTTTGGGGTGAAAGTCTTCATTTACATATATGCTGTACAAAAAAAGCTGTTTTTAAATTGACGCAATAGCCCTAAAAATGAAAATCGTATTTTTTTCTTACTGCTTTGCTTAGATCTATTCAAAAATTGTAGGGTTAAAATACACAGTACACCCCTAGATAAATTCGTTAAGGGGTCTAGTTTTTAAAATGGGGTCATTTGTGGGGGTTCACTATGGTTTTGGCCGCTCAAGAACTCTACAAGTGGGCAATGGGGCCTAAAAGGACTTCAAGCAAAATCTATGTTCTGAAAGCCACCCATTACTCCTTTCATTTTTGGCCCCGTTGTGCATGCGGACATAAGATTAGGGCCACAATGGGTATATTTCTGAAAACAGCACAAACAGGGTTATCTATTTTGGGGTGCAAGTCTTCCTTCATATGTGTTCTGTACAAAAAAAGCTGTTTTTAAAATGACAGAATTGCCAAAAAAACGAAATTCCTAATTTTTTTCCTTTTGCTTTGCTTGAATTTATTCAAAAACTGTGGGGTCAAAATACACAGTACACCCCTAGATAAATTCCTTAAGGGGTCTAGTTTTCAAAATGGGGTAATTTGTGGGGGGTTTCTATGGTTTTGGGCGCTCAAGAACTCTACATGTGTGCTATGGGGCCTAAGAGGACTTCAAGCAAAATTTCTGTTTTGAAAGGCACTGACTACTCCTTTCATTTTGGGCCCCGTTGTGGACTCAGATGTAACATTAGGGCCACAATGGGTATGTCTCTGAACACGGGAGAAACAGAGGTATCCATTTTGGGGTGTAAATCCTCATTTTCATGTAAACTATAAGAAACAAATATGTCTTTAAAATGACAGATTTGCAAAAATATGAAATTTTACTTTTTCTCCTCTAAATTGACTTAATTCCTGAAAAAAAAACTGTGGGGTCAAAATACTCATGACACCCCTCAGTGAATACACTAAGGGGTGTAGTTTTTTAAATGGGGTCATTTGTGGCGGTATCTATTCTTCTGACACTCATGAGCCTTTCCAATCTTGATGTAGGAAAACAAAGTGTTCCTCAAAATGCTGAAAAGTAATGCTAAATTTGTACGTCTCCTAAATGGTTAAAAAAATAAACGAAAGTTTTTCCAATGTGCGCCCAAAATAAAGTAAACGGGTATATATATATTTCTTAGCAAAAATGTCTATATTATGTTTGCACATATTTAAGATATTGCAGTTGGAAAAGTGAAAAAATGATGATTTTTTCAAAATTTTCCCAGTTTTGGCGCTTTTAATAAATAAACACAAATTCTATCGGTCTATTTTTTCCATCTAAATGAAGTACCACATGTGACGAAAAAACAATGTCAGAATTGCTTGGATATGCAAAACCTTTCTGGTGTTTTTCCATGTTAATGTGACACGTCAGATTTGCAAAATTTGGCCTGGTCATTAAGGCGCAAACAGGCTTGGTCACTAAGGGGTTGAATATATTACAAAAGAAGAAAAGTAACAAGCACAGCAGACATGAAGAAATGAGTAAAAACTGATAAAGGGGTGAGAATACCTTGCGCACAAGAGCTTACAATCTAGAAGGGAAGGTGAGAGGAGACAGTAGGTGAAAGTAGAAACTACTGCAATAGTGGCATTAGGGCTTACTGTAGGCTGTACACTTATCTGGACAGGTAAGTTTCAGGTTGGTTGTGAATGTTTTTATAGGGATTATATCACAAAAATATGTTTTTATTAATTAAAACCAGATAGAGAAACAAATTACATTCTTCCAATCTGTTTTTATATTTCAAGCCTCCCTGAACATCCTGAAAAATGAAGGTAGGGCTTATTTTTGGGGTAGGTTTATTTTCCTGGAAACAGGGTAGGTGTTACCTCTCAGTGTAATCCTGTCTGTGATGTTAGTGAAAGGACTGCTTCAAAGTTATCTCTACAGATCAGAAAGGCCGCCTGCAAGCTACTTGGTCGGATTCTGCATGTGGAATCCCGCAGCGGAATCCAACCTGCTGCCCCCTGCATACTTGTCCAAATTATTTTCATCTGTGCTACAGATGTGCTCGCTGATGCACATGCGCAGGACAGATTTGATAACGCCATCGCTAGGCAGTGTCTCTGATCCCATGACCTTTCTGCAATGTTGATTGCTGAAGGGTCGCGAGACGGATGACTTCCATTGGCTTCAATGGAAGCTGTCTGTGTGTAGCCCGCACTAAAATAGAGGATGCTGTGATTTTTCCTCCGTGAGCAGAAAATCGCAATTGATTTCCACTCGTGGGCAGGAAAAAGCATTTTCCTATAGCATGCTATGGCAGGTATTTACTGCGGAATCCGGAGGCGGACACCTGATTCAGCAACGCAAATCAGGCCATGTGCATTCAGCCTCCTCCTGCCCCGCTCAATGCGCTGCTCCGGTCCCATGGCTTCCACGCTGTTGCTGATGATGGGTTTTCCTGCAGAACGCAGCCCCATCATCAGCATCAAGCAATCGACCTCTGGGGGCATGCCTGTCACTCATCGTGCACAACTGACGTCTCCACCCCAGTGGTGGTGGAGACAAGATATAATAGTACTGGTAACGGGATATTAGGTCAGAGATGCTACCAAAGTCAGTGCTACCAAACATACAGTATATGACAATACAGCACTGATTAGGCCAAATACACAACAGCATACCGGGACTCACCGGGAGCTAGTTTCTGATTATAGACTCTATTTTCTCATCTTCATTCAGTTTAGACCGCTATCAATGCTTTTTCAGCCACATGCCAGGAGTGCAGTTGTTGGGGAAGGAGGATTCCTATGGGCTGGAAACCAACTCTGGGGAGCTTAGGAAAAACTAGTAAAAAGCTGTAAAGGTCTCTTCCATCAATAGGAGGAGCTTACTGCAAATGTATATATTAAGTACAGTAGAAGTTGTAAATTTCCTTTTCAGTGAGCTCCCTCTAGTGGCAGCTGCAGGAACACAGCATAATATCATATTACACTACAGAAGAGAAACGAGATTTAGATTTATTTATAAAAAATACAGCGCCCCAACAATTATAAGAATCCCCGCTCCCTCCTTCTCACTCCGGCAACACAGCGCTCACCCCGCTGGCACCAGAATCTTTTCTCACGAGCGGGCAGGTACTCGAAAAGGACAATACTCACTCGAGCATTTGTCCTTAACGAGTATGCTCGCTTATCTCTATTAACCAGTAAACAACCACAAACCTACAAGCATATTACATATTATCCGATAAGTACCATGTATAATGTATAGCAATGCTCCTTCACCTTACACCACCAATCCACCTTTAGGCTTTGACCTTTATACCACTCTAGACCACCAGAAGTATGTCAAGAATACTATCACCGACCCATATAATAGTGTATGATGCACCGTATTTATCGCTTAATAGGACTCACTTTTTTCCCTCCAAAGTGGGGAGAAAATATCAGAGCGTCCTATAGAGTGAACATGCCGGAATTGGACCCAATCAGCAGCTGAAAAGGATTGGAAGTCCTTCTAACAGCTGCCAGCTGCATACAAAGCCAGCACCACAGCCCACCCAACAGCTGATTGCTAGGCGCAGCGGGGAACTCAGTGATCATCTGTTGGGTGGGTGGCCAGTGGCTCCTGCTATGGAGCCAACCGTGTATTAAAGATAGCAGGTCTGCTCCATAGCAGCGCCCAGAAAACAGCTGATTAGTGAGAGGACTCTCATGTCTGCCGGCTACATAGCAGAGGGGAGGGAGAAAGATCTGCCTGTATGGTGTATATATTTGTGCCTAGTTATAAACAAATGTATTCGCCATACATAACCATAATGAGACATTCCATGCAGGGTTCCTGGAAAGTTGAGTGACAACTAATGGAATCCTCATTACATTGTCACTCAGCTCTTCCGGGATCCTGAATGCCAGCTACAGTATTATGCAAGCATGTATACCACATGCATTGCTATAACTAGTCAAACATGGCATTCAGGGCTCCTGGAAAGCTGGGTGACAAGTAATAAGATCACCAGGTCGACACTTGCTAAATACTTCATGGAATCTTATGGTTTTTATTCATATCTTAACATGTAGCTGAAATGAAACCACACAGACGCCAGCATGGATTTGAAAGGCCGCGACATTTATTTTAGACAGGGTTACCTTATAAATATTAAAAACTCAAAAACCCAACATATATAACACGTAGACTGAGTCCTGCCTACCCAAGTCTACAGCAATAACCAATCTTTAATCCCTCTTTATAACCACGCACAGGAGGCGGGCAACATTCCCTCATGTAAACATGCCGCAACAAGTTGGAAGCTAAAGATTGCGGAATATCACGCGTTTTTCCACAGTCTTCTTCAACGCTATATTGATGGAGACCTGCCGTGGCATAAATCCGCGGAAAACACAACATGCTGTATTTTTTACCGCCTGCGTAAATCAGCGGTAAACTAGCATATGTCAGCGTTGGCTGACAGAAAAGCTATTAGGTTCAATAGAACTCCGCCACGGATTTACACCGCGGGAATCCCGGTAAAAATCAGTTTGTGGGCATTAGCCCTTGAGCAGGACAGTACCGCTTGGGAATCCTGTACTTTTTATAACGACTAAGGTAAAATCATATGTCGTGTTAGGCCCCGCCCCTGACCACACCCTTCTGTCCTGCTTGAACCTGGGAAAATGTGGTCACCTTAGTTTCTTTATGATGTGTTTTTACTTGTTCTTTTCCTGCTCCTGTGTAGAACAGACAAGCACGGTGGCCCAGTTGTTAGCACTGCTGCCTTGCATTGCTGAAGCTGTAAGTTCAAATCTAACCAAGGATAAGGTGACCAGATTTTACCAGGGTCAAAGTGGAACAAAGGGGTGTGGTCAGGGGTGTATCATGAGATACGATTTTACCTCCGTTATTATAAACAGTACAGGGCCGGTTCAGAAAAAGACAGGGAGCAAATTCCGCATCACTTCTGCGTACCATTGGTGCAGATTTTGACTGGAAATGAGCTGCATAACCGTAGCTGATTTCATACTATGTGGCAACCCCTTGACCTCTTCCATAGGCTTCCCGCTGTAAACGCGGATTTGCTGCGGTTTTGCCGCGGTTTGCCGTTGCATATCTGCACTGCGGCAAAACCGCTGCGTTTGCAGTGCAATGCAGCACAAATGACTTTTGGCAAAAAGCTGTTCTCACAGGGCAGATTTTTTCCGCACAGCCGCAGTGCGAAAATGCAACTGCAGTGTGGTTTTCAAAGATGCAGCATGTCCATTCTTCTGTCTTTTCCCCAGCGCTTTTTTGTCCATAGACCTCTATGGACGCAGCAAAATCCGCACCAAAATACGCGACAAAAAGTAAAAATGTGCTGCGGATTTTTCCGCAAGAAAATCCGCAAGCCAAAATCAACCTTTGAAGTGGTTTTGCCGCAGAAGCAGTTCTTCTGCGGCAAAACCACAACAGAAAAACCGTGGCAAAACTGCAGCAATTCCACCCTGTGTGAACCCAGCCTTAGCGCTCCCCGCATCACCTGACCAGCCACACTGACAGCGGGAAGCCCTCAGAGGAGGTAAGGGGGAGCACCACTGCGTATCTACAGTTGATTTTTTGTTAAAATCTGCACCAATGGTACAGATTTTGACTTTTTTTTAGCTGCAGAAATTTACACTGCGGACATTCAGCTGCATTTCCGCCATGTGTAAACATACCCTAAGTCAGCTTCAGGTATGCTGACATGTGCAGAGTGGCCTCAGTAGTAATAGTGTCCCCTATGCCAGCCCCAGCAATAATAATGACACCCCCCCCTACCCTGGCCCCAGTAGTATTAGTGCTCCCTTATACCAGCCCCAGCATAATAGTGACCCCCCCCCCCCACAGTATCCCCAGCAATAATAGTGACCCCCAAAGTGTCCACAGCAGTAATAGTGATCCTCAAAGTAACCCCAGCAATAACAGTGACTCTCAGAGTATCCCCAGCAATAACAGTGACCTCACAGTATCCCCAGCAATAATAGTGACCCCCACAGTATCCCCAGCAATAATAGTCACATCCCACAGTATCCCGAGCAATAATAGTGACCCTCCACAGGAGCCCCAATAGTATTAATGCTCCCCTATACTCGCCCCAGCAATAATAGTGACCCCCACAGTAGCCCAATAGTATTAGCGCTATCCTATTCTAGGCCAGCAATAATAGTGACCCCCCCACAGTGACCCATAGAATTAGTGCTCCACTATACTCACCCCAGCAATAATAGTGAGCCCCACAGTAGCCCAATAGTATTAGCATTCGCCTATACTTGCCCCAGCAATAATAGTGACCCCCACAGTGACCCATAGTGTTTGTGGTCCCCTATGCCAGGCTAGCAATAATAATGTCCCCTGCAGTAGCCCCATAGTATTAGCGCTCCCCTGTACCAGGAAAACAATAATAGTGACCCATAGTATTAATGCTCCCCAATTCCAGGCCAGCAATAATAGTGACTCCCACAGTAGCCCAATAGTATTAGCACTCCCCTATACTAGCCCCAGCAATAATAGTGACCCCCACAGTGACCCATAGTATTAGTGCTCCCCTATTGCAGGCCAGCAATAATAGTGACCCCTCACAGTGACCCATAGTATTAGTGCTCCCCTATTCCAGACCAGCAATAATAGTGACCCCCACAGTAGTCCAATAGTATTAGTGCTCCCCTATTCCAGGTTAGCAATAATAGTGACCTGTAGTACTAGTGCTCCCCTATTCCAGGCCAGCAATAGTGACCCGCACAATAGCCCCACAGTATTAGTGCCCCTATACCAGCCCAGTGACCCCCACAGTAACCCATATACTTACCCTCCTTCTTGTCTTCACAGCACAGACAATCCTCTCAGTGCTGCTGTCAATGTCCAGAAGTCTGTGCACCTGCAACAGCACTCCTCCCCTCTACTCTCCTCTCTTGCGGAACCAAAGAGGAGAGCTGAGGGGAGGGGGAGGAGGATTCTGGATACACACACTGCTGTCAGTGTGTGCATCCAGTGTGAGGGGCTACACAGTGATTACTGGGCAGGGAGCTGTGACACCTCACCCAGTAATTACTTTAATGGTGACCAGACGTCTCCAGAAAGTGGGACAAAAGCCGGACAAATGTCCTGAAAGCGAGATTGAGGGGGGTCATTATTATAGCTAGGACATGTGTATGATGGGGTGTCACTATTCTAGCTTTGACTTCTGTGTGTGTGGTGGGGGTATCACTATTCTAGCTGGGGCTTCTGTGTGTGTGTGGGGGGTCACTATTACAGCTAGGGCATGTGTGTGGTGGGGGGTGACTATGATAGCTGTGGCTTCTGTGTGTGTGTGAGGGGTGTCACTGTTATAGCTGGAAGTTGTGTGTGTGTTGGGGGGTCGCTATTACTATTGGGATCGCAATAGGGGTTGCTATAACTACTGGGGTCGCTATTACTACTGGGGCAGCAATAGGGGTCACTATAACTACTAGGGTTGCTTTTACTACTGAGTCTGCAATAGGGGTCGCTATTACTACTGTGGCTGCAATAGGGGGTGCTATTACTACCGGGGCCGCAATAGGAGTCACTATTACTACTGGGGCCACAATAGGGGTTGCTATAACTACCAGGGCCGCAATAGGGGTCGCTATAACTACCAGGGCCGCAAAGGGGGTCATTAGTACTACTGGGGCCGCGATAGGGGTTACCAATTACTGCCGGGGCTGTGATAGGGGTTACCAGTTACTGCGGGGCCGTGTTAGGGGTCACCTATTACTGCCGGGGCCACGATAATTACTATCAAGGCCACAGCGGGGGCCGCTTTTACTACTGTGCCAGCAATATAGGGGGTCACTTTTACTACCGTTGTGGAATTTATAATAGCTGTAGCAGCCAAGAAGATGAGATTTTGAAAAACATCCACATGGTGTGGAAACAATCTGTACAAAACCCATGTGGACACTGACATGAGGTATGGGATTTTATCCCACAACATGTTGATTTTAAATATAATGTGTATCAATAGCCCATCCAGCGCTCTTTCCTGTGTTTTTTTTTTTTAAACAGCCCTGTCCTTTTTATAACGATGGAGGTAAAACTCATATATCATAATCCATACCCTAGCCACGCTCCTGACCACAGCCTAGCCACACCCCTAACCCACCCCATTTTTGTAGGGGTGCCGCGCCGTAAAATTTTTTTCCCAGGGGTGCCCCAAGGCTGAAAAGGTTGGGAAACACTGCTCTAGATAATACCGGTGGGGAGAGGTCGGTGTGGCCAAAGTTTGCATTTTCCTAAATAAATTCTGTGACAGCTGTGGCAGAAGTGCAGCATGTTTTCCCATTGCTTTCAATGGGATAGGCGCTGCTGCCGGTCCCATTGAAAGCAGTGATTTGTGGCAAACCCTGCAGTATGATTTTCAAGAAAGGGCTTGAAATATAAGCCCTTCCCTGAAAAATCATCAATAAGTGGTAAAAATTTTTTTTTTAAATTACTCATCTCTCCGCTGCTCAGACGCGTCCTCCAGCCGGCTCCCCGACACTGCTGTCCAGCACTTTCAGCAGGCGGGGATTTAAAAATCCCCGCCTCCTGAAAGGGCTGTGTTGATTGGCTGAGCGCTCAGCCAATAGCAGCTAGTGCTAGTGCTGCACTTCTGCCACAGCTGTCACAGCGGTGGCAGAGGATTCCTTCATCCCCGAGGTCCTCGCAGGGATGAAGGAAACTCCTGCCACAGCTGTGACAGCTGTGGCAGAAGTCCGCGGTATTCTCCATATCTTTTCAATGGGGCTAGCGCTGCTGCCACTGGCCCCACTGAAAAGACTGTCGATATCCCGGCCAGTGGGTGTCCGCCCTAAAAGTAAGAAACAGACATTATAGCTGATATTTCTACCGTACATTGCTTAGTGAAAGGGAAGTATTATTATAAAAAAAATTTATCCTGCAGGGCGGGACAACCGCTTTAACTTCTTGCAACAGTAAATGTAAACAATAAGTTGTTAACATAGAATGTTTATGAATATATGTGAACATGTCTGTTTGACCCGCCAGCCAGTCTAAAGGCCACAGTAGTGATCTTCTGGAACAAAACCCTTATGCCCTCTGTCCACGGCAGTGTATTTGCCAGCGGTTTACAGCCGGCCGACGCTTTCCATATTACGCCGGCCGACGCTTTCTATATCACGTTAGCCAACGCTTTCCATAGCATTGCTATGGAAAGCGCCGGCCCCTGTCCACGATCGGAGAATCATTGCGATTCTCCGCATCCGCCGAATTGCCCCGATTCTCGGCGGACAGCCTATCTATCAGATAGGGCTGACCAGCGGAGATTCAGCTGCAGCTCCTGCTCCCGGGCAGCGGCTCCCGCGGCGGAGATCTGCCGCAGGACTTTGTAACGCCCATAGACAGCCAGCCTTAAGCCTCATTGACTCTGAGAGATGATTACTCAAAGGTCACTCAAACATTAGTTTGAGTGATAGTTTTGAGCGATCATCTTTGCATTCTTTATAGTAGCTAATTAGCTACTATAGAATATGCAAGCAGTGTTGGACACTGCTGTGGCCCCTAACAGAACAATACAGCTGCTTTGCATATGTAAACAGCTGTAGTGTTCTCTGCTCTGACTGCCAGTGTCCCTGCTGTGAATTCACTGGCAGCGAGAATGTTATCAGTGTAGCCAACAGATAACAGCCTGCACAGCTGATCCCTTAATTCTAGCAGGCTACAATTCAGCGATCAGCGACTCGTTCACGAAAACTGCACGATGTCCCTGCATTTAGACAGAACGAGAATTGCTCAAAAGACAGCCTTGAGCGATTCTCGTAGTGTGTAAAGGGGCCTTTTAGTGATTCACTCAGGGCTTGTTAAATAATCATTTAATATCCATAAATTCTGGAGAAAGAGTAAAGTGAATACAGTGAAAAGAGACACAGAAGATGGCTACTTGCTTACAAGATGGCTAAGTCATATTCATTTCACTAATAGAAGTGCCGCCGGTACTGCAGCAGCGTACGAAGAAGATACAGCATCCAGCAATAGCAGATGAATGATAAGATCCTTGGCTTTATTACAGCAGTGGAATACATAGAACATCTACAGAGCGGGAGGCAGAATAGGAGTCGGCAGCACACTCTTAGGAGAGGTTTAAGGACATTCTTTGTTGCCCATAGCAACCAATCACAGCACGGCTTTCATTTCTTAAACTGCTGAGGATAAACAAAAGCTGCATTGTGATTGGTTGCTATGGGCAGCAGAGACAGAATCTCTTTTAGACAGCTTTCACAGGAGTGCGGTGCCGGTTTCTTTTCCTTCTTTGTATTATAAGAGGGTTAAATCACAGTCAGACAAGGGGATCTATATTGTGTATCAGTGTTTCCCAACCTTTTCAGCCTCGGGGCACCCCTGGGAAATAATTTTACAGCGCAGCACCCCTACCCAAAGAGGGTGTGGTTAGGGGTGTGGCTATGGTGTGATTGGGGCGTGTCTAGGATGTGGCTTATTACATGATTTTTACCTCCATCATTATAAAAAGGACACACAGGGAAGAGCGCTGGAGGAGCTATTGATATACATTATATCTAAAATTATTATGTTGTGGAATTAAATTCCGCATTACATGTCAGCGTCCACACAGGTTTTTTGGAAATTGTTTCCACACCGTTTGGATGATTTTCAAAATCTTATCCACTTTGCTGCTACAGCTACTATAAATTCCACAACTTAGGGCCCATTTAGACACGATTATCGTTCAAAATTCTCTCAAAAGCCATCTTTTGAGCGATAATCGTTGTGTGTAACTACACTGGCCTTGTGCAGTTTTCATTCTCCCGTCGCTCATAGTCTTTCAGCATGCAGAAGACAACGATGAGCCTTATCAGGGATTCACAGCGGGATACAGCTGATACTATTGTTTCAGCTGTATCCCGCTCCCTGATGACAGTCTGGGTATAAAGAACAGAGTGGTCCAGCTGCGTTCTCAATACCTGGCATGGAGCGCTCTGTGCAGAAAACATCTGGATGCAGAAGACAAGCGGGGACACACTCACATATTCTGCATCCTCCGTTTGGAGCGCTCGGCTGTATGACAACCGGGCGCTCCTAGCATGGGACTCCCCGCTTGTCTTTTGCATCCTCCGCTCCGAGTGCTCAGCTGTATAACAGCTGGGCACTCGGAACGGGGAACAGATGAATGCAGAAGACAAGTGGGGACACCCCGCTTGTCTCCTGCATCCTCTGCTGGTAGTGCAAGGTGATCGCTCATCTTGAGCGATCATCTTGCACTGTAAATGACACAACGATGATCGCACAAAAGCCGCTTGAGTCACATCTTTTGAGTGATTATCGTTGTGTTTAAATGGGCCCTAATCCGCCTTGTGTAGTAATAGTGTCCCCCCCATGTTGGTGGCCCCAGTAGTAATAGCGGTCCCCTATATAAGTGGCCCCAGTAGTAATAGCGATCCCCTATATCGGTGGCCCCACTAGTAATAGTGACCCCTTATATCACTGGCCACACTAGTAATAGTGACCCCTTATATCACTGGCCACACTAGTAATAGTGACCCCTTATATCACTGGCCACACTAGTAATAGCAATTCCCTATATTGGTGGCCCCACTAGTAATAGTGACCCCTTATATCACTAGCCACACTAGTAATAGCAATCCCCTATATCGATGGCCCCACTAGTAATAGTGATCCCTTATAATCACTGGCGCCACTAGTAATAGTGACCCCCTATATCACTGGCCCCACTAGTAATAGCGATCCCCCAAATCGGTGGCCCCAGTAGTAATAAAGACCGATATTGCGGCCCCGGTAGTAATACTGACCGATATTGCGGCCCCGGTTGGGAACCACTGTTGTGGATGAATAGCTCAATCCTGGAACATAGGAACTATTAGCTAAGTCTTTATACGTACATCTAAGACTGGCAGCTTTTTCGTCTGACAAGTCAGTAAATATTTATTACAGTATTCCCATATTATGGGGGTAAGCCCCTTGTTCACACTTATATGAACTCAGTGTTAGAGAGGTGCTGCTCCATTACAGTGTGCACTATTCATGTATTCATATATGTATAAAGCCCTTTAGAAAAAAAATCATAAATTCTAATAAATTTGTATATATTTTAATCTAGATAAGGTGACCAGACATCCCGATATAAGCGGGACAGTTCCGCTTTGGAACCCTGTGTGCCGCCTTCTGCCAGGACCTCAGCAGGAAAGCCATTTGTCCCACTTTCTGGTGATGTCTGGCCACCATTATAGTGATTACCGGCCAGGGTGCTGCGGCTCCCCAGCCGGTACTCACTCTGCAGCTCTGCGAGCCGGATGCACACACTGACGGCAGTGTGTGCATCCGTGGTCCTCCTCTACTCATTTCTCCTCTTTAGTTCCGGGAGAGAGGAGAGGAGGTGCTGCTGCGGGTGCACACACACTTCAGGTGGCAGCGCTGACGAGGTTTGTACCATGTACTGTGTGTAATCTTGTATAGGTGGTATACATTAAACCAGCTTTACATATAATTATGTACAGAACATATCCAGGTGACATCAGCATCACTGTATATAAGGATATATATCTGCTATATATAGTGATATGGAGCATGGGGGTACAACCTGTATATCTCCTGTATATAAATATATATGTACTACTGGTATAGGCTAGACATCCACTGTATACAGTGATATGGAGCATGCTGGTACAACCTGGTATATCACTATATACAGCAGCTGCACATACATAATAATATACCTGAGATACCCAGGTTAGGCCTCCTTCATAAGGGCGAGCGCGATATGTGAATCACGTGTTTCGCTTCGGTTTTTTGGGTCAATGTCTATTTTTTGACTTTTTTTTAGATGCTTTTGCTCAGTCTTCTCCGTAAATAATGGTAGAAAAAAGTGCATGCTTCACATAAGTAAACAAATAATCACAAATAAACAAATAATCACCACCCAAAAAAGACATCTGAAAAACTCTTGTGTTGGTTAAAAAAAATATTTAAATTCGTTTTTTTGGGGGGGTGGCAAATGGGAGGGGGAGGGGTTAACTAAATATTGATGGTTCGGGGAAGCCTTAAAGGAAAGGTATTATCTGTATTCTTTTCACTAAGGCAAACCAGATAGTGAAACGTATTCCATTTTCCCTTTTTTTTCTATTTTTATTTTCTCATTATAGGTTTTCTTTTTAATTCTATTGTCTGTCCACAACTACGAGGTGGCCATCTTGTCTTGACTGCAGTTCACAGCATTTAGAGAGATGCTCTATTGCAGAACTCATGGGCCTTTCATACAGTGAACAGAAGCTGACCTAATAATTTCTATGGGAGACTATTCCAGCATGCACTGTGACCTGTGCAGGGAGGGGGAGGAGGTAAGCTGTGACCATCACTTTAGCCTTAAGATTCTTGTTAACGTTTTGTGTTTGAGTAGCATCGTATGAGAGGAGTTTTTCAATACTAAAATTAATCAAAAGCTCTCTTAGGTCCATTATGAGTCAGGCTCGCCTCTCTGACTTAGCCGTCTTGTCAATTCAAAACAAAGTAGCGAAAGGAATTTATTTTAATGATGCGATTTCAACATTTTCAGAGAACAAAGTTAGGAGACAAACGATTTAAGTGTTTATACCCACAATGTTAAAGGGGTTGTCCCGCGCTGAAACAGGTTTTTTTTTTTTCAACAGCCCCCCCGTTCGGCGCTAGACAAACCCGATGCAGGGACTTACAAAAAAAACCGCACAGCGCTTACCTGAATCCCCGCGCTCCGGTGACTTCTTACTTACCTGCTGAAGATGGCCGCCGGGATCTTCTCCCTCGGTGGACCGCAGGGCTTCTGTGCGGTCCATTGCCGATTCCAGCCTCCTGATTGGCTGGAATCGGCACGTGACGGGGCGGAGCGACAAGGAGCCGTTCTCCGGCATGAGCGGCCCCATTCAGAAAAAAAGAAGACCCGGACTGCGCAAGCGCGTCTAATCTAGCGATTAGACGCTGAAAATTAGACGGCACCATGGGGATGAGGACGCTAGCAACGGAACAGGTAAGTGAATAACTTCTGTATGGCTCATATTTAATGCACAATGTACATTACAAAGTACATTAATATGGCCATACAGAAGTTTATAGACCCACTTGCTTTCGCGGGACAACCCCTTTAAGTATATAAACCAGAAAATTACACTTGTAACAGTAAGTATCTTGTCTTTCCTTCTTTTAATAATTTCAAAATTGGGGAGGGGGGTGACAAAAACAATTTCCGCATCGGGTACCACCTGACCTTGCTACGCCACTGACTGGCACACTGGACTAAAAGGGCAACCACAGCAGTATGGTACGCAATGCAATACCCTCTGGTTTATGTCTAGTAGGTTAGAGGTCCATATTACGGCAAGAATATGATCCAAAACCTAATTCTAAGTTATAGCAGAATTACTTTTTAATACAAGAAGAAGCTGCTATGCTTCCAAGAGTGGAACGGCCTGCATAGTCTCCAGGCTTAGACCCCATTGAGTTTGTCTGGAATTAAATGGACAGAAGGGTGAAAGCAAAGTAACCTACAAGTGCCGCACATTTGTGGCAACTTTCGCAGCAATGTTAGGAAGGAATTTCTAAACAATATCTGAGTGAAAGTGTAGAAAGAACGCCTGGATTGTGCAAAGCTGTTGGAGGTGGCTACTGTGAAGAGTCAAAAATGTTGTGTTTTTTTTGTTGAAATAAAGTTAATCCATTATTTTAATTCATCTTGATGTGGATCCCTCAACACATCTATCAGAATTTGCTGGTAAGCGTACACGGCTTTTGTGTATATTATTTCGCCACTGAGTGCTAATAGGGAGATTCAAGGAGCGGTCAATCTAACTTCGTTGCACTTTTATGTAAAATGTGTTCCTATACAAAATTTCCAATAAAAAATTATTAAAAAAAAAAGAATTTTCTGGCAAGCATGCCCAGGAAGGTAAGTATGCCCAGTATTGGAAAATGTGAAGAAAATCAAATGTCCTCACTTTCTATTTGAGTCCCAATACTTTTGTCAATATAGTTACATAGTATGTTAGGCTGAATGAAGACAACGTCCATCTAGTTCAGCCTGCAATAGTTCCTGTCTGTAAGACCCAAATCAACAACCCGCTGGTCACCTAATATTTATATCTTGCAATATCCTTCCGCTCTAGAAAGACATCTAGTCCCCTCTTAAATTCCTCTATGGATTTTGCCATCACCACGTCCTCAGGCAGAGAGTTCCACAGTCTCACTGCTCTTACAGTAAAGAACCCTTTTCTGTGTTGGTTATGAAACCTGCGTTTTTCTAGACGTAGAGAATGCCCTCTTGTTACTGTCGCAGTCCTGGGTATAAACAGATAATGGGAGAGATCCTTGTATTGTCCCCTCATGTATTTATACATAGTTATTTGATCATTCCTTAGCCGTATTTTTTCCAGGGTAAATAATCCCAATTTTGGTAACCTCTCTGGGTATTCCAGTCCTCCCATTCTGTTTATTAATTTAGTTGCCCTTCTTTGAACCCCCTCAAGCACTGCAACATCTTTCCTGAGTAGCGGAGTCCAGAACAAATGTAAATCATAAAACTAAACTAAAGGCATCACATCATCTCTAATATAAGTGCAACAAATGTATCACATCTTGTGCAAGATTAGATAAATGTGTCACAAAATAGACGCCAAAATAAGTCATTAAAAAATTCAGACTGACGTAATCACATGGTCCTATGTGTCACATATGGTGGTTTCATAATAGCATCTTTGGCACAACATTGCGTTCAGTTGAGGATAGAAGGCGTTGTCTAATGTTCTTGGATCAAATGATACATTAACAAACATCTCTTCGTTCTATTGTTTGGCAATATACCGTTCATCATCCAAGAGGAAGGAATCCTGTAGTAAGAGGTAAATAACAGGTGGAAGATTAAAGTCATTCATCTTCCAATTCCTGACTTGTTCTGCCTGAAGGTACGGCTATCCAAGATCGTGAAGGTGACTCTCTGGAGGAAAGTTTTTCTGCTTTTCACATTAATGTTTCTTCCAAATAACCAGTGCTCAATCTATTCAGTATATGTTATATGGGTATATAAGAGGGTAGGACCCCATACTCACAGTCCATATGTATAAAAGTAGTGTGGGTGCCAGATCATTGTCACATTATAGCGTATTCAATATATCACTATCATATACTTTCTATGGAAATAGCCCCACAATACAGGATCAGAGGAGAGAACATGAGTATTTGGTTATTTTAGGCCTTTGCAGCAAAATGCCGTTATGGAGTTTGCAGGAATTCCTGCACTTGCTGCAGCAACAACCTCATTCAGATGTGAACTGGGGTTTAGTGCCAATTTACTAATACTAACACATGAATATACCGGTCTCTCCTTGTGTGCTGTATTCTTCATAATGCAAGGCATGTGAAGAATTATCACTTGGAAAAGAACCTGCGAAAATAAATATGATTTGGAACAAAAGTGTCATCTCTGATTTATTAACAAAAGCTGGAAATTATCAAATTAAAAGATGCAAAGGATTAAGGCCACCCATGTATAAGACACAACAACTCACAGTCCTTAATAGTCCATTATATTAGAATTAAAAAATAATCTGAAGAAGGAAGGGGGTCACCTGAAACATCTCAGCAGGTTCACATACTTGTCTCCTAAAGATCAGCCGAAGTACCAACCTTCATATGGACTATAGAAGATATATGAATCAAACTGCACTTGGGTGAAACAACCTGATGAAATGTATCTTCTCCTGAACGGAAGACAGAAAGCTGCTGGATCTGAGAAGGAAGAGATGGATTTGCACATGTCTTTAAGATCTTTACACACCGACACAGACTATATAAACAGACAGGATATAGTTACAAAGGTTCATCTTTATCCATATAGAAGGACATAAAATAAATGAAGGTTCGTCCTCACTGTCATACGGTCATGGGTGAAACGCACACGTGTTTACTCCAAGAACAGATACAAACGTAGCGTTTAATGAACCCATGGGCGATTGTGGGTTAAACAGTCAAATAATGCATACCAGTGACTACATTTATCATAAAGTACGCTTCTGTGCATTTATTGTGAGTTTGAAAAACGAAGTCCGCTATGCATGTCTGTCCCACAAAAAAAAACAAAAAACAACCATATGGAAATATACACTTTTCTTTAACATGGCAGTCAATGGAAACGCATGGCTGTACATTTCCATGTGCATAAGGCCTTATTTAGATGGGCGTATACCGGTCGGAATTTCACGCCCGACCAATATACGCTACCGCTCTCTGCAAGGGGAGGAGGCGAGACAGGAGCTAGAGCATTGAGCTCCTGCCCCCTCTTCGTCCTCTCCCCCCCTCGCCACTGTTTGCAATGGGAGGGGTGGGACAGGGGCGGAGCTAAGTCCCACCCATCCTATAGCAAACATTGGCGAGAGGGCGGGAGCTCAATGCACTACCTCCCATCCAGTCCCGTCTTGTCCCCAGGCGTGAAAACCCGACTAATATACACCCATCTGAATAAGCCCTAACACATATATTTTGGTGATCAAATGCCTTAATCCGTTCCCGCTCCAGGACGTAAGGGTATGTCATGGAGCATCGGGGTATGTATGAAGATAGGTCGCGGGGCGACCTCTCTTCATACAGTGTGGGCGTCAGCTGTTTATTACAGCTGACACCCGCAGGCAATAGCCGCTATCCGCCGATCGCGGCTATTAACCCTCTCGTACGGCCCCCCCGCGGTGAGATCGGGGGGGCCGTGAAGCTGTCATGGCAGTCGGTGGCTTCTTGAAAGGCCCTAGGGCTGCCTTAGCAGACTGTCTATCAAGCCATCCCTGTGGGCTGGCTTGATAGACTGCCTGTCAAATGGCAGTCTGACGTAATGCTATAGCATTACGTCATACTGCAGGAGCGATCAAAGCATCACAGGTTGTAGTCCCCCAGGGGGACTTAAAAGTAAAGTTTAAAAAAAAACAATCAATAAAGTTGTACTAATTGTAAAAAAAAAAAAATTTATAAAAGTTTAAATCACCCCCCTCTTGCCATATCGATTATTAAAAAATCTAAATCATAAAATAAAAATATGTATTTGGTATCACCGCGTCCTTAAAAGTCCAATCTATCAAAGTAGCACATTACTTTTCCTGCACGGGGAACGTGCAGGAAAAAAAATAAAGAACGCCAGAAATGCACTTTTTTAGTCACCCTGTTTCCCAGAAAAAACTCAATGAAATGCGATCAAAAAGTTGTATGTATTCTGAATTGGTACTATCAGAAACTATAGGACATTCCACAAAAAATGAGCCCTCGCTCAACTACATCGACGGAAAAATAAAAAAGTTATTGCGCGCACAAAATGACCGCAGACAATAATTTTAAAAAATGAAATGTCTAAAAAAAAAAGAGAAGTACAGTAAAAAAAAAACCTATACAAGTTTGGTATTGTAGTAATCGACTGACCTATAGAATAAAGTTATCATGCCGCTTTTGTTGCAGTTTGTGCGCCGTAGAAACAAGACGCACTGAAAGATGACAGAATGTCATTTTTTTCATTTTACTTCACTTAGAATTTTTAAAAAGTTTTTCAATACATTATATGGTACAGTAAATGACATCATTTAAAAATACAACTCATCCCACAAAAAACAAGCCCTCATACAGCGACGTTGATGGATAAATAAAGGAGTTATGATTTTTTTTGAAGGGGGGAGGAAAAAACGAAAATAGAAAAAGAAAAAGGGGCCGCGTCATTAGGGGTTAAAAGTGTTGAACTACAAAACTTTATTTTTTCTTAAAGTATACAGTGAAAAACATGTAGTGACTAGAGATGAGCGAGCGTACTCATCCGAGCTTGATGCTCGTTCGAGTATTAGGGTATTCGAGATGCTCGTTACCCGAGACGAGCACCACGCGGCACTCGAGTCAATTCCATTTCCTTCCCTGAGAAATTTGCGCCATTTTCTGGCCAATAAAAACACAGGGAAGGCATTACAACTTCCTCCTGTAACGTTCCAGCCCTATCCCACCCCCCTGCAGTGAGTGGCTGGCGAGATCAAGTGACCGCTGAGTATTTCAAGTGGGCCCGCCCACGGCTCGCCACAGACAGACGCTAAGACAGATCAGGGAAAGTGCTGCTGCTGCTGCTATAGGGAGAGTGTTAGCGTCTTCAAGAACCACAACGGTCCTTCTTAGGGCCACAGCTCACCTAGTGCATTACTGTTGTGGCTGCTGTGAGCAGTTTTGCACTTTTTTTTTATGTATATCGGGCGTGCAGGCTATAGCGTTCTCAGGCTGCAGGCTGTACTTGAGTATAGGGGCAGTATTGGTCAGGTAGGGACAGTGGTAGTGTAGAATCCTGTCTACAAGAACCCCAACGGTCCTTCTTAGGGCTACCTGTGACCGTGTGCATTTAACTCTGTGGTTGCTGGGAGTTGTAGTACCTCAGTATTGCACAGCAGAGCCTGCGTGCAGCCTTCATGTAAATATTTTTCTGTCCGCAGTTAGCGTAACGTCAGCGCTGTCTGCCTCCAAGTGTACGCCAAGAAACCACAATTTTTTTACACTGCTCTGTCTTACACGCCAGCTGCCTCAGAAGTGTACGGTGTGTCAGACACCCATAGATTGAAAGTGCAATACACACTGCAAAGCCTCAGCCTGCATTGCATAGAAAAAAAGGAAATTTAACCCTTTCCAATCCATTTATTTTTTCTCACCCATTCTCCCCAGCTCCAATAAATTGGAGCTGGGGAGAATGGGTGAGAAAAAATAAATTTTCCCTGCACCCTCCTGAACTGACAGAGTTCAGGAGGGTGCAGGGAGGGACCTGCTTACCTCTCCGGCGTCTTCCGCATTCTCCTTCTGCCTCCCGGCTCGGCGATCATGTGACCGCTGGGGTCAGGTGGCACCTGGCGGTCACATGATCGCCGGACCGGGAGACAGAAGGAGAATGCGCAAGACGCCGGTCAGGTAAGCAGGTACTTCCACAGTGCAGGCTCCCGGCTCGGCGTTCATGTGACTGCCAGGGGTCAGGTAACACCGGCGGTCACATGATCGCCGTCCGTCCGGAATCTCTATGCATTACATAGCGCTAATTGAGCGCTATGTAATGTGTAAAGGAGAAGGCAGAAAGGGTTAAAAACCCTTTCTGCCTTCTCCTCGGGGGTCCTCGATGAGGATCAGTGCAGGAGTGCATCTGCACACGATGTGTCTGACGATCGGGTGCAGATGCACTCCTGCACTGCAGTGTCGGGGCTGCCCCAACATCGGAGCTGTGGAGGGAAATTATGATGTCGGGGCAGGCCCGACATTGGACTGGAAAGGGTTAAAAAAGAAATCCTTTTTACGGCTACCGGTGACCCAGTGTATTTGCCTGCGTGGCCTGTGGGACTTCACGTCCATCCAAACTGCATAGTGCACAGCAAGGCCTGCGTGCAGCCTTCATTTAAATATTTTTCTGTCCGCACTTAGCGTTATGTCAGCGCTGTCTGCCTCCAAGTGTACGCCAAGAAACCACAAATTTTTTACACCGCTCTGTGTTACCAGTCAGCTGCCGACGCAGTGTACGGTGCCAGACAGCCATAGAGGGAGAGTTCAATACACACTCAATTGCCTGCATTGCATTGCAGAAAAGCTAATTTTAAAAAAGGAATCCTTTTTTACGTCTGCTTGTAACCCCGTGCACATTACTGTGTGGCCTGTGGGACTTGAGCTGAATCTCTACTGCATGGTACACTGCAGGGCCTCAGTTCAGCCTTCAGTGTCATTTTTTGCTGGGGACAGTTAGTGTAACATAAGCGCTCTCTGCCTCCAAGTGCATGTTTAAAAAGCACAAACATTTTTCTCCGCTCTGTGTTAGCAGTCAATAGACGCTCCATTGCCTGCATTGCACTGGAGAAAAACTAATTTTAAAAAAGGAATCCTTTTTTACGTCTGCTTGTAACCCCGTGCACATTACTGCGTGGCCTGTAGGACTTGAGGTGAATCTCAACTGCATAGTGCACAGCTAGTCCTGCTTGCATCCTTCCTTATAATTTATCTCAGGCTTCTTTTTGCGTTGTATACCCGTTGGCAGGCACCAACTGCGCGGCAATAATTAAAAAAATTTTTTACACCGCTTAGTGTCTGCTCGATTCTTAAGCCATCATGCTGAAGGGTAGGGTAGGGGTAGAGGACGTGGACGCGGGCGAGGACGCGGAGTTCCAAGTGAGGGTGTGGGTATAGGCCGAGTTCCTGGTCCAGGTGAATCACAGCCGGCTGCTGCGGAAGTAGGAGAGAGGACAGTTTCTGGGGTCCCCAGCTTCATATCACAATTTTTGGGTCCATGTCGTAGACCTTTATTAAAAACCGAGCAGTGTGAGCAGGTCCTATCGTGGATGGCAGAAAGTGCATCCAGCAATCTATCGACCACCCAGTCTTCTACGCCGTCCACTGCTGCAACTCTGAATCCTCTGGCTGCTGCTCCTCCTTCCTCCCAGCCTCCTGACTCCATGAAAATGACACATTCTGAGGAGCAGGCAGACTCCCAGGAACTGTTCTCGGGCCCCTGCCCAGATTGGGCAACAATGGTTCCTCTCCCACCGGAGGAGTTTGTCGTGACCGATGCCCAACTTTTGGAAAGTTCCCGGGGTCCGGGGGATGAGGCTGGGGACTTCTGGCAACTGTCTCAAGAGCTTTCAGTGGGTGGGGAGGACGATGACGATGAGACACAGTTGTCTATCAGTGAGGTAGTAGTAAGGGCAGTAAGTCCGAGGGAGGGGCGCACAGAGGATTCGGAGGAAGGGCCACTGGATGATGAGGTGACTGACCCCACCTGGTGGGATAAGCCAACTGAGGACAGGTCTTCAGAGGGGGAGGCAATTGCAGCCGCAGGACAGGTTGGAAGAGGCAGTGGGGTGGCCAGGGGTAGAGGCAGGGCCAGAGCGAATAATCCACCAGCTGTTTCCCAAAGCACCCCCTCGCGCCAAGCCACCATGCAGAGGCCAAGGTGCTCTAAGGTGTGGCAATTTTTCACTGAGACCGCGGATGACCAACGAACAGTGGTGTGCAACCTTTGTCGCTCCAAGATCAGCCAGGGAGCCACCACCACCAGCATGCGGCGGCATATGATGGCCAGCACCCCACAAGGTGGGACGAAGGCCGTTCACCACCTCCGGCTTGCGCCACTGCCTCTATCCTTGGGACCCAAGCTGCCACTGAGATCCAACCCACCCCTCATGACACAGGCACGAGCGTCTCCTACCTGGACCCACACCCTCACCTCCGCTCTCCTCGGATCCATCCAGCAATGTCTCTCAGCGCAGCGTCCAAATATGCCGCCACGCACCCGCACGCTCAAGCTTTAAATGTCCACATAGCTAAATTGAATAGCCTGCAGATGCCCCCTACAGGCTTGTGGAAATTGAGGCTTTCAAAAACATGATGGCGGCGGCAGCCCCACGCTACTCTGTCCCCAGTCGCCACTATTTTTCACAGTGTGCCGTCCCAGCCCTGCACGACCACAAATCACACAACATTGTACGCGTCCTCAGCAACTCGGTTACTGGCAAGGTCCACTTAACAACGGACACGTGGACAAGCACAGGCGGACAGGGCCACTATATCTCCCTGACGGCACATTGGGTGAATTTAGTGGAGGCTGGGACCGAGTCAGAGCCTGGGACCGCTCACGTCTTACCCACCCCCAGAATTGCGGGCCCCAGATCAGTGCTGGTTTCTGCGGCGGTGTATGCCACCTCTACTAAACCTTCCTCCTCCTCCTCCAACGCAACGTCTACCTCGCAATCAAGACATGTCAGCAGCAGCACGTCGCCAGCAGTCGGTGTCGTGCAGCGCGGCAGCACAGCGGTGGACAAGCGTCAGCAGGCCGTGCTGAAACTACTCAGCTTAGGAGAGAAGAGGCACACGGCCCACGAACTGTTGCACGGTCTGACAGAGCAGACCGACCGCTGGCTTTCGCCACTGAGCCTGCAACCGGGCATAGTCGTGTGACAACGGCCGTAACCTGGGCCGCACGCGTCATGCCTGGCCCACGTCTTTAACTTGGTGGTTCAGCGGTTTCTGAAAGGCTACCCACACTTGTCAGACCTCCTCGGCAAGGTGCGCCGGGTCAGCGCACATTTCCGCAAGTCCAACACAGACGCTGCCACCCTGCAACATCGGTTTAATCTGCCAGTGCACCAACTGCTTTGCGACGTGCCCACACGGTGAAACTCTACGCTCCACATGTTTTCCCGGCTGTATGAGCAGCGTAGAGCTATAGTGGAATACCAACTCCAATATGGGCGACGTAGTGGGAGTCAGCCTCCTCAATTCTTTACTGAGGAGTGGGCCTGGATGGCAGATATCTGCCAGGTCCTTGGAAACTTTGAGGAGTCTACCCAGATGGTGAGCGACGATGCTGCAATCATTAGCGTCACCATTTCCCTGCTATGCCTCTTGAGAAGTTCCCTGCAAAGCATAAAGACTGACGCTTTGCGGTCGGAAACGGAGGCGGGGGAAGACCGTATGTCGCTGGATAGTCAGACCACCCTCATGTCTATATCTCACGCATTAAGCAGGAGGAGCAGGAGGGGGAGAAGCCTGAGGAGGAAGAGACAGCTGGGCCCACTGCAGAGGGTACCCATGCTGCTTGCCTCTCATCCATTCAGCGTGTATGGCCTGAGGAGGAGAATACTCAAAGTGATCTTCCTAGTGAGGACAGCCATATGTTGCGTACAGGTACCCTGGCACACATGGCTGACTTTATGCTAGCATGCCTTTCTCGTGACCCTCGCATTAGACGCATTCTGGCCACTACGGATTACTGGGTGCACACACTGCTTGACCCACAGTATAAGGAAAACCTTTCCACTCTCATTCCCGAAGAGGAGAGGGGTTTGAGAGTGATGCAATACCACAGGGCCCTGGTGGACAAACTGATGGTAAAATTCCCATCTGACTGCGCTAGTGGCAAAAGGCGCAGTTCCGAGGGCCAAGTAGAAGGGGAGGCGCGGAGATCCGGCAGCATGTTCAGCGCAGGCAGGGGAACACTCTCCAAGGTCTTTGCCAGCTTTATGGCTCCCTAGCAAGACTGTGTCACACCTCCCCAGTCCAGGTTGAGTCGGAGGGAGCACTGTAAGAAGATGGTGAGGGAGTACGTAGCCGATCGTACCACTGTCCTCCGTGACGCCTCTGCTCCGTACAACTACTGGGTGTCAAAGCTGGACACGTGGCCCGAACTCACGCTGTATGCCCTGGAGGTGTTGGCTTGCCCTGCAGCTAGCGTCTTGTCAGAGAGGGTGTTTAGTGCAGCTGGGGGAATCATCACGAACAAGCGTACCCGCCTGTCAACTGACAGTGCTGACAGGCTTACACGCATAAAGATGAACAAAGCCTGGATTTCCCCAGACTTCTCTTCTCCACCAGCGGACAGCAGCGCTACCTAAAGACCTTTGTCAATCTGTGTATGATATTCGTCCTCCTCCTCCGGCTCCTCCTCCTGAAAGCTCACGTAATCACCGCAAACGGGCAATTTTTCTGTGGGCCAAAAGGCTCATATAACTTTTCTAAATAATATTTATACGTTTCAATTCTCATTAAAGCATTGAAACTTCCACCTGAACCAATTTTTATTTTGACTGGGCTGCCTCCAGGCCTAGTTAAAAATTAAGCCAAAGTACGCTAAGCGATTAATGGGTTTCACCTGCCCTCTGGGTTGGGCATGGTCAACTTTTTGTGGGGTACATTTGTACCGTCGGTACACCAATTTTTCGGGCCCTCACCTACAATGTAATCCAAGTAATTTTTATGGGCTTCGCCTGCACTCATGCTACACCACTGTATCTGGGGTTGGCCTATACTTTTGCTACAGAAATGTAACTCTGTTCTGCCTACCTATACTTCTGCCATAATAAAGCTAGAGGGGTCTGACTATACTTCAGCAACAGAAATTTAACTTCGGTCTGCCGATACTTCTGCTCCTGAAATGTTACCTTGTTTGGTGTATACTGTTACTACTATAATTTTACTAATACTGGGCTCTGCCCATACTGCTTCAACGGGAATGTTAGTGGGGCATCTCTATACTGCTATAACAGAAATGTAACTAATAGTGGGCTTTGCCCATACTGCTTCTACGTAAATGTTACTGGGGTCAGACTATACTGCTACTACTGAAATGTTACAAATGTTACTATGCTCTCCCTACACTGCTGCCAGGGAAATGTTTTTCTGTTGCTTTACCCATACTGCTTCTACGTAAATGTTACTGGGGCCTGTCTATACTGCTACTAATAAAATGTTACAAATACTATGCTCTCCCTACACTGCTGCCAGGGATATGTTTTTCTGCTGCTTTGCCCATACTGCTTCTACGTAAATGTTACTGGGGCCTGTCTATACTGCTACTACTGAAATGTTACAAATACTATGCTCTCCCTACACTGCTGCCAGGGAAATGTGAATCTGCTGCTTTGGCCATACTGCTTGTACGTAATTGTTACTGGGGTCTGACTATACTGCTACTACTGAAATGTAACAAATGCTGTACTCTCCCTACACTGCTGCCAGGGAAATGTTTTTCTGCTGCTTTGTCCATACTGCTTCTACGTTCATGTTACTGGGGCCTGTCTATACTGCTACTACTGAAGTGTTACAAATGCTGTACTCTCCCTACACTGCTGCAAGGGAATTGTGAATCTGCTTCTTTGTCCATACTGCTTCTACGTTAATGTTACTGGGGTCTGACTTACTGCTACTACTGAAATGTTAAAAAAAATATGCTCTCCCTACACTACTGCCAGGGAAATGTTTTTCTGTTGCTTTGCCCATACTGCTTCTACGTAAATGTTACTGGGGCCTGTCTATACTGCTACTAATAAAATGTTACAAATGCTGTACTCTCCCTACACTGCTGCAAGGGAATTGTGAATCTGCTTCTTTGTCCATACTGCTTCTACGTTAATGTTACTGGGGTCTGACTTACTGCTACTACTGAAATGTTAAAAAAAATATGCTCTCCCTACACTACTGCCAGGGAAATGTGAATCTGCAGCTTTGCCTATATTGCTTCAACGTAAATGTTACTGGGGTCTGTCTATACTGTTACTACAACTGAAAAGTTACTGCACTCTGTCAATACTGCTGCAAATTAAATGTTACTGGGCTCAGCCTACACTGCTGCAATGGAAATGTTAAAGGGATGTGTCTATACTGTTACTACTACTGAAATGTTACTGGGGTCTGTCCGCACTGCTGGAACTGAAATGTTACTGGGGCCTGTCTGCACTGCTGGAACTGAAATGTTACAGGGGTCTGTCTGCACTGCTGGAACTGAAATGTTACTGGGGTCTGTCTGCACTGCTGGAACTGAAATGTTACTGGGGCATGTCGCAACTCATACTACTGAAATGTTACTGGGGTTGTCTACACTGCTGGAACTGAAATGTTACTGGGGTCTGTCTAGACTTATACTACTGAACTGTTACTGGGGTCTGTCTATACTTATACTACTGAAATGTCACTGGGGTCTGTCCCTACTGCTGCCAATGAAATGTTACTGGGGTCTGTCCATACTCTTACCACTGAAATGTTACTAATTCTCAGCTCTGCCTATACTGCTGCTACTGCTATGTTACAGGGTTGTGGAAACGGAGGCTTGCCAAAGACATGTTTGTGGCGAGGCCGCGCTATTAGGTCCCCAGGCGCGACAATTTTTCAGCAACGCAGTTACTGGTAAGGTGCATATAACCACGGACACGGGGACAGGACACGTACTGCCTCAAAGACATCCCCCTCCTCCTCCAACAATGAAAACATTCTTGGCAAATGCTTTCGCAGTGGTCCGTCTGGCGGCAGTCCAAGAATTTCACCTTAAACGACACAATAAGAAAGCCCCCACCCCCACCCCCCCGCCACCGACCACTTAATCCTGGCCACGTCCTGAAAACCAACTAAATACAACCGCGGTAGTATTCCATTATCCCTAGCTGAAGCTTTCAGCTGACTGGTAGAGCATTGGTGGCTTAAAACTTGTTGGTACTGTTAAGTCCAAAGATTAGCGTACAGCTGAGGTCGGAATACAGGTGACTATAGAACACACCATCCTTGCAGGGCAAGGGACTGAGTGGCAGCAGGTACCGACCCTAAATGGAAGCAGGCCAGCTGAGAACCACATACTCCCTGAATGATTTTGGACTGACCGATGATGAGGCCTTTACTTGTGATCATCTTTGGTAATTCCTAAGAAAGATCCGTTGTAGTAGCCGGAAACTTGGATTGCTATTTGCTAACACTTTGAAATGGACAATGGAAACCATAGGAATGAAGCCTTTCCATTTTCCAGCTTGAGATAAGAAGAATTGCAGACTTTCAGTACTTTGAGTATCCTTTTCATTGCAATCAAATGCCCCTCTCTTGTCTTAGAAAATACTAGTTTTTCCACATAGGTGTTGTCAATCTGTCTATACTGTTACTACTGAAATCCCACTAATACTGGGCTATGCCTATCCTGCTGTTACGGAAATGTTACAGGGGTCTGTCGATACCGTTACTACTCAAATGTAACTGATACTGTGCTCTGCCTTACTGCAGCTACTGAAATATTACTGTGGTCTGTCTATACTGTAACTACAGAAGTGTTAATAGGGTCTCCCTAGACTTCTGCAACATAACTGTTAGTGGGGTGTGCGTATACCTTAGCTACAGGAGTATTACAAGGGTCGGTGCATACTATGGGTGCACTAAGTGTTTCCATCGCGATGTTCCACGTACATGGCCCAAAAAAAAATTACCCAGTCCGATTAGGGCATGCACTGTAGGCCGAAGCCCACCTGTATGTAATCTGACGTTAGCTCTGCTGTCCATGGCACTGCAATGGGATATATTTATGCACCGCCGGTGGGTTCCAGGGAGCCACCCATGCTGTGGGTCCACAGGGACTTCACATTGGGGAGTTGTACCTGCCTGTGTCTATGTATAAAAACCCTGGTCTGACTAGGGCATGCAGTGTGGGCCAAAGCCCACCTGTATTTTATCTGACGTTACCTCAGCTGTGCATGGCACTGCAATGGGATATATATTTATGTACTGCCGGTGGCTTCCTGGGACCCACCCATGCTGTCGGTCCACACGGACTTCGCATTAGGGAGTTGTACCTGCCTGTGTCGACTTATAAAGAACTCCAGTCAGACTGGGGCATGCAGTGTGGGCCGAAGCCCACCTGTATTTAATCTGACGTTAGCTCTGCTGTGCAGGGCAGTGCAATGGGATATATTTATGAACCGCCGGTGGGTTCCAGGGAACCGCCCATGCTGTGGGTCCACAGGGACTTCCCATAGGGGATTTATACCTGCCTATGTCTATGTATTAAAAACCCTAGTCAGACTGGGGCATGCAGTGTGGGCCGAAGCCCACCTGCATTTTATCTGACGTAACCTCAGCTTTGCAGGACAATGCAATGGGATTTATTTATGTACCGCCGGTGGCTTCCTGGGACCCACCCATGCTGTCGGTCCACACGGAGTTGTACCTGAAATGTTTATAAAAACCCCAGTCTGACTGGGGCATGTAGTGTGGGCCGAAGCCCACCTGTATTTAATCTGACGTTAGCTCTACTATCCGGGGCACTGCATTGGGACAAACTACAGGAGCAATACAGCGCTAATGAGACGTGCACAGCTACGCTAGCATTGGAGTCCGCTGTAGGCCCGCGATTGCTGAGGGTTTGTGCAGAGGCCTATGTCCTGGGCGCAGTGAAAGTCCGCTTCCTGCCTAGGATTGCTGAAGCTGTGGGCCGAGGCCTATGTCGTGGGCGCGGTGCAAGTCTGCCATGTTTGGCCGCTCAGATCTATTTTTTGTTCATGTCTTGGGTTTCCTAGGACCCACCTATGCTGTTGGTGCCCACTTAGGTAGACACTGACTGACTTGGGTAGGGGGCAGAGTTCAGATGGCTTTCCCCTTGCGGTGTCGATTGAGCTCTATCTTTCGGATTATTTGTGAACAGGATCCCTGTCAGTCCCAGTTATCTGCGGGTTGTGCTCCGTAGGTTACAGTGAGGTCTATTTCTGTAATGGAGATTTGGGTGACACTGTACTTGTAATGGAGGCTGGGTGAGGCTGTATTTGCCCTGGTTTTCCAGCGTAAGGGCTCCTTCCCACAGGCGGATTTCGGCCGCGTAATATGCGGCGGAAATCCGCCGCGTTGCCCGCAGCTATTAGGTTCTATTAAACCTAATAGCACAATGCTTACGGTGCGGAATTCTGCACCGTGAAACCACCCGTCCTCACCCGCGGCATGCTCTATTTGCCGCGGGTGTACACGCGGACGGCTTCCATTGCAGTCAATGGAAACCGTCCGTTCACGCTATCTTCCACTGTAGCACAGCGGAGGATAGCGTGTAACCGCTTTCCCGCCTACCGCAGCCGCATTATGTGACGCTGTGGGCGTGTCATATGATGCGGCCAGCGTGTCACGTGCTCTATTGTGCATCCGCGCCGAAGTGTCATGTGGGACCTGGGATGCCGGATCCGCAGGTAAGTATTGGGGTCTCTGGGGGGGGCGCCGTGATGGGCTCCGCCGTGGAATTCTGAGGTGGAGCCCGTTACGGCCGTGTGAAGCCGACCTAACGGACTCATAACACTCACTGTTTTTGTAGCAGGATCCCAACCTATTCTCCTCCACACTGCACTGGTATTGAGATGTTTAGTGAGCTTCCTTACTTTCAACTACGACTCTCTTTCTCCTCAGACTGCTCTCTGACTGACTTCTTCACGCTCTAGCTCTGACTTACTGTGACTGGCTGAACAACTCACAGACTTCTCTCACTGACTCTCTGACTGGAACTGACTTCCTGCTCAAGCTGTCTGACTGAAAGCTGTGTAACTCCTCCCCATATCCCAACTTGCACTGCTCTGTTTTCCCGGGCTTTGATCCCCTCTACCAATCAGCGATCAGTGTAACAGTAACCAATCAGAAGACAGATGTTGCAAAGCAGATTAGGACATAGTCTGTGAGCAAAGTGGAGAAATAGAGTTCTTCTAACAGACAACCCCGGAAATGTCTCCTAAGCAGTACATAAAGAGAAGTTTTAAAGATTAGTGAATGTGTGACATCCTGTAGGAACTTCTGGGCCACTACACTATTACTAGTGGGGCCGCTATTACTGCTGGGGCCACAATAGGGGTCATCTATTACTGCTGGGGCCACAACAAGGGTCACCTATTACTGCTGGGGCCACAATAGGGGTCATCTATTACTGCTGGAGCCGCAATAAGGGTCACCTATTACTTCTGGGGCCACAATAGGGGTCACCTATTACTGCTGGAGCTGCAATAAGGGTCACCTATTACTGCTGGGGCCACAATAGGGGTCATCTATTACTGCTGGAGCCAAAATAAGGGTCACCTACTACTTCTGGGGCCACAATAGGGGTCACCTATTACTGCTGGAGCCACAATAGGGGTCACCTATTACTGCTGGAGCCGCAATAGGGGTCACCTATTACTGCTGGAGCCGCAATAGGGGTCACCTATTACTGCTGGGGCCAATAAAGGGATACTATTACTACAGGGGTCAACAATATAGGGAGACATTATTACTACACAGGGCGGATTTGCTGCTAAATTTATAGTAGCTGTAGCAGCAAAGTAGATGAGATTTTGAAAATCTGATCCTCACGCTGTGGAAAAAATCTGCACAAAACCAGTGCGGATATTGACATGTGGTGCGGGATTATAATATATAACAACCAATCACAGCGCAGCTTTCAAGTTACCTCAGCGGTATAATATATAACAACCAATCACAGCGCAGCTTTCATGTTACTTCAGTGGTATAATATATAACAACCAATCGCAGCGCAGCTTTCATGTAACCTCAGTAGTATAAGAAGTAGCAACCAATCACAGCACAGCTTTCATGTTGCCTAAGCAGTATAATATATAGCAACCAGTCACAGCACAGCTTTCATGTTTCCTCAGCAGTATAAGAAATAGCAACCAATCACAGCACAGCTTTCATTTCACCTCAGCATTCTCAATATGCAGCAATTGTCAAGCGAAACGTTCGGCAGATGCATCATTTTGTAGTTGAACATGCTTGCTCGTAATGCCTTTTGCTTTCGTGCTTGAGATGGAAATCAAACGATCTTTGTCTGGGGGGCATAACTGCCAACGATGCTCGCACGTGTGCTACCTATCATAGGATAGTTGTGCTATGCCAGTAATCTTCCCAGAAGTGTACTCAACAACTTCCCAAAGTTTCATGGCGATTGAATGAATGGTGTAGTAATGCATAAAGGACAGACATTCATTCATTTATATATATATATATATATATATATATATATATATATATATATATATATATATATATATATGACATCAGGAAGTGAGAGAATTAGATTCCGTACGTAAAATTTGGACGCTAATTCTTTGGCGCTTAGAATTAAATAATCGAGTTGGGATCCATTAACTTTTCCTATTTATGACATAAACAATGCCCGTGCCAAATTACATCGTGAAGTGAGAGAATTAGATTCCGTACTATGTAAAATTTGGACGCTAATTCTTTAGCGCTTAGAATTGAATAATCGAGTTGGGACCCATTAACTTTTCCTATTGATGACATAATCATTGCTCGTGCCAAATTTCAAGTTTTTATGACAATGGAAAGTGAGAGAATTAGATTCCGTACGTAAAATTTGGACGCTAATTATTTGGCGCTTAGAATTGAATAATCGAGTTGGGACCCATTAACTTTTCCTATTTATGACATAATCTATGCTTATGCCAAATTTCAAGTTTCTATGACATTGGGAAGAGAGGAAATTAATTCCGTATGTAAAATTTGGACGCTAATTCTTTTGTGCTTAGAATTGGATAATCGAGTTGGGACCCATTAACTTTTCCTATTTATGACATAATCAATGCTCATGCCAAATTTCAAGTTTCTATGACATTGGGATGCGAGAAAATTAGATTCCGTACGTAAAATTTGGACGCTAATTCTTTGGCGCTTAGAATTAAATAATCGAGTTAGGACCCATTAACTTTTCCTATTTATGACATAATCAATGCTGGTGCCAAATTTCATGTTGCTACGACACCGGGAAGTGAGAGAATTAGTGGCAATGATGGAAATCGAACCATCTACGTGGGGGGGCGTAACTGTCGACGACGCTCGCACGCACACCATTTATCATAGCATAAATGTACTATGCCTATAATCTTCCCAGGAGTGTACTCAACAACTTCCCAAAGTTTCATGGCGATTGGATGAATGGTGTAGTAATGCATAAAAGGACAGACACACAGACATACATTCAATTTTATATATATAGATGTACATTTACAGCCCATCCAGCGTTCCTCCTTGTATTTATGTATTTTAATGGCCCTGTCCTTTTTATAACGATGGAGGTAAAATTCATATGTCATGATAAGCTACGCCCCAAACCCCTCCCCTGACCATGCCTTGGGGCTCCAAAAGAAACTTTTGCTCCAAAGGCTCCATGGCTGAAAAAGTATGGGAACCACTGCTCTAGAGCATGCCGAGATTTTGTAGTCTCGCAATGTAGCAGGCTACAAAACATCACTAATGTGAAAGAACCCATTGGAAACCATGGGCTTCACATACATGCATTTTGTAGCAATGTCACATCACTACAAAATTGTGCAATTTTGTAGTCCATGCGAAACCAGCCTTAGGCGGCCTGTCCACGGCATTGCATTTTCCCGCAGCAGATTTCCGCTGTGGGTAAACGCTAAAGTCACTGCGATTTTCAGTGATGAACCTATCATTATGATGGGTTCATCATGGAAAACCGTGGAACATTGTGATTTTTATACGCAAGTGGAAAATCGCGGCGGATAGCTTTTTGTCTATATTGGGCTTCACTTTCCATACTTATCCTATGTCAAGTGTTCATTGCATTACCCATATGCGGATTATCGCTGATGACACAATGGAATATTGCACATGGACACGAGGCTTTATACTTGCACACCGAGAAATGAGGGTTGGAGCAAGGCCTGCAGGGCCGTGGGTGGAGGCCCGGGCATGATGGGGTTAACAGGAAAGTACGGGGGAAAAAAATCACGGCACGTTCTATTTCACCATGGATTTCCGCAGTGGGAGATTTCCATTATTATAGCACTCACTCACAGGTCTATCACGTTTTTAGACACTGTACTCCCATAGCATAAATCCGTGGCAGAATCATGCAACGCTCATGAGCATGAGCCCTAAGTGTGTTGACTTCTATCAGGTGTATCCCAGGATAGGCTAGTAATGGATAAAGCTACACAGGGAGCGACTCTCTTATACTCGAGTCAGGGCTTTTATAGGGGCCGGTCACACAGATCCGTGTAGTGCACCATGCAGACTTACAGCCTATTAGTTCCCCCAGTATTATTAGAGCAGCTGGCGGTCCCACATCTTTTACATGTACCCCACAAAGTGCTGACACCAGGGACCCCCAGCAGCTCAAAGCCAAACTGCTCCTGCAAATAAATAGCAGGTGTAGCTGAAATTATGGCCAAAATACACAAGATTGTAGATCATCAAAGGAATAACATGGCCTTTTCTAATAGATGTTTACGTCCAGTGCCTATAGCGGTGGTGGAGCCTGTTCTGAGGAGGTAGTTAAACTACTGGGAGGAGGACCCTTGGATCACAATGCTCGCTACTGATCCTATCCTGGAAAAAGCAGAAGACCCTGCAAACACTGAGCGCTACTATTTTTTCAAAAAGAGTGGCGTAACGGCCCAAGCCAACCATTTGGTATGGATACTGGTCCACCAAGGCAATACAATTGTGTGCGAATATATGCCGGAATTGTTGAGACCGTTTGTGCTGACTTATGGTGACTCTAACTTAAGCTTCCATTTTATGGGAGAGAGACAGACTACGCCAGGGATGTTCCCACGTCGCCCTCGTAAGAGAATGGACCTGGCTCTGCTACCTGAGTCCATGTCAGAAGGGAATACAATCTCCGCATCTCCATCCACTAGTCCTCTGCCGCTATGTGGAAGATGATGAGAAGCCTTCAATCATCGGTGCCCGTGCTACAGCAGCTGTGGCTGATGCGGACAATCAGACCAATAGGTGGTATAAACTGACAAGAATGGCATTCCAGCAAAACAATTTCCACTTCCCAGAGTTATAATTTTCTGTCCCCTAAATAGACTCTTGCAATAAGAGACATTTACTGTTATTTACAAGTTTTGCTAAAAGACTGAAAAGTTCTATTTTTATGCAATGCGATTCCTTTTATTGCAAAGCTATATGTTTCTTTATGTAACGTTTAACCGTTTAAGTTTTGTGCAGGAGGAAGTCAAAAGCAAGAAGAAGTAAAATGTGTTTCTGGTTAAAGTTTACAGTGCTCCCTCTCTTATAATATTCATGCAGGTTATTTTCTTATGCGAGTAATGTCTAATCTAATCATTTAAAATAACGCAATGCAATCGTTATTTATGCTAATGAATATTAATTTTGCCAAATCTAAAAAAGTCACCATGTGTATGATATATGTTCATGCATAGTATGACTGTGTATGTGTATGGCTGGAGGTGTCTTGTGTTCCCCTCAAGTCCTCTCTTGTGATGTTTGCAGCCTGTCATTAGCCTGTCACAGGGGGCAAGGCCTTCCTACCACTTCTTCAGCAACAGACAGCAATATAGACTGAAGCTACTGACTGTTCTGATGATTTTTCTCTTTTTCCAGCGTACGGCCTGTGTTCTTTATCTGCCAGTCACCTCTTTTAATTTTTGCTGTAGGTCCCACAGTGTGTTGCAATTCTCTTAAAGACACAGTCTTGTTCATTCCACTGATCTCATTTTTCACTAGTCTTTGGAGCAAAGAGTTATGTATGAAGCTCCATAACAATACCAGAGTTCTGCTCAAACTAGTAGATTTTTCACGTGCTTGTAAGCCATTTTCCTTTTATGCTGTCATAAACCCAAAGTCTTACACAAAAATGACACTCCTTTAGTCACTAGTACACTGGGGGTGGGTTAGGCCTTATGTACAGGTAACCAGAGGATGGACATTGTGTTTACAGGTTGCAGTTTGCACACTCTGTGACTGTGCAGAATCTCTTTCTAGTGTTAGTGAAGTAATACACTCAAGATGACCCGATTCTGGATATGTACACTCTGTTTGGAGGGGTCCGAGAGAGCTTGTTCTTAAGTTGGGGGGAGCGGCAGTGTTCCAGAATAGCTATTCTAGGGCCCCCTGTCATACATGTTAATCTTATGTATATGCACTGTGCAAAGTTGTCTTGTCATTTACAGTATGTGTGTTGCCCAGCTGCTGTGAGTGAAGAGTTAACAGTAATAAAGTTCCAGTCTGTATGTAAATGTACGAGTCTGTCATGTGACATGGTGTGGATGAATCTATAAATATGTGTGATTAAGGCCACTTGCAGACGGCCTGGTCGGATCCGGCTGCAGGAATTCTCGCAGGGGGTCCCACCCTGAGCCCCTGCAGTGTCCAGCGCGGCACTCACCTGCTCCCGCAGCCCCAGCTCTTTGATGTGCCAGCTGCCGGGCAGATGGCGCATGCGCAGATGAGAGCCAGCAGCCGGGGAGTGAGATTTCTGTGCGACAGAAATAGAGCATGCTGCGATTTGTTTTCTGCGTGTGATTTCGCGCAGACAAATAGCGGCCGTCTGCCTAGGATTGCGTTTTCTAACGCAATCCTATGGCAGCTTCCACGGGCGAAAAATTCTGCGGGAAATCCCACCGCAGAATTTCCACCCATGTGCAGGGGGCCTAAGGGTTGCAGAGAGAGTCTTTTGGTGAGAGCCCATCTTCTACCATAAAGGCACATGAGGGACTGGCGGTATGCTATCATTACTTACTCCCTTTACCTATAATAAAAGACACTCAACTAATTCTGGCTTTTAAGTGGGATGGCCACAGCTTTATTAAATAACCATTATAAACAATTTGAAATTTTTTAAACTTCTAGAAACTACAACCCTTCCCATGTTTCTCAACCCCTTTTAACTTAGTACCCACATGGCGTACATAAGCTTGAATGCAGTCGGGCTGTTAACCGCCTTGCTCCTCTGTCATGGGAAGTTCTTCTGCCACTAGGAATGCGTCATACCCCCTATGACGCATTCCGCTCCACCCCACTACCTCTCTCCATTGCTGCCTCCAAACCGTCCTGCAACTTGGAAATGAAAATGTCCATTCCTACATCGTTTAAATGGACGCCGTCTTCCCTCAATGCACTCCACTCGAAATCCTCCAGCTCCCAGTGGCATATGGCAATCCTATCCTGCACAAACGTTGAAAGTTTTGCGTTTACCACTTTACAGACTCGGTCTATGGCCTCAGGTTGTCTTGCTCCTCTCCATACCTGCCTTTTTATAATGTCCGACCGAACAAACCTCACCTCTTCGAAGCACTTCTGAAAACGGAGCAAATCTTGCTTAATCATTACCAGTAATTCGTTCATCTTCACGTGGCCCAGGTCATTCCCTCTCGCATGAATCAGCAGGATGACCCAGCATTGTGCCTGTTTGCTAATCTGAATTACCTCTGGCACAAGCTCTACCAACGAAGTCCTCGAATACCAAGCCAGTGCACATATGCCCCCTTAAGACCCAGTCCTCCTCCGGCTGGTCGAATCAGCGCCCGTCTCTCCGCCCAATGTATATATGAATGTTTGATAATCCAAATTTTCCACGGTTCTTCCGCTGAAACAAATGACCAATAAAAAGCAACTGCCACAAAATTCCATATTCTTAACTAACTTAGCGCAACAAAAAACCCCGCTCCTGGTTTACCCTTGCCTTTTTGCATTTTAAATACTGCTTGCCCCTACTTTTAAATCCGGCCAAACGTACGACTTATACGTGTCCGACTTCTCTCTCCCCAGTGGCTTCATGCCTTCTTCACTAACCCCGAAATCATATGCCATAGTCGCCGTGCCAATTCGAAATGAGTGCATACTGAACTCTGTGGGCCTGAAGCCCGCTCTACCCAACGCCGAGCACAACACTGACGCAAAATAGAAATGTGTAAGAGGGGAGCCCGATGCATGTGCAGAAAATGGTCCGCTACTACTGTCTGTGAAATGTATTGTTTCACCAAAGACACTGGTCACCAACCTCAACCCAGTGCCTTTATGGAGATGCTGTCTCCCCTGCTGTATAGGTCCAAATTCAGCATATTGCATTATTTACAATGTACTTAGTAGTACGACATTTATCCATCCATTCATCTTACTACATGCCTTGATGGCTTTCAACCAAATTTGGTGCACATACCCTTCATGATCCACCTTAAAACACATAGGGTGTTTCAACTGTTTGTTGCTCATAACAACCAATCACAGCACAGCTTTATTTTACCATAGCAGCATAAGGAATGATGATTGGTTGCCATTTGCAACAAACAGGTTTCTTTAATAAATGAGGCCATATTGTATAATCTACCGTAATATAAGATGCTTTGTGATTCAGAGCGGTGAATAATTTACACATCTGGTGGATCCGGAA
This sequence comes from Eleutherodactylus coqui, assembly GCF_035609145.1. NCBI lineage: Eukaryota > Metazoa > Chordata > Amphibia > Anura > Eleutherodactylidae > Eleutherodactylus > Eleutherodactylus coqui. The sequence goes on along the minus strand of NC_089839.1, from coordinate 270,428,840 downwards.
TTCCTTAGAAAAAAATGGCAGGAAAGAGAGGTGAGTATATACTGATTTGTTATGCCAATACTTGCAGAAGGGCTTTTACCAATGTACTATAACTCAGACAACCCCTTTAAGATGAGCAGGAAGAGCCAGGACATCAAGGGTTACAGAGACCCCTGAACAGCAAGAGACCTAAAATAGAAAAGAAAAACATAGAGCCAGTGCATCAGCAGGTGACAAGTATACCCAGGCAATGTCAAATATATAAGCTGGTTTATCTAGAGCACACATGTCAAACTTAAAGGGGTTGTCCCGCAAAATCATGTGAAGTTAAACACTTCTGTATGGCCATATAAATGCACTTTATAATATACATCGTGCATTAAATATTGGCCATACAGAAGTTATATACTCACCTACAGGGGGTCCCCCCCCCCCCCCCCTGTGTTGGCGTCCCCGTCTCCCTGGCGCCGACCAAATCCTTCTCCTTGATTAGACACGCTTGCACAGTCTGTCCTCTTCTGTCCTGTTGAATTGGGCCGCTCCAGCGTGCTCGCGCCGCACAGGTCGTCTGCCTAAATTCCAACATTTGGTCACCTTACACGAACCCAACGATACTATGGGAGGGAAGAGCAAACAAAAACTGCATAACAGCAGTTATTTGATGCTATCTTCCTGGAATGTGTCTTGCCTTCGGCCAAGATTGCAATAAAAGTGCAATTAATATATACTCCAATATAATTGCAAATATCCTGCTATTCTATGTACCGTGTCAAGCATTTTCTGGAGCAAACAAGCCATTTATTTCCACTGTTAACATTGTTAACATTAACATTGTTCTTGCATGGCATTGTGTTACCCCGCTTATACCTTGCTATACCATCTATGCAGTGTGCACTGCTACCCGCCCACCTATACTAAAGTTCTAAGCAGAAGTAGCCAAAAATTGTGTTTCTGTGAAACGGGAGGTTTGAAAAGAACAAAATATGCAGTTTTGTTTACCACAGGATCAAAGATGTTAGACAGAGGGGTCTATTGCCCCATCACCTCCTGTCTTATGAGTTTGGGGGTTCTAATGCGTTGCCATGTCCATCCAATTCAGCTTGTGTTCTGCAGTGTTGATCTGGAGGAAAGAAAAATCTCCCATGAGGATAAGAGGCAATTATCCTCATTTTAGGGGAAGAAAAAATATTTCTTGACTCCAAATCTAGCAATCAGATTAAATCTCTTGATCACCGACCATCTCCAGTAATCTTGTGATGACAACTTTTTTAAAATTCACTTTTATTGACCATCCACGGGTATTTATCTACCCGCGGGTGGTCAATGCATCCCTATGGGGTGCTGATCCGCATGCGGGTGATCCGCTGCGGATTTTAAATCATATTTTGCCCGTGGACATGAGGCCTCAATCTTCACGTTTGAGTAATAGGAAAAAATTCAGCATATTGCATTATTTACAATGTACTTAGTAGTACGACATTTATCCATCCATTCATCTTACTACATGCCTTGATGGCTCTCAACCAAATTTGGTGCACATACCCTTCATGATCCACCTTAAAATACATAGGGTGTTTCAACTGTTTGTTGCTCATAACAACCAATCACAGCACAGCTTTATTTTACCAGAGCAGCATAAGGAATGATGATTGGTTGCCATTTGCAACAAACAGGTTTCTTTAATAAATGAGGCCATATTGTATAATCTACCGTAATATAAGATGCTTTGTGATTCAGAATGGTGAATAATTTACATGTCTGGTGGATCCGGAATTCCTTAGAAAAAATGGCAGGAGAGAGAGGTGAGTATATACTGAATTGTTATGCCAATACTTGCAGAAGGGCTTTTACCAATGTACTATAACTCAGACAACCCCTTTAAGATGAGCAGGAAGAGCCAGGACATCAAGGGTTACAGAGACCCCTGAACAGCAAGAGACCTAAAATAGAAAAGAAAAACATAGAGCCAGTGCATCAGCAGATGACAAGTATACCCAGGCAATGTCAAATATATAAGCTGGTTTATCTAGAGCACACATGTCAAACTTAAAGGGGTTGTCCCGCAAAATCAAGTGAAGTTAAACACTTCAAATAAATGGCCATATAAATGCACTTTGTAATATACATCGTGCATTAAATATTGGCCAAACTTAAGTTATATACTTACCTACAGGGGGTCCCCCCCCCCCCCCCTGTGTTGGCGTCCCCGTCTCCCTGGCGCCGACCAAATCCTTCTCCTTGATTAGACGCGCTTGTACAGTCTGCCCTCTTCTGTCCCGTTGAATGGGGCCGCTCCAGCGTGCTCGCGCCACACAGGTCGTCTGCCTAAATTCCAACATTTGGTCACCTTACACGAACCCAACGATACTATGGGAGGGAACAGCAAACAAAAACAGCATAACAGCAGTTATTTGATGCTATCTTCCTGGTATGTGTCTTGCCTTTGGCCAAGATTGAATAAAAGTGCAATTAATATATACTCCAATATAACTGCAAATATCCTGCTATTCTATGTACCGTGTCAAGCATTTCCTGGAGCAAACAAGCCATTTATTTCCACTGTTAACATTGTTAACATTAACATTGTTCTTGCATGGCATTGTGTTACCCCGCTTATACCTTGCTATACCATCTATGCAGTGTGCACTGCTACCCGCCCACCTATACTAAAGTTCTAAGCAGAAGTAGCCAAAAATTGTGTTTCTGTGAAACGGGAGGTTTGAAAAAAACAAAACATGCAGTTTTTTTTACCATAGGATCAAATATGTTAGACAGAGGGGTCTATTGCCCCATTACCTCCTGTCTTATGAGTTTGGGGGTTCTAATGCGTTGCCGTGTCCATCCAATTCAGCTTGTGTTCTGCAGTGTTGATCCAGAGGAAAGAAAAATCCCCCATGAGGATAAGACGCAATTATCCTCATTTTAGGGGAAGAAAAAATCTTTCTTGACTCCAAATCTAGCAATCAGAATAAATCTCTTGATCACCGACCATCTCCAGTAATCTTGTGATGATAACTTGTAATACTGTTACACCCAAGAAAGGCATCCAGGCCCCTCTTGAACTCTTTTAGTGAAATCACCATGAAAGCTTTAGTTTTCCTCAGGTCCACGGGGAAAATCAGGCCCGCTACGGATTCTCCATGGAGAATCCCTAGCGGGTCCCTCCTGCCCCGCGACATGAGCGCTGAAAAGAAGAATAAATAAGAATAAACTTACCCGCAGCGGACCAGGCAGGTCTTCTCTTTTTCACGTCCGGATCTTCTTTTTTCGGCCGGCGGATGTACTCGGCACGCCGGCAGCATGCCGTGGGCATGCGCCGGGCACATCCGCTGGGCTGAAGCAAGAAGATCCGGCAGTAAAGAAGAGAAGACCTGCCCGCTCCGCTGAGGGTAAGTTATTCTTATTTTAGGTCTCCCGCGGATCCGGACAGCTTCCATAGGCTTCAATAGAAGCCTGCGGGAGCTGTCCCCACGGGAGACCCGCACGAAAATGGAGCATGTCACGTCTTTTTTCATGCTCCATTTTTTAAAATTCACTTTTATTGACCATCCACGGGTATTTATCTACCCGCGGGTGGTCAATTCATCCCTATGGGGTGCGGATCCGCATGCGGGTGATCCGCTGGGGATTTTAAATCATATTTTGCCCGTGGACATGAGGCTACAATCTTCACGTTTGAGTAATAGGAAAAAATTCAGCATATTGCATTATTTACAATGTACTTAGTAGTACGACATTTATCCATCCATTCATCTTACTACATGCCTTGATGGCTCTCAACCAAATTTGGTGCACATACCCTTCATGATCCACCTTAAAACACATAGGGTGTTTCAACTATTTGTTGCTCATAACAACCAATCACAGCACAGCTTTATTTTACCAGAGCAGCATAAGGAATGATGATTGGTTGCCATTTGCAACAAACAGGTTTCTTTAATAAATGAGGCCATATTGTATAATCTACCGTAATATAAGATGCTTTGTGATTCAGAACGGTGAATCATTTACACATCTGGTGGATCTGGAATTCCTTAGAAAAAAATGACAGGAGAGAGAGGTGAGTATATACTGATTTGTTATGCCAATACTTGCAGAAGGGCTTTTACCAATGTACTATAACTCAGACAACCCCTTTAAGATGAGCAGGAAGAGCCAGGACATCAAGGGTTACAGAGACCCCTGAACAGCAAGAGACCTAAAATAAAAAAGAAAAACATAGAGCCAGTGCATCAGCAGGTGACAAGCATACCCAGGCAATGTCAAATATATAAGCTGGTTTATCTAGAGCACACATGTCAAACTTAAAGGGGTTGTCCCGCAAAATCAAGTGAAGTTAAACACTTCTGTATGACCATATAAATGCACCTTGTAATATACATCGTGCATTAAATATTGGCCATACAGAAGTTATATACTTACCTACAGGGGTCCCCCCCCCCCCCCTGTGTTGGTGTCCCCTTCTCCCTGGCGCCGACCAAATCCTTCTCCTTGATTAGACGCGCTTGTACAGTCTGCCCTCTTCTGTCCCGTTGAATGGGGCCACTTCAGCATGCTCACGCCGCACAGGTCGTCTGCCTAAATTCCAACATTTGGTCACCTTACACAAACCCAACAATACTATGGGAGGAAACAGCAAACAAAAACAGCATAACAGCAGTTATTTGATGCTATCTTCCTGGAATGTGTCTTGCCTTCGGCCAAGATTGAACAAAGGTGCAATTAATATATACTCCAATATAACTGCAAATATGCTGCTATTCTATGTACCGTGCCAAACATTTCCTGGAGCAAACAAGCCATTTATTTCCACTGTTAACATTGTTAACATTAACATTGTTCTTGCATGGCATTGTGTTACCCCGCTTATACCTCGCTATACCATCTATGCAGTGTGCACTGCTACCCGCCCACCTATACTAAAGTTCTAAGCAGAAGTAGCCAAAAATTGCGTTTCTGTGAAACGGGAGGTTTGTAAAGAACAAAATATGCAGTTTTTTTTACCACAGGATCAAAGATGTTAGACAGAGGGGTCTATTGCCCCATCACCTCCTGTCTTATGAGTTTGGGGGTTCTAATGCGTAGCCATGTCCATCCAATTCAGCTTGTGTTCTGCAGTGTTGATCCAGAGGAAAGAAAAATCCCCCATGAGGATATAAGGCAATTATCCTCATTTTAGGGGAAAGAAAAAATCTTTCTCGACTCCAAATCTAGCAATCAGAATAAATCTCTTGATCACCGACCATCTCCAGTAATCTTGTGACGATAACTTGTAATACTGTTACACCCAAGAAAGGCATCCAGGACGCTCTTGAACTCTCTCTGTGAAATCACCATGAAAGCTTTAGTTTTCCTCAGGCAGACAGCTTCATAGTCTTACTGCTCTTGGGCCGGTTTCACACGGCTAAGAATCTCTTTCGAGATTTGTGTGTTGCGAGATGCACAAATCTCACACAAATATAAACCCTGTTCTTTTGAACAGGGTCATAAACATCGTGGCATGTCCTATCTTTTGGCGTGCTCTAATGTTGCATCTCCCAGTGATTTAAATGAGGCCAGCAAAGCATCTCATCACGTGCTAGGTGCACACGAGTGCGATGCGAGGTTCTCCCATTGAAAACAATAGGAAGCACTCTGCAATCCTCCACTTTTAGCCGCGGCGGAGGATCACTACTTCCATGAAGTGATGCGAGGTAGTTTTAAGACAAAAACGCTTTATATCCGCAGGGACATCACATGTTGGTGAGTGTGATATCAGGCCGAGATTCACGGCCCAATATTGCATTCACCAATTAGCTTTACAGTAAAGAAGTTGTTTGTATGTTAGTGTAGAATCCTTCCTTCTAGACATGGAGGATGCCCTCTTCTTCATATGCACACACAGTAACACGATTGTTAGAGATGAGCGAGCACCAAAATACTCGGGTGCTCGTTATTTGAGCTGAGCTTTTTGTAATGCTCGAGAGCTCTGTTCAAGTAATGAACCCCATTGAAGTAATTGAGAGACTCGAGCATTTTTCAATGGACCCGCCGGGTCTCGAGCATTTTTCATCTCTCTCTCTCCCCTGAAATTTGATCAAGCATCAGAGCACTGCCTGGTGCTCGCTCAAGTAACGAGTAGTTTCGAGTATGTTAATGCTCGACCGAGCATCAAGCTCGGATGAGCATGCTCGCTCATCTCTAACGATAGTTCATCCCCATATTGCAGTTATCTAATCATCCACACATTATGGAGATGTGCAGCCGACCAACAAGCATTTTTATTCTCACTTAAACAACGCGATCGGCTGATGGAAGAGCGTTTCCTTGTTCATTGGCTGACTGTTTGTACTTTTGCATGAACTTGGGTCAGGAATGTGCCTTGTCCCCATGTATGTGTAATGCTGAAATAATGCATTGCTTCAGAATAAACATACTTTGAAGATTCACTCAGAACTGAGCTCCGAGTCTGAAGTCAAGATCACCATGTAGAGGTACACCTTTAACTGTCAAACCAACGCGTTCTGAAGTCTTTAAGAGTGGGGAGATAACTACTGCCATTCTTTGGCCATGGACTTTCACGTCAAGTGTCTGAATAAGGCCTCATGTCCACGGGGAAAATCAGGCCCGCTACGGATTCTCCATGGAGAATCCGTAGCGAGTCCCTCTTGCCCCGCGGACATGAGCGCTGAAAATAAGAATTAACTCACCTTCCGCACGCTCCAGATCTTCCCTCCGTCGCGGCTTCATCTTCTCTCCGTCATGGATGGATCTTCCTTCTTCGGCCCGGCGGATGTGCACGGCACTTCGGCGGCGTGACGCGTGTATGCGCCGGCCCGAAAAAAAAAAGGATCTGGCCACGACGGAGAGAACATGAAGCCGCGAAGAAGGGAAGATCCGGAGCAGGTGAGTATATTCTGATTTTGGTCTCCCGCGGATCCAGACGGCTTTCGTAGGCTTCTATAGAAGCCTGCGGGAGCCGTCCCCGCGGGAGACCCGCTCGAAGATGGAGCACGGCCCGGATTTTTTCATGCTCCATTTTTTTTTTAATCACTTTTATTGACCATCCGCGGGTATTTATTTACCTGCGGGTGGTCAATGCATCCCTATGGGATGCGGATTCGCATGCGGGTGATCCGCTGCGGATTTAAAATCATATTTTGCCCGTGGACATGAGGCCCTATGCTAATCTGCCTGCGCTATAACGTCTGCCTGCTGAAGTTGTTTTGAACTGTTTAAAAGTCACTAGTAAAGTTTATTCCGGGCCCTAACCATTCCTAGGGTTCCGAGGCACTATACACAGGTCTATGCACTTTATTTTCTGTTGTTTATGAATGCCGGTGTGTGGAACGGTGGTGTCACAAACTTGACAACTACTACACTTATCCTGAGGACTACTGAACCTATTCTCTGCTGCGGTAACTCTCTCTGGGACCAGGAGTTGGTAAGTGCTACCGTGATGGGTCCACGCTCTACACCCTCCCAACTCCAGCCGTATGCTTGGGCAGTGAGTAGAGATGGGTGAACCTACTCGTTTCGAGTAATTACTCGATCGAGTACAGCGATTTTCGAGTACTTCAGTACTCGGGTGCAAAGATTCGGGGGGCGCCGGGGGAAGGCGTGACGGAGCAGGGGGTAGCAGCGGGGAACAGGGGGGAGCCCTCTCTCTCTCCTTCTCCCCCCACTCCCCGCTGCAACCCCCCACTCACCCACGGGGCGCCCCGATTCTTTTTGCCCGAGTACGGAAGTACTCGAAAATCGCGGTGCTCGGCCGAAAAAGGGGCGTGGCCGAGTAGGCTCGCTCATCTCTAGTAGTGAGTCATTCCCTGTTATACCCCACGCAAGGGTGTTGCAGAAGTGCAGCAGCCCTTATCTTTCCCTTAGGGCATTGCAAGAGTTGGTGTCACTTATAGGACATCACATATATACGCTGCAGCATGGAATTCCATCGGCCGGGAAGAAAGAGTTTAGTTATGCTAAACTCTCTCCCCCTCCCTCCCTTTGCTGGAGTGATCGTGGCAATAGAAGCTCCCATAGCTGCCGCCAAAGAAAGGAGGTGGGAGGGAGTTTAGAAGCTTCAATGGGAGCTTCCGGCTGATAGAGGCCCAAAGATAGGGCAAGACATGTCTTTTCCGGCCGTGCATAAAAGCAGACGGATGGAATCCGTAGCATGTCTGCTATCTTTTCCGGGCCAGACACTTTTACGTGCCAGAAAATCGCCCATCTGAAGGAATGCATTGGAATCTAAATCCTGCAGATGGTCGTGATTTTCAGCTGACGTTTTATCATGGGGAAATAGCCATGATAAAACGTTCGTGTGAGTAAGGCCTGAAAGGAGGCAATGAAAGTCAACTGTCTTTCATTCTTCCATGCACACCAGCGTGTAGACATTGCATTTACATACACAAGAGAAATAAATTGCAGCATGTACTATTTCTCTACATATGATACAGAGCCCCTCTATGGGCTGCCTCTACGCAGGCATTACGAGAGGGCAGCGCTTTGATACGTATCCCCGCTCTGTTTGAAAAAAATTTAGAAAACACACTGTGTATGTCCATGATGTCAAATTCCTGGACATGTGCAGTGCAAACCTAGCTCAGAGCGAAAGGGCTGCATATGTGTAAAATGTCCTGGGAGACCCACTGTTTTATGCATACACCAGTGGTCATAAGCCTTAACGTCTCTTAGGCCTCATTGTCCACGGGCAAAATCAGGCCAGCTACGGATTCTCTATGGACCGGGCAGGTCTTCTCTTCTTCACGGCCGGATCTTCTTTCTTCGGCCGGCAGATGTACTCGGCACGCCGGCAGCGTGCCGTGCGCATGCGCCGGGCACATCCGCCGGGCCGAAGCAAGAAGATCCGGCCGTGAAGAAGAGAAGACCTGCACGGTCCGCTGCGGGTAAGTTATTCTTATTTTAGGTCTCCCGCAGATCCGGACGGCTTCCATAGGCTTCAATAGAAGCCTGCGGGAGCCCTCCCCGCAGGAGACCCGCACGAAAATGGAGCATGTCACTTTTTTTTCATGCTCCATTTTTTAAAATTCACTTTTATTGACCATCCACGGGTATTTATCTACCCGCGGGTAGTCAATGCATCCCTATGGGGTGCGGATCCGCATGCGGGTGATACGCTGCGGATTTTAAATCATATTTTGCCCGTGGACATGAGGCTTCAATCTTCACGTTTGAGTAATGGGAAAAAATTCAGCATATTGCATTATTTACAATGTACTTAGTAGTACGACATTTATCCATCCATTCATTTACTACATGCCTTGATGGCTCTCAACCAAATTTGGTGCACATACCCTTCATGATCCACTTAAAATACATAGGGTGTTTCAACTGTTTGTTGCTCATAACAACCAATCACAGCACAGCTTTATTTTACCAGAACAGCATAAGGAATGATGATTGGTTGCCATTTGCAACAAACAGGTTTCTTTAATAAATAAGGCCATATTGTATAATCTACCGTAAAATAAGATGCTTTGTGATTCAGAGCGGTGAATAATTTACATGTCTGGTGGATCCAGAATTCCTTAGAAAAAAATGGCAGGAGAGAGAGGTGAGTATATACTGATTTGTTATGCCAATACTTGCAGAAGGGCTTTTACCAATGTACTATAACTCAGACAACCCCTTTAAGATGAGCAGGAAGAGCCAGGACATCAAGGGTTACAGAGACCCCTGAACAGCAAGAGACCTAAAATAAAAAAGAAAAACATAGAGCCAGTGCATCAGCAGGTGACAAGCATACCCAGGCAATGTCAAATATATAAGCTGGTTTATCTAGAGCACACATGTCAAACTTAAAGGGGTTGTCCCGCAAAATCAAGTGAAGTTAAACACTTCTGTATGACCATATAAATGCACCTTGTAATATACATCGTGCATTAAATATTGGCCATACAGAAGTTATATACTTACCTACAGGGGTCCCCCCCCCCCCCCTGTGTTGGTGTCCCCTTCTCCCTGGCGCCGACCAAATCCTTCTCCTTGATTAGACGCGCTTGTACAGTCTGCCCTCTTCTGTCCCGTTGAATGGGGCCACTTCAGCATGCTCACGCCGCACAGGTCGTCTGCCTAAATTCCAACATTTGGTCACCTTACACAAACCCAACAATACTATGGGAGGAAACAGCAAACAAAAACAGCATAACAGCAGTTATTTGATGCTATCTTCCTGGAATGTGTCTTGCCTTCGGCCAAGATTGAACAAAGGTGCAATTAATATATACTCCAATATAACTGCAAATATGCTGCTATTCTATGTACCGTGCCAAACATTTCCTGGAGCAAACAAGCCATTTATTTCCACTGTTAACATTGTTAACATTAACATTGTTCTTGCATGGCATTGTGTTACCCCGCTTATACCTCGCTATACCATCTATGCAGTGTGCACTGCTACCCGCCCACCTATACTAAAGTTCTAAGCAGAAGTAGCCAAAAATTGCGTTTCTGTGAAACGGGAGGTTTGTAAAGAACAAAATATGCAGTTTTTTTTACCACAGGATCAAAGATGTTAGACAGAGGGGTCTATTGCCCCATCACCTCCTGTCTTATGAGTTTGGGGGTTCTAATGCGTAGCCATGTCCATCCAATTCAGCTTGTGTTCTGCAGTGTTGATCCAGAGGAAAGAAAAATCCCCCATGAGGATATAAGGCAATTATCCTCATTTTAGGGGAAAGAAAAAATCTTTCTCGACTCCAAATCTAGCAATCAGAATAAATCTCTTGATCACCGACCATCTCCAGTAATCTTGTGACGATAACTTGTAATACTGTTACACCCAAGAAAGGCATCCAGGACGCTCTTGAACTCTCTCTGTGAAATCACCATGAAAGCTTTAGTTTTCCTCAGGCAGACAGCTTCATAGTCTTACTGCTCTTGGGCCGGTTTCACACGGCTAAGAATCTCTTTCGAGATTTGTGTGTTGCGAGATGCACAAATCTCACACAAATATAAACCCTGTTCTTTTGAACAGGGTCATAAACATCGTGGCATGTCCTATCTTTTGGCGTGCTCTAATGTTGCATCTCCCAGTGATTTAAATGAGGCCAGCAAAGCATCTCATCACGTGCTAGGTGCACACGAGTGCGATGCGAGGTTCTCCCATTGAAAACAATAGGAAGCACTCTGCAATCCTCCACTTTTAGCCGCGGCGGAGGATCACTACTTCCATGAAGTGATGCGAGGTAGTTTTAAGACAAAAACGCTTTATATCCGCAGGGACATCACATGTTGGTGAGTGTGATATCAGGCCGAGATTCACGGCCCAATATTGCATTCACCAATTAGCTTTACAGTAAAGAAGTTGTTTGTATGTTAGTGTAGAATCCTTCCTTCTAGACATGGAGGATGCCCTCTTCTTCATATGCACACACAGTAACACGATTGTTAGAGATGAGCGAGCACCAAAATACTCGGGTGCTCGTTATTTGAGCTGAGCTTTTTGTAATGCTCGAGAGCTCTGTTCAAGTAATGAACCCCATTGAAGTAATTGAGAGACTCGAGCATTTTTCAATGGACCCGCCGGGTCTCGAGCATTTTTCATCTCTCTCTCTCCCCTGAAATTTGATCAAGCATCAGAGCACTGCCTGGTGCTCGCTCAAGTAACGAGTAGTTTCGAGTATGTTAATGCTCGACCGAGCATCAAGCTCGGATGAGCATGCTCGCTCATCTCTAACGATAGTTCATCCCCATATTGCAGTTATCTAATCATCCACACATTATGGAGATGTGCAGCCGACCAACAAGCATTTTTATTCTCACTTAAACAACGCGATCGGCTGATGGAAGAGCGTTTCCTTGTTCATTGGCTGACTGTTTGTACTTTTGCATGAACTTGGGTCAGGAATGTGCCTTGTCCCCATGTATGTGTAATGCTGAAATAATGCATTGCTTCAGAATAAACATACTTTGAAGATTCACTCAGAACTGAGCTCCGAGTCTGAAGTCAAGATCACCATGTAGAGGTACACCTTTAACTGTCAAACCAACGCGTTCTGAAGTCTTTAAGAGTGGGGAGATAACTACTGCCATTCTTTGGCCATGGACTTTCACGTCAAGTGTCTGAATAAGGCCTCATGTCCACGGGGAAAATCAGGCCCGCTACGGATTCTCCATGGAGAATCCGTAGCGAGTCCCTCTTGCCCCGCGGACATGAGCGCTGAAAATAAGAATTAACTCACCTTCCGCACGCTCCAGATCTTCCCTCCGTCGCGGCTTCATCTTCTCTCCGTCATGGATGGATCTTCCTTCTTCGGCCCGGCGGATGTGCACGGCACTTCGGCGGCGTGACGCGTGTATGCGCCGGCCCGAAAAAAAAAAGGATCTGGCCACGACGGAGAGAACATGAAGCCGCGAAGAAGGGAAGATCCGGAGCAGGTGAGTATATTCTGATTTTGGTCTCCCGCGGATCCAGACGGCTTTCGTAGGCTTCTATAGAAGCCTGCGGGAGCCGTCCCCGCGGGAGACCCGCTCGAAGATGGAGCACGGCCCGGATTTTTTCATGCTCCATTTTTTTTTTAATCACTTTTATTGACCATCCGCGGGTATTTATTTACCTGCGGGTGGTCAATGCATCCCTATGGGATGCGGATTCGCATGCGGGTGATCCGCTGCGGATTTAAAATCATATTTTGCCCGTGGACATGAGGCCCTATGCTAATCTGCCTGCGCTATAACGTCTGCCTGCTGAAGTTGTTTTGAACTGTTTAAAAGTCACTAGTAAAGTTTATTCCGGGCCCTAACCATTCCTAGGGTTCCGAGGCACTATACACAGGTCTATGCACTTTATTTTCTGTTGTTTATGAATGCCGGTGTGTGGAACGGTGGTGTCACAAACTTGACAACTACTACACTTATCCTGAGGACTACTGAACCTATTCTCTGCTGCGGTAACTCTCTCTGGGACCAGGAGTTGGTAAGTGCTACCGTGATGGGTCCACGCTCTACACCCTCCCAACTCCAGCCGTATGCTTGGGCAGTGAGTAGAGATGGGTGAACCTACTCGTTTCGAGTAATTACTCGATCGAGTACAGCGATTTTCGAGTACTTCAGTACTCGGGTGCAAAGATTCGGGGGGCGCCGGGGGAAGGCGTGACGGAGCAGGGGGTAGCAGCGGGGAACAGGGGGGAGCCCTCTCTCTCTCCTTCTCCCCCCACTCCCCGCTGCAACCCCCCACTCACCCACGGGGCGCCCCGATTCTTTTTGCCCGAGTACGGAAGTACTCGAAAATCGCGGTGCTCGGCCGAAAAAGGGGCGTGGCCGAGTAGGCTCGCTCATCTCTAGTAGTGAGTCATTCCCTGTTATACCCCACGCAAGGGTGTTGCAGAAGTGCAGCAGCCCTTATCTTTCCCTTAGGGCATTGCAAGAGTTGGTGTCACTTATAGGACATCACATATATACGCTGCAGCATGGAATTCCATCGGCCGGGAAGAAAGAGTTTAGTTATGCTAAACTCTCTCCCCCTCCCTCCCTTTGCTGGAGTGATCGTGGCAATAGAAGCTCCCATAGCTGCCGCCAAAGAAAGGAGGTGGGAGGGAGTTTAGAAGCTTCAATGGGAGCTTCCGGCTGATAGAGGCCCAAAGATAGGGCAAGACATGTCTTTTCCGGCCGTGCATAAAAGCAGACGGATGGAATCCGTAGCATGTCTGCTATCTTTTCCGGGCCAGACACTTTTACGTGCCAGAAAATCGCCCATCTGAAGGAATGCATTGGAATCTAAATCCTGCAGATGGTCGTGATTTTCAGCTGACGTTTTATCATGGGGAAATAGCCATGATAAAACGTTCGTGTGAGTAAGGCCTGAAAGGAGGCAATGAAAGTCAACTGTCTTTCATTCTTCCATGCACACCAGCGTGTAGACATTGCATTTACATACACAAGAGAAATAAATTGCAGCATGTACTATTTCTCTACATATGATACAGAGCCCCTCTATGGGCTGCCTCTACGCAGGCATTACGAGAGGGCAGCGCTTTGATACGTATCCCCGCTCTGTTTGAAAAAAATTTAGAAAACACACTGTGTATGTCCATGATGTCAAATTCCTGGACATGTGCAGTGCAAACCTAGCTCAGAGCGAAAGGGCTGCATATGTGTAAAATGTCCTGGGAGACCCACTGTTTTATGCATACACCAGTGGTCATAAGCCTTAACGTCTCTTAGGCCTCATTGTCCACGGGCAAAATCAGGCCAGCTACGGATTCTCTATGGACCGGGCAGGTCTTCTCTTCTTCACGGCCGGATCTTCTTTCTTCGGCCGGCAGATGTACTCGGCACGCCGGCAGCGTGCCGTGCGCATGCGCCGGGCACATCCGCCGGGCCGAAGCAAGAAGATCCGGCCGTGAAGAAGAGAAGACCTGCACGGTCCGCTGCGGGTAAGTTATTCTTATTTTAGGTCTCCCGCAGATCCGGACGGCTTCCATAGGCTTCAATAGAAGCCTGCGGGAGCCCTCCCCGCAGGAGACCCGCACGAAAATGGAGCATGTCACTTTTTTTTCATGCTCCATTTTTTAAAATTCACTTTTATTGACCATCCACGGGTATTTATCTACCCGCGGGTAGTCAATGCATCCCTATGGGGTGCGGATCCGCATGCGGGTGATACGCTGCGGATTTTAAATCATATTTTGCCCGTGGACATGAGGCTTCAATCTTCACGTTTGAGTAATGGGAAAAAATTCAGCATATTGCATTATTTACAATGTACTTAGTAGTACGACATTTATCCATCCATTCATTTACTACATGCCTTGATGGCTCTCAACCAAATTTGGTGCACATACCCTTCATGATCCACTTAAAATACATAGGGTGTTTCAACTGTTTGTTGCTCATAACAACCAATCACAGCACAGCTTTATTTTACCAGAACAGCATAAGGAATGATGATTGGTTGCCATTTGCAACAAACAGGTTTCTTTAATAAATAAGGCCATATTGTATAATCTACCGTAAAATAAGATGCTTTGTGATTCAGAGCGGTGAATAATTTACATGTCTGGTGGATCCAGAATTCCTTAGAAAAAAATGGCAGGAGAGAGAGGTGAGTATATACTGATTTGTTATGCCAATACTTGCAGAAGGGCTTTTACCAATGTACTGTAACTCAGACAACCCCTTTAAGATGAGCAGGAAGAGCCAGGACATCAAGGGTTACAGAGACCCCTGAACAGCAAGAGACCTAAATTAAAAAAGAAAAACATAGAGCCAGTGCATCAGCAGGTGACAAGTATACCCAGGCAATGTCAAATATATAAGCTGGTTTATCTAGAGCACACATGTCAAACTTAAAGGGGTTGTCCCGCAAAATCAAGTGAAGTTAAACACTTCATATAAATGGCCATATAAATGCACTTTGTAATATACATCGTGCATTAAATATTGGCCAAACAGAAGTTATATACTTACCTACTGGGCCCCCCCCCTCCCTGTGTTGGTGTCCCCGTCTCCCTGGCGCCGACCAAATCCTTCTCCTTGATTAGACGCGCTTGCACAGTCTGCCCTCTTCTGTCCCGTTGAATGGGGCCGCTCCAGCGTGCTCGCGCCACACAGGTCGTCTGCCTAAATTCCAACATTTGGTCACCTTACACGAACCCAACGATACTATGGGAGGGAAGAGCAAACAAAAACTGCATAACAGCAGTTATTTGATGCTATCTCCCTGGAATGTTTCTTGCCTTCGGCCAAGATTGCAATACAAGTGCTTGCTACCTGCCTACCACTGAGGCTGGTTGCTGCCATTTTTTTATTTTGTTCCTGAAAAATCTTTTCTGGGGGAAACTGGGCTTATCTTTTCAAACCTAGTGATAGTATCGTCTATCTCCTCTGAGTGAATGCAGGGTATCTCCCCACCTTGGGACTTACCTTTCAACCTTTATTCCTGCAGTTTTATTTACTGTCAGGAAGTGGACTTATTTGTTCTCGTTAATTGGTTGAACAGTCCACTTTCCTTCTATTTAAAGAGGGGTGAGCCTCGTTTTTCGGGACTTACCGCTCTCTTTATAGCTGACTAACTGATTCATAATTTTGATGGTTCCTGAGGAGGCTACATTGATCGTAGCGGAAATGCGTCGAACCCAGTTAAGCATTTTTTCAGCAGTTGATGCACTGCACTTCTTTGGCTAAACATTGGCTTATGAGAACGCCATATTGAGCCATAATGATTGACGATTGTCAGCTCAACAAGAATTTTTTCTCTTCGACTAGCTGTAAAAGGTGTATCTCATCTCAGTCAAGAGACACAACCACGGCCTGTTGATGAAATCGACAGCATTCATTCTCATTGAATAGCTGTATTATCTGTTCACCATGGTGGGAACAATTTAGTTAATCCCATTGAGCCAAACCTGAATTTTCTGTCTCAAGTTGTATGCAACAAAAAAAACTTGAGAAGTATTGGGAATTTCTGATCCCCCGATACTGTGTAACTTTACACTTTTTTCAAGGGTGGCTCATTGGCTGTTCTTTCCCCAGAAGGTGCTAGGGGTTAGACTTTTTAATATTTATTTTTTGTCTGTGTGTCTGTAAGCTAGGACTTTGAATAAACAAATCCTTTTTATGTAAGACTGTAATTACGGTAAAAGTTACGTTTTAGAGATTACTTGAGAACCCTCACTGTGACGAAGTTAATATATACCCAGGTGTTCCCCCTGCTACTGTGAAACCTGGACTTTCATCTAGAGGCTGCCCACACACTGCTGCAGAGGTGAGTAGAGCGGGGAGAGCACTTAAATATTTATAGCTGGTATAAGGTATACCAGCTGTACATATATATTTATATACAAGAGACCTCCAGGTTACACCAGCATGGGACATACATTTACTGTATATAGTGATATAGACCATGCTGGTGTAACCTGTGGTGTATCTTCTGTATATAATTATGTATGCACAGCTGGTAGAAGCTCTACAGCCTGTGTATAGTGATATAGACCATGCTGGTATACCTTGGCCCATTTTATATCAGCATTCTCTATATTACTATATACAGGATGTATAACTTATATCAGCTGTACATGAATAATTATATACAGAAAATACCCAGTTTGGGAGGTTTCTCACCTGCACTGGGGAATTCCACTTTCCTGTTCAATTTGAGGAGCAGGAAAGGGGAATTCCTGCAGATGAACGGATCTGTTTGTGTGACTATAATGGGGTCCATACGATTTCCGCCCGGCTTTTGGACAGAAGAAAAAGCGTCGCACGCAGCACTTTTTTTCCGGGTATTCAATGACGTATCTGTGACAGAATCTCCGGCCAGAAGTCTCAAAACAGATGTGAACCCGGCCTTACAGCATGGCCGATATCACTGTATACAGGAGATGTATATACATCTCCTGTATATAGTGATATGGAGCATGCTGGTGTAACCTGGAGATCTCTGGTATATAATTATATATGTACAGCTGGTATAGCCTGGGTATATACTGTATATAATCATATATGTACAGCTGGTATAACCTGGGTATATCTATATATATAAAGACGAAAGCCCTCACTGACTGACTGACTCACTCACTCACTCGCCACTAATTCTCCAACTTCCT
This sequence comes from Eleutherodactylus coqui, assembly GCF_035609145.1. NCBI lineage: Eukaryota > Metazoa > Chordata > Amphibia > Anura > Eleutherodactylidae > Eleutherodactylus > Eleutherodactylus coqui. Next base: position 270,411,318 of record NC_089839.1, on the reverse strand, counting down.
GATGTCGTAGAAACATGAAATTTGGCACAAGCATTGATTATGTCCAAAATAGGAAAAGTTAATGGGTCCCAACTCGATTATTCAATTCTAAGCACAAAAGAATTAGCGTCCAAATTTTACATACGGAATCTAATTCTCTCACTTTCCAATGTCATAGAAATTTGACACGAGCATTAATTATGTCCAAAATAGCCCGGTGAGATAACATCTATAGCAAGTGTGTCTAACTTAAGTAGCTGAGTAGCGCCTGCGGGGAGTAGATTTGGTGGAGATGTATGGGGTGAAGGCACATTTGCGGGTGCACGTGGCCCCAGGCAATGAATTTAGTGGGTTGACCCTGATGGCATACTGATGACATAAGGTTGTAATGTCATGTGTAATGCATCCATATTACCAATCTGTATTATGGACGTGTTACAATATACTTATCTAAAATTGGCCTTAGCACTTTTATCTTGGGCCCCAAACTTCTCTTAACCTCTTAACACAGAGGCGTAACTTGAAGCTCCTGGGCCCCAATGCAAAACCTGTAATAGGGCCCCCAACTGTAATGCTTTATTTACAGTACCGGGCTCCCTATATGGAGAAGAGAGGCCTTATGGGCCCCCTAAGGCTCCTAAGCCCGGGTGCAACCGCATCTCCTGCTTCCTCTATAGTTATGCTAGTGATCTGGTATTCACCACTCAGGACCTCGACCAATCAGCTAACCGGGTGCCCACTGTCAGCATCACAATACACAGGGGTTGGAGCAGAAGCTGCTGCTTTGACTCCGATGTAGTGGCCAGTGCCTGTAATTGCGGACGTAGCTCACATTAAAATCAATGGCAGCAGCGCCTGCAGTTACAAGTGCCGGCCACTACACAGGGATCGGAGCAGCAGCTTCCACTCCAACCCCTGTATATATTTTCTCACTGACAGCGGGCATCCTAAGCAGCGATGATCTATCCTGAGGATCAGTCATCAGGAGTATTTTCCCTGAAAAGCCCTTTAATTCTGACCCTCCTCTACCCACGTTTTTTGTTTTCCCTTATTTATCACTGCAAATAATGTTCTTAGTCTCATTCTGAGGGCTCCTTCACACGAGCGATGCGATTTTCGGCCGGACGTGTCACAGCTGCAGTACGAACGAAAATCGCACGAACGAGAGTCAGCCGTGATCAAGTCATGGCTGCATCTGCCATTTATGCACCCATTCAGGCAGCCCAGATGTGGTGATTTTATGCCACACCTGAAATACCATTGGGCAGGGAGAGAGAGTTTAGCTTTACTCCACCTCTCCGCCACTTGCCGGCTGTCGGCAATGGGAGCAGGCGGGATGGCACGGGACAAATGTGCTAATCTCCCGCTATATCCTACTCCCCTCCATTTGCCAACAGCCGGCAAGGGGCGGAAAGCAGTAGGGAGTTTAGCAGAGACGCTGCTAAACTCCCTTCCACCTCCCTTTGCCGGCAGCTCTCATAGGCTCCCATAGGAGACCTATCATTTCAGCCCTGTGTAAAAATGGCGAGCTGGAATGCGCACTGTATGGCTATTTTTTGGAGCTGGCCATTTTTACGCACCAGAAAATCGGCTATCTGAACCGATGCATTGGAATCCAATGCATCAGATAGTTGCGTATATCATGAAAACGCAGCTGATGTACGCTCGTGTGAATACGCCCTTAAATGCATTCATCAAAATAGGTTTTTCCTTAGAAAAAACTATAAGATAGAAGCTTAAGGATAAAAGCCTTCTTAGGTTTTACTGATGTTTACATTTCACGCAGGATGTGAATTATTGGCAAAGGCTCAATGTTTTCTTAACTGCACTAATATGCTGGACACACATGATGCCGGAATCCAGGACTCTTTCCAATGTATACGTCTTGTGTGTTTAGTGACGTCACCCTTTAGAGCTATAAAGGACCGACGTTGGCGGCTGCCATTCATTCCTTCATCTCAGCAATCTTCAAGATGAAGACCATCATATTCTTTCTACTGGTTGTTGCTTCTCTCACTCAAGGCATGTAATTTCAATATGTTAGATTACAGCATACTGGGGGAATATATTTTACATGTATGTATATTGAGCTGACTTGTTGATTTTCTACACATAGCAAAGAAAATCAGAAGAAACAGCGCTGAGGATTGCATAAAGGCACTAAAGGTAAGATTCTGGAAATGAAAAGTCAGTAATTTCATATAGAAATCTACAGTAATAAATAATAATGTGTTTCACGTAAGGAGGATTAGTTTCTGTGCAGTATGACTATGTGCTGCTTCCTGTGTAACTAGTGATGATTATTATGTTCTCTAGGTGGCCACAATGCTTTAGTCACATATTATCAAAATGACTCCTCTGATTTGTATATCACACAGAAATATGTTTATTAGATCTGATCATATATTTAGGAACATTATTATGTCTACACTGACTGCTAATTGTAATTGTCTTTTCTTAATTAGGAACTTCCAAAATTAATTGATTATCTTGAGAAAATACTATGTACACGTAATAAAGCTGTAAGTATATCAGATTGTTTCACCCAACAAAATATAATGACATTTTGTGCTGTAAAAACATAAAAAATGGCTAAAATCTCTGTTCTTGTTGGCGTTCAGAGCCTTTGTGGGGTTCTCATCATCCTCTCTGGTAGTTTTCATGAGAATAGTACAATCTGCAGCTATTCTTGTGGTGAAGAACCCCAGATTCCCCACAGAACCCCAAATATTAGTAAATGGCTCCAGCATAGTTGTGGTGGCCGTTATACACAGGAGCCTCGATGCTAATGTGAGCAGAGCTAATAAAAGCCACATAAACAACTGGTTCCTATATTGTACTTTTGTTCCAATATACACTTAGGACTACTTTCACATCGCAGTATTTTGGTCAGAATGTTGCTTCAGTATTTGTAAGCCAAACCCATCGGTGGGTCCAAATCATGGAGGAGGTACAAGTGCTTCCATGTTACTATTCTCTGTAGGGCCCATTCTTGGGTCACAAATACTGAAGCACAAAACTGCCATAATACTGCTGTGTGAAGGAGGCTGAAGACAGGATACCTCCCCCGCTTCTAACCAGCAGACAAATCACAGAGGAACATACAGATCTTATGCATTTTATACAGGAGATTTTTTTCCCTGATAATTTTGACATGTGTTGTTTATCTATGGAAATGCGTGAAAAAATGTCATAACTACAGCTTGTTGTGTGCGGAAGGAAACATCATACAGAAATGAGGAAAAACACCGCAAAAAATCCTCAGTGTTTGTAATGTGTTTCATGATTTCCTACTGACCCACAACTAACATGTTATTCCACAGACCGACAATGAGGAGAATGAAGAAAATGATAAAGTATTCCTGGTAAGAAATCTAATTCTCTGCTTTTCTGCTGCAGGTGTCGCTGTATGCTGCTCTTACAGTAACTAATTTATAGACTTGATTAATGTTTCACAACTTTTTAAACACTTTTTTTTTTAACAAAAATATCTTTTTGCCACCACATTCTGCAACCCGGGACTTTTTTATATTTCTGTCAACTGGGCTGTGTGAAGGCTAGTTTTTGTGGGGGCAGCTTTAGTTTTTATTAGTATTATTTTGGGGTATATACATCTTTTTGATCACTTCTTATTTATTTATTTTATAGTCAAGCAAACCAAAAATACTCAATTATGATATTTTTTTTTACAATATTCACTGTGCGGGATAAATACTGCACTACTTTACCAGGCTGGACTTTAATGAACACAACTTAAACGGACACAGTGATCTTTTCATTGTTCAGATTTGTATGGGAAAAGGGTTTTTTACTTTTAACATGTTTTTTAGTTTTAAAAATATTGTTTTAACATTTTTAAGCCCCAAAAGGAAACTTGAACTTCTGATCACTTAACTGTTGTACTTGACTAAATACTTTAGTGTTGCAGTATATACTCATTTTAAATGTTGCCTATTAGGCAGAATTTAATAGGCATTCATACATGGCAGCCCTGGGAACTATTACCAGGCTCTGGACTGCCATGCCAACCTATCAGCATCCCATAATAGCATCCTAGGGTAAGCGGGTGGGCAGATGGGGGGGGGGGGGGCTCTCCACTAACTGGCAGTTTAGAGACAATGGTCAGTTTTGACTGTGGCATCTAAATAATTAACTGTCACAATCCAGCGGTGGCTGTCAGCTGATCACTGATGTGTATGGGGCAGACTCTGCTCCCAAATCTGCTCCATCCAACCATCATGACCGTATATAGTTATGTGATTCAGTTTCAAGTAATTAAACTAATACCCCAACGTTTTGTGTCTCACTATGCAGTTCTAGTGTAAGGTGTCTAGAAAAGGGGCGTGGCTTAAAAAAACTGTGCCAAAATTTATAATAATTGGTCTAAAGCAGGGGTCCGCGGACCGGGGCCGGGCCGTTAGGTGTCTTGCGCCAGTCCGCGGCACCGCCGGGAACTTTTGTTCTAAACACAAGGCCCGCGGGCCGAATCCGGCCCGCTGCCTTGTGTTATGTGGCCCGCAGCGTGCTGACGCTGCTCACCACTGAAGCGATTACCAGCAGGGGCACCGCAGCTCCCCGCTGGTAATCACGCTGTTCCCGGTGCACACTGTGCAGCCAGGATCCTCCTCCCCGAGTCCCCTGCTCATTAGTTCCGCAGGAGAGGACTCGGGGAGGAAGCGTGCCAGGCGCATATTTAGGATTTCAGCCGCAGTTCAGCAGCGCTGCTGATTAGAGCCACCTGATTGGCTCTTCGGCACCATGTGACTACACAGCGTGCACGCGGATTCCCTTCAGCAGCCGTGCTCTACACACTACAGTTAAGCAGCCGTGCAATACACACTACACTTAAGCAGCACGGGGTTAGGCTTAGGGTTAGGCTTAGGGTTACCTAAACCTAACCCAAAACCATAACCCCGTGCTGCTTAAGTGTAGTGTGTAGTGCACGTCTGCTTAACTGTAGTGTGTAGTGCACGGCTGCTGAAGGCAATCTGCTTGCATGCTGTGTAGTCACATAGTGCCGAAGAGCCAATCAGGTGGCTCTAATCAGCAGCGCTGTAGAATTGCGGCTGAAATCCTAAATATGCGTGCCGGGCTGCACACTGACGTCGGGGCAAGCAGAGAGAGAGTGACGCTGACAGCAGGGAGGAGGTAAGTATATGGGTTGGGGGGGCTGTTTATTTCTGAGGGGGCTTCTTACTACTGAGGGGGCTGCTTACAACTGGGGGGCTGCTCACAACTGGGGGGGGCTGCTTATTACTCTGGGGGGGCTGCTTATTACTCTGGGGGGGGGCTGCTTATTACTGGGGGTGGGCGCTACTTATTACAGGGAAAGGGGCTGCTAATTCCTGGGGGGGCTGGTTATTCCTGGGGGGAGGCTGCTTATTTCCAGGGGGCTGCTTATTACTGGGGAGGGCTGTCTATTACTGGGTGGGGGGAGATAAATTATATGCTGCCCTATGTGCATGCTGAGGGAAGATAAATCATATGCTGCCCTATGTGTGTGCTGGGGGGGTAATAAATAATATGCTGCCCTATGTGTGTGCTGGGGGGGGGAGATAAATTATATGCTGCCCTATGTGTGTGCTGGGGGGGGTAATAAATAATATGCTGCCCTATGTGTATGCTGGGGGGGAGATAAATTATATGCTGCCCTATGTGTGTGCTGGGGGGGGGGGAGATAAATCATATGCTGCCCTATGTGTGTGCTGGGGGGGAATAGATTATATACTGCCCTATGTGTGTGCTGGGGGGATAAATTATATGCTGCCCTATGTGTGTCCTGGGGGGGCAAGGGGGGGGAAAGAGATTATATACTGTCTTATGTGTGTGCTGGGGGGGGCGGAGATAAATTATATGCTGCCCTATGTGTGTGCTGGGGGGGGGCACAGAGGGATGAATAGATTATATACTGCCCTATGTGTGTGCTGCCAGGCGGGGGGGGGGGGGGGGATTTATTATACTGCCCTGTGTGTGTACTGCCAGGACATTCTAAATGTCATAATTAAATAAGTATGCACTAAACTCCAACCCCCTTCATAACCCCGCCCCATATAACCAAAGCCCCGCCCATGTCCCACCCAACCCTGCCGGGCCTTGTAAAAATGTTCTTGCTTGAAGCCGGTCCCTGGTGCCAAAAAGGTTTGGGACCACTGGTCTAAAGTAGCCAACCAAGAGGTTGTGTAAAGAAGAGAAAAGTGTCTAAGATGTCCAGCAAGATGCACCAGAAGGGCCTTGAGTTTCCCATCCCTCCAGCTAGTTACAGCAGCTTGTTCCTCACGGCTTACATTATAATGATATATTATGCAGACTGTATTAATAACTAATATGTTTAGCTCTCGTGTCCGCTAATACAGGTGTCTCTTTTATTCCCTTAACAGAAAAGAATTGATTGCATTTTTGAGGGCTCACCTGACACAGACGTTTCATCTGTAAGTGACTGTAGATAAGAACTGTATAAGCTTGGGGACCTTTCACACCGGATGGAATTACACCGCAGGACGCTGCCAAATCCGCAACTGTGGAAATTCACAGCAAACTACACAGGAATGACTGCAGATTGTGATGCGAAATTGCAGTCAGGTTTTAAGCCAATTTCAATTCAGCATAAAAGTCCGCAGCTAGTGTACTAATTTTACCGCAGCTTGTGGTGAGTCTATCCCATCCTGTGTGAAACGTCCCTTAAAGAGAACATGTCTGGTACCTCCCTCACTGAGGGCAGCACATTATGGTGTCAGACATGCTGATGGCAGCGGTCGTCACTTATAATTAATGGTGGTTTTTAAGCATTTACAGCTTGTTTCTGGATTTTCCTGCAGCTTCAAGCAGGAAACGAATCCAGTTTATTCATTACATTCTGCTAGCCGCACTCATCCGCCCCGATTAATTATCTTCTATCCCAGCCATTCATCCTGATTGATAGTCTTCTAGCTGCACCCATCTAACCCGACTGATAGTCTTCTAGCCCCACCTGTCCACCCCGACTGATAGTCCTCTAGCCACACCCATCCATCCTGATTGATGGCCTTCTGTCTCCACTAAAGATGAGCGAGCATCGCTCTTCCCGAATAACTGCTTACTCATCCAAGCAATTGCGAAGGGGAGCGGAGGGGAGAGAGAGAGATCGCTTGCATCTAACATTCTTAGGGCTCTTTCACATGAGTGTATATCGCCCGCTGTTTTCACGGCAGGCCGATATAGGCTACGATCTGATGCGTGTGTGTAGACAGAGTCTAGTGACTTGTAGTATATATTCCTTGCTTGTTACTGAGAGAAACTGCAATCATAATGTTCAAAATTCACCATCTTGGGTTTTGTGTTCCTGCAGGTTCGAGCAAGGAGATCTACTAACGATATGGCTGCCATGTTATGTTTCGCAGTAAGGACACAATCACATGTTAAAGCTTTGTGTTTTTCTGACAGAAGAGGTTGAGATTATATCTCCTTTGTAAAGGCAGTAATATAGAGTTTACTAGACTAGATTTCCTCTCCTGCTCAGCTAGAAGCAACAGCATCAGATCACTGAATGGATATAATGATGGAAAAACAAAAAATGTGTAGGAAATGTGTCATTTTATTTTCTTATCTACTTTTTTTTTTAGTAACTACAGGTTTTCCAGTTTTTTTTTTACCTTTTTAAAAAACACCTGCCATGCAGATGAATAATAAACTAGCCTATACTCGCTCATCAAGGATCCCTGGCCTTTAGTAAGCCAAGTCTGCCATAACAACCCATCTTCAGTGATCATGTTGGGGGCAATAGAGTAACAGAGGGAGCCCTTTCTGGCTTATATGCTGCAAACCACATTGACCGCAGCATAGAAGTGGTTAGGCAGTCACAATCAGAGCCAGCTATTGTGGGCCGGTTTAAACTGTTGAGCACAGCCCCCTCCATTACGCTCAAGCCGGACCCACAATGTACATTTACATTATGTCGGTCATGAAGGATTTACAGTCACTTCAACTGATTCATTGAAGGGATTGAGAATCTACAAGTAATTCCCAGCAAGGAGGAAGGGTTGTGCCAAAACTGACACTTATCACCTCTCCACAGCCTCCATTCACAGTGAACAGGCATTGTTCATATTTGAGTGACTGCTTGTTATCACGGCCCAACAGTCATTTGGTTTTTAGTTCTGCTATAAACCAAGTGACTTCAACAAGTGAGCGATTTTTCACTCAGTACCGTGTTGGCGGCTGCATGTACGCGCGACAATTATTGCCTAAATCTACTTTTCCAGTGATAATTTAGGTAATAATTGCCCCATGTAAAGGTACCTTAAGGCTGGATTTACACTGGGAGGAATCCCGCCGGAAATTTTGCGGTCTTGCCGCAGCAAAAAAAAAATGAGATTTCCGCCGGGCAGCGCAGCTTCAAAACCTGCTTGGCCGCATGCTTTTCTGTTGTGGTCGGCGCTCCTATAGAAAGAAGCAATGGAAAAAAATCCGCACTGCAGCGCCGGCTTTGCCGCAACAGATTGGCCGTCCTGTGTGGATAAGATTTTTGCACTAAATTTCCGCAGCAAATCCGCCCTGTGTGAACCCAGCCTTAGAGTCCAAAAATGCAATATCTTTTGTTCCATATTAATATATTATCTAAAGGGGCTATGTCAAGATATAAAGTTATCTCTTAATTCCAGCAGAATGAAAAACATTACACTTGGGGGGGAGGGGCTGTCCATTACAACCACTGCTAATTGGGAGAATCGATGTCCCAAAGGTCCCTGCATCAATAGGTCGGAGGTCGGGCACGCACATATAATATGTAGGATTTCATACACGTGTTTTTCTCTATTGGCCAAATCTAACCATGATCTGACTAAAAAGCAAATATCAGAGCGCAGCTGTCAATGCATTCCCTAACATGTAAGCTAATGTTCAGCCAATGTAACCGGCGCCTGAATGGCTATTTGTCCGTAGAACAAATGTAACACAAACTATCTGCTGACTCGGTTTTCCTGCCTTGAAATGTTCCTGTAGAGAATGTACCGCAGTATAAATGCCTCATGTAGTTCAGCTGTGGGACAAGTTACTAGTATTTACTCTTCATCATCTTTCAGTCACTTTGAGCAAATATTTAGTTGTCAGTTTTTCATATCTACAATATGTCTTATTTATATCAGGCCTATCCAGCTGAGGACGCGGCCTCGGGATAAGCCAAGAACGATTCCGAGCGATCACAGAAACAGGGTAAATGGTGATAAAATGTGATTTACACTGAAGTAATCCTCAATGTGTCAGAAGAAAGTTCTTACTGTAACAATTGACGTTCCTACATTATAAGGCCTCGTGGTCACGGACGTTTCGGTAAAACGCTGGAGATCTCCCTATAGCATTTTACCAGTGTTTGGAAATTCCCCTTTCTGCTGACAGAGACCGCCTGTGGCTGCGAGTGCACAGCACACGCCCATGAATCACACACATACACACACGGTCATGCACAGTGTGACAATTTTTTTTAACCTCTTAAGGACCAGGCTGTTTTGTACCATAAGGTCCGGACACATTTTAGGGATTTTAGCCATATGCTGGTTTTACTGCCCTATTTTTTTTCCTTTAGGTACAAACATTATTTTTTTAGCGTTTTCTTTTCCGTGACATTATAGGCCTATTTTTTTAATATCTTTTTCACTGACTTTTTTTGTGTAGTTTCATTTGGGGTAAAAAGCTAAAATAATGATTTTTTTAAACATTTCTAGTTTTAAAAAAAAAAAAAAATTAGTATACGCTAAAATAAAGTAGAGAAACGGGTCCCTCATTTTGTTTCGGACATTTTGACATATAATATGTATGGTTTTGATTTACACGGTGCATACAGCGACAATTTTTGTTGGCGTCGGCTTTGGGTTATTTTCTTTCTCGGGGTGCATTCAGACATCTGTATATCGGACGCGTATTCACTCCGGCCGAAATACGGCGTCTCTCTCTGCAGGGTGAGGAGGCTTGAAGAGCCAGGAGCAGTGCTCTGAGCTCCCACCCCCTCTCTGCCTCCTCTCCACCCTCCTGCACTATTTTCAATGAGGAGAGGCGGGATGGTGCGGAGCTAATTCTCTGTACTTAGCCCCGCCTCCTCTCATTGCAAATAGTGTAGAGAGGCAGAGTGGGGGAGTGGAGAGGAGACAGAGAGGGGGCGGGAGCTCAGAGCACTGCTCCTGGCTCTTCCAGCCTCCTCCCCCTGCAGAGAGAGACATCGTATATCGGCCGGCGTGAATACCCGGCCAATATACGGTCTGAATGCACCCTTATGTATATATTCTTGTTTTATTCTGTAATTTTTATTTTAGTCATATAAGACCTCCTGTTGGATATTCACATGTGCTTTGTTTTTTTTTTAATCTGACATATTTCCACTATAGCTGGGGCATCAATAGGATCATTGAGCGCTGTGTACTTGGGGAAGGAGGAGACAGAAAGGGTTAACCCCCCCATCCTGCCTTCTCCTCCGGGTTATCAGCTGCAACTAACAGCTGACAACCCGCAGTGCCCTCTGACTGATTGCAGAGCAGGAAGCTTAAAACCTCCCCTGTAATTTTACATACAGCTGGGCTTTAAGCCCAGGACCAGGTGCCGTGTTTTACAGTGCCTGGTCCTAAATGGTTAAATTGCTATCTCTGTTTCATAGCGGAGTTGCGTATGAAAACGCCTTCCCTACGCAATGTATTTCGTATGGACAGCGTTGTTTATGCTCCCTATACAAATGTACAGGGCTCGCACAGTACACAGAGAAATAGAGCATGCTGCAATCTATTTCTCGTGCAAATCGATACATTGTCTACATGCCGATGCGCATGGACTAATGAAAGTCCATTAACTTACCTTGATTCCATTCACTGCGTATCACGTGGCCATCTAACACACGTAAATATGCGGTGAAAGAACGTCCGTGGACATGACCTCTAACATATATTTATGAGAAAGTAGAACGTTTGCTCTGTGTTAGTAAATCTTCTGGCAGAGTATCATCCCTATACGTCACATATATACAGCTCACAGTATTCTGTCCGGCACTTATGGCAGATTTACACACAACAGATTTGTTACAGAAATGTCTCTTGTCCCAATTTCCAGCCTGAATCGGAATAATGGCAGCTGCAATCCCACTGGTCACAATAGATACAAGACGATTATTACATCTCTCCCGATCTGTATTACGGTTAGGCCGGCTTCACACGGGCGTATTTGATTTCACTGGGTTTGTTCACACATCCATATTTTGCGGATACATTTTGATTGCACAAAAAACCCAGCATGCTCTATTTTCCTGCACATTAATGGTCCCCATAGAAGTTAATGTGGGATGAGAAAATGCGAGTGCTATATGCTAGGGGATGTGTGATACGCTGTATAGCTATTCTGGAAGAAAAAAAAACACATATAAAACTCATTAGACAAGGGTTTCCCAAAGTGTGCTCCCTGGATTACGAGGGGCTCTGACCAAGGGTCTAGTTTCTGGCTCTACTCACTGCTGCAGCATTGTCTGGATGCATATTTTTTTTTATTCCACAACACTTCTGCTCGACCCAACCCAAACAAGCAATCACTGGGAATCACCCAACCCAAACAAGCAATCACTGGGAATCACCCAACCCAAACAACCAATCACTGTGAATCACCCAACCCAAACAACCAATCACTGTGAATCACCCAACCCAAACAACCAATCACTGGGAATCACCCAACCCAAACAAGCAATCACTGGGAATGACCCAACCCAAACAAGCAATCACTGGGAATCACCCAACCCAAACAACCAATCATTGCGAATCACCCAACCCAAACAACCAATCACTGTGAATCACCCAACCCAAACAACCAATCACTGTGAATCACCCAAACCAAACAACCAATCACTGTGAATCACCCAACCCAAACAACCAATCACTGTGAATCACCCAACCCAAACAACCAATCACTGTGAATCACCCAAACCAAACAACCAATCACTGTGAATCACCCAAACCAAACAACCAATCACTGTGAATCAGCCAATAAGCCAATCCAAACAACCAATCAGGTTGCGAATAGAGCAGAAGTGTTGTGGAATATAAATATATGCTGTCCGGACAGGCTCTAGTGAGGAACTGAACGAACAGGACGCATATATCTATATTACTCCTCAAATTCGCACCATTCACAACCTGATTGGTTTTTTGGATTTACTCATTCCCTGTGATTGGTTATTTGGGTTGGCTGATTCACGGTGATTGGTTGTTTAGGTTGGCTCATGTAGAAGTGGGGAGTAAAAGGCTAATATGCGAACAAGACCTGTGGTTGGCATAGCAACGTGGATCACATGAGCCAGCTCCAGTCATGTGATCAGCATTATTATGCCGACTGCAGGGCCTGTTCATTCAGTTTCTCACTAGAGCCTGTCCGTATAATGCTGCAGCAGTGAGTAGAGCAGGGACCAATGGTGGGGGTGGTGGCAATGGGGGATCCTATTACTACTGTGGCCGCAATAATGGACCCCATCAATACTGTGGCCGCAATAATGGACCCCATCAATACTGTGGCCGCAATAATGGACCCCATCAATACTGTGGCCGCTATAATGGACCCCATCAATACTGTGGCCGCTATAATGGACCCCATCAATACTGTGGCCGCAATAGGGGTGAACTACTACTTCGGCCAATATCGGGGATGCTATTACTACAGCAGGTATTGTGGGGGTAACCATTACTACTGAGGCCACTATGGGGGACACTATTACTACTGGGGTCTCACTAGGGGTTGCTGTTACTACTGGGACCACTAATATAGGGGGTCACTATTGCTACACAGGGTGGATTTGCTGCAGAATTTAACCCCTTCCTGCTCCAGGACATACATTTACGTCCTGGACTGTCGGGGTATGTATGAAGCGCCGTCAGCTGACACCCGTGGGCAATAGCTGCAATCAGCCGTGCGGCTGATCGTGGCTCTTAATCATTTAAATGCCGCCATCAAATCCCGCAGTGATATCGTGGGAGCCATGCAGGTGTCATGGCAGCCAGGGGCCTTCTGAAAGGCCACATAACTGCCTTAGGAGACTGCCTGTAAAATCGCAGTATGACGTAATGCTATAGCATTACATCACACTGCAGGAGCGATCAAAGCATCGCATGTTGTAGTCCCCCACGGGGGCTTAAAAGAAAAGTGAAAATAAGAAGTTTTATTAACTGTTTTTTTTTTTTAAAAAGTAATAAAAGTTTAAATCGGCCCCCTTTTAACATATCTAAGAAAAATACATATTTGGTATCGTCGTGTTCGTAAACGTCTGATCTATCAAAATTGTGCATTATTTACCCCGCCTGGTGAACGTCGTCCGAAAAAAAAATGAAGAATGCCAGAAATGCACTTTCAGTTACCCTATCTGCCAGGAAAAAAATGCAATGAAAAGTGATCAAAAAGTTAGATGTATTCCAAATAGGTACTAACGTAAACTACAGGACTTCCTGTAAAAAATGAGCCCTTGCACAACTATGTCGACGGAAGAATAAAAAACTTATTGCGCGCAGAAGATGGCGGCAGAAAATAATTTTAAAAAATCTAATTTCTTTGAAAAAAAAGAGTAGTACTGTAGAAGAAAAACTATACAAGTTCGGTATCATTGTAATTGCACTGTCCCATAGAATAAAGTTATCATGTAATTTGTTGCAGTTTGTGCACCGTAGAAATAAGGCGCATTGAAAGATGGCAGAATTTCATTTTTTGGGTTTTTTTTTTCCATTTTATTCCAGTACATTATATGGTGCAGGAAATGGCACCATTTAAAAATACAACTCGTCCCGCAAAAAACAAGCCCCCATGCAACATTGTTATTGAACTTATGATCTTTTTGAAGGGGGAAGGAAGAAACGAAAATGGGGGGGGGGGGGGGGGAATGGGGCCGCGTCATTAAGGGGTTAAAGTAGCTGTAGCAGCAAAGTGAATGAGATTTTAAAAATCTCATCCACACATCTGCACAAAACCCGGGTGGATATTGACATACGGTGCGGGATTTAATTCCACAGCTTTTTAATTTTAAATATAATGTATTTCAGTAGCCCATCCAGCACTCCTCCTTGTTTTGTTTTGTTTTAAATGGCCCTGTCCTTTTTATAATGAAGGTAAAAATCATATGTTGTGATAAGCCACGCCCCTAAGCCCTCCCCTGACCACACCCAAACATTTCTTGGGGCTCTTTGTTTTCTGAGCGCAAATGAACATGACCTGCAGGCAGAAAAAGTACAATAAAGTACAATAAAGTACAATAAAGTACGCCCATTCACGCACAAAAAAGCATTGTTCATTCTACAAAAAAAGTTGCTCGCAATCTTGTGCAAATACGCATACGTTCATGTGGAGGGGCCGTAAAGAAACACTAAACTAAGTGTATTTACATGAGCGCTGGCAAAGCTGCAAATTTTTATGCTAATGTGATGAGTTTTGCAAGAAAAACGTGAAAAATCGCAGGTTATTCCAATAGTAAAAAAAGAAAATCGCAGTCACATGGAACTTGCATGTAGATGTGAGCACAGTGCAATATTTTGTTGCTCCCATGGGGAAGAATGAGCGATTTATTAAGAGAGGCGCCCAACAATAGGACATATTGCAGTTTTTCTATCTTGCAGCATAGCTGCATATGTTAATAGACCCATTTATTATAATAGGTTCTCACATTGTACAGAAATAGAAATGAGCGAGCATACTCACTAAAGCAAACTACTCGAGCGAGTAGTGCCTTATACGAGTACCTGCCCGCTCGTCTCTAAAGATTTGGGTGCCGGCAGGGGAGAGCGGTGAGTTAAGGGAGTGAGCAAGGTGGAGCCGGGATGGGGGGGGGGGGAGAGGGAAAGAGAGATCTCCCCTCCGTTCCTCCCCGCTTTCCACCGCCGCTCCCCGCCGGCAGCCGAATCTTTAGAGACGAGCGGGCAGGTACTCGAATAATACTCAAACTACTCGCTCGAGTAGTTTGCCTTAGCGAGTATTCTCGCTTCTCTCCATACAGAAATCATGTGAGTAAACCGTCCATGTAAATGTAGCCTTAGGAATGAATAATACAAGTACTAATAACCACCTTTATTCATATAACACCTGCTTATTATGCTGCACTTTACATCACTTGGTATTGCTTCTGTCCACATTGGGGCTCACAATCTATATTCACCTACCTGTATGTTTTTGGTGCAGGAAATTGAATCCTTGAGGAAACCCATGCAGGGAGAACATATAAACTCCATGCAGGGAGAACATACAAACTCCATGCAGTTGTTGTCCTTAGTAGGATTTGAACCCACTGAGCCACCATGCTGATCACAAATTTAAAAATGAAAAAAAAGCGCATCTACAGTGTTTGTCCATCTGCGGGATTTTCCACATCTTCTGAAATGAATAGTCTTTAGTCAGTTAAAAACCTTGCTGATTACACAGATGTTAAGGTGGGCATACATATTAGGTAAATGTTGTCTGAATCTGCTGATTTCACCAGGATCAGCCAACTACTGATATGTATTGGAGGCATCAGTCTCTCCAATTGGTAGATGGCAAAAAGAAAGATTGGGCATGTTGAATGTCAGCATGCCCAATCCTTTATCCCCACAGGAGGTAAAGCACCCGCAGAGGGGCCTGGCAGTGACATTTCCCTTTCTCCCTATTAAAATAGGCTCAGCCAAACCAAGCGTCCCTGTGTACGGGGGAATTGGGAAGGATGGCGGTCATACAAGCAGACACATATGTGATTTGTGGTTTGCCAGAAGGAGGGAAGGGAAGATCACCTGAGACATATAGAAGAAGGCTTTACATACTTCTCACAGTTTTTACTACATGATGTGATTGTATAGGATGAAAGTGGAGAAGGATCTAATTGAGGAATGGCTGGGATTTTTATTTTACTTTGTTCATTTAAGGCTCATGTCCATGGGTGGGTTTGAATTCCAGGATCCGCATAGTGTACCTGCACAGATAATGCAGAGTTCAAGCCGCCCATAGAATATTCATGGGTGCCCGCAGCTTAAATAAAGCATGCCGGTTTGTTTTTTGGACCTCCCGGTCTGGAACACAAGTTGCAGCATGCTGCGTTTTGCCGTGGGTCCCGCGGGGAAGGCTTCCATAGAAGTCAATGGAAGCTGTCCGATCTGCGGCACACCCGGAACTGTCACTCCAGGTGTGCTGCAAGTCCTGCGGAAAAACAAGAGATTTAAGCCCTTAGTGACCAGCCCATAGTGTTTTTACGTCCTGCCCAAGTGGGCTTTATTCTCTGAGGACGATAAAACGTGTCCTGCAGAGAATAAAGCCACGTGGGCTCTGGACATGACAGCTCCATGCTGTTGGTGCCCGCAGGTAGCCGACAGCATGGAGCTGTCATCCCGGGCTGCGGGCAGAGCCCGCTACCGCGATCACCGTTATCCAATGGATAACGGCGATCGCGGAAAAGTGAACAAAAGTTTTTTAAAAAAGTAAAGTTTCACCTCCCCTCATGGATCAGATCCATGAGGGGAGGTGAAAATACTTACCTCGGTCCCCCCCGATGTCCCGGGACCCGAAGTCCCCTTCTGCGCATGCGCGCCCGACGTCAATCATTGGGCGCGTGCACAGAGGGGCTCGAGCCCAGGGAAATTCAAAATCTCTCTGCTCCTGGCTACCATGTGTAGCCAGGAGCAGAGAGATTTCACTGGGGATATGATCACTGTTACCCAATGGAAAACAGTGATCATGTAAAGTAAAAAAACTGTGTAAAAAAGTTTTAAAAAGTTTAAAAAGCTTATGTTTCATCTCCCCACACGGATCATATCCGTGAGGGAGGATGAAAGTACGTACATAAAGCCCCCGGATTTATCCGCGGACCTTACCCCAGCTCTCAGAAAAGAGAACGCAGCAGGTTCTATTTTACTGCGGATATCCGCAACGTAGAGCCTATTGTGCTTCATGGTCGCGGATATACCCGCTGCCCATACGCAACTACATTGTGTACGGGCTGCGGGTACCCGCGTCATCGCTAAGTGACGGTGCGGGAAGTACAAACAAAAAAAAAAGCTGTACTGCACATGACCGCCCGTGTAAGTACGCAGTTATGCGCAGTACATTACGCGGCCGTATGCAGGGTCACAGCCGGGCTCACAGTTGGGATCCGCTGCGCTACCTGTAATACGCAATTTACAAGAAGCCTCGGGAACGCTCGCCTTCATGCAGTTCCAGGAGCAGCTTGTTGAGCGCCTTTTGTGCGATACCGCCGCACCTCCGCAAGCTTACGAAGACTCACGGAATGCCACTTTTTACACCCCATACCTGCCACTGAGGTCAAGAAATGACCCCCAAAAAGCATGAGAGGAGGGGGGATACTCGGTTTTATGGCCCCATGGGCCCATTCCAACCAGCCTCCGTAATTTCCCCTGTCTTCGGAAATACCACACAGTTCACATTATAACTTTTATCTAAGATTTGGGGAACACCGAAAAGGGCACGGAGTGTGTGTGTGGGGGGGGGGATATTTTTAGGGAGTCAATTTTTATTCCATACAAATGAGCAATGGGGCCTGGAATTTATTCAGTTGTGCCCTGCAATCCAACGGGTGTTCCCTCCTTTATAGGCCTTGCCATGGGTCCTATAAGTAAATTAGGGCCACTATGTTTCTGAACACAGGACAAACGGGGGTATCTATTTTGGGGTGAACGTCTTCATTCCTATGTACACTGTACAAAAAAACAGTTTTTAAATTGAAAAAATTGCCAAAAAAATTGAAAAGCGTAATTTTTTCCTTCTGCTTTGCTTAGATTCATTTAAATACTGTGGGATCAAAATACGCAGTACACCCCTAGATGAATTTGTTAAGGGGTCTAGTTTTCGAAATGGGGTCACTTGAGGGGGTACCTTATCGTTTTGGCCGCTCAATGGCTCTATAAGTGGGCGATGGGGCCTGGAATTTATTCAGTTGTGCCCTGAAATCCAATGGGTATTCCTTTCATTGTAGGCCTAGCCATGTGTCCTGTAAGTCTATTAGGGCCACAATGGGGATGTTTCTGAAAACGGGTATCCATTTTGGGGTGAAAGTCTTCATTTATATGTGTGCTGTACAAAAAAACATGTTTTTAAATTGACACAATTGCCCAAAAAATGAAAATCTTAATTTTTTCCTACTGCTTTGCTTAGATCTATTCAAAAATTGTAGGGTTAAAATACACAGTACACCCCTAGATGAACGCTTTAAGGGGGTCTAGTTTTCCAAATGGGGTCAATTGTGGGGGTTCTCTATAGTTTTGGCCACTCAAGAGCTCTACAAGTGGGCAATGGGGCATAAAAGGCCTTCAAGCAAAATATATGTTCTAAAAGCCACCGACTGCTCCTTTCATTTTTGGCCCCGTTGTGCATCCGAACAGAACATTAGGGCCACAATGGGTATATTTCTAAAAACAGCACAAACAGGAGTATCCATTTTGGGGTGCAAGTCTTCATTCATATGTGTGCTGTACAAAAAAAGCTGTTTTTAAAATGACAGAATTGCCAAAAAAACGAAAATCACAATTTTTTCCTTTTGCTTTGCTTGAATTCATTCAAAAACTGTGGGGTCAAAATATGCAGTACACCCCTAGATAAATTCGTTAAGGAGTCTAGTTTTCAAAATGGGGTCATTTGTGGGGGTTCTCTATTGTTTTGGGCGCTCAAGAACTCTACATGTGTGCTATGGGGCCTAAAAGCAAAATTTCTGTTCTGAAAGACACTGACTACTCCTTTCATTTTGGGCCCTGTTGTGCACTCAGATATAACATTAGGGCCACAATGGGTATATTTCTGAACACAGGACAAACAGGCGGAACTATTTTGGGGTGTAAATCCTCATTTTCATGTAAACTATAGGAAAAAAATGTCTTTAAAATGACATATTTGCAAAAATATGAAATTTTCCTTTTTCTCCTCTAAATTGAATTAATTCCTGAAAAAAACTGTGGGGTTAAAATCCTCATGACCCCCCTCAGTGAATACAATAAGGGGTGTAGTTTTTAAAATAGGGTCATTTGTGGGAATATCTATTATTCTGACACTCATGAGCCTTTCCAATCTTGGCTTGGTGTAGGAAAACAAAGTGTTCCTCAAAATGCTGAAAAGTAATGTTAAATTTGTACGCCTCCTAAATGGTTAAAAAATAAACGAAAGTGTTTCCAATGTGCGCCTAAAATAAAGTAAACGGATGGAAATATATATCTTAGCAAAAATTTCTATATTATGTTTGCACATTATTGAGATATTGCAGTTGGAAATGTGAAAAAAAGACGATTTTTTTCAAACTTTTCCCAATTTTGGCGCTTTGAATAAATACACAAATTCTATTAGTCTATTTTTTCCGCCTAAATGAAGTACAACATGTGGCGAAAAAACAATGTCAGAATCGCTTTTTTCATGTTAAAGTGACATGTCAGATTTGAAAATTTGGCCTGGTCATTAAGGCGCAAACAGGCTTGGTTACTAAGGGGTTAAAAAAAAATCCCCACTGCACACATGAGTAGGGCATGCTGGCCGGCTAGTCCGCCCACGTGCTGGCGCGCCCGCTGGACGACCTTCACGCATCCGGAAGGTCCTCATGCTACAGCCAGGGTGGAATCCCGTGGTGGGGCTTTGGCCCACAGGACTTGACCCGCCCATGGACATGGCCTCATGTTCACAGCATAAATGGATTTACAAAATCTGCACAAGTCTCCTGCGCATGCGATCTACGCCCATAGGGAATCATTGGGCACTCGCAGCTTCCATTGAAGCCAATGGAAGCTGTCCGGATCTGCGGCACAGATGCAGCTGTAACTGCATCTGTGCCACTGACCGTGGGAAAGCAGAAGTTTAAAAAAAAAAGGCACAGCGCATGCGTACGGCACGTCGCCGGCATCCTGAGCCATTCCGCCATGCAGAAGAAAGAAGATCCGAACACCACGGAGGAAAGCCCTGCAGAGCTCGGACAGGTAAGTTAAATGTTCTTTTGGCCTCACGTCTGCAGGCCCATGAACATGAGGCCTTAGTGTTTCTTATTGCAGCTTGGTTTTTACTGGGAGTAAGGCTTTATTCCCATGAGCGTATATCGTCCGCTGTTTTCACGGCCGTCTGATATTTGTGACATTAGGAGAGAGAAAACTGGTGAACGGGCGCACAAATCAAACGCTTGTGTGTCCGTTCAGATGGCATGGGTCCCGGCGAATATACGCCGAGACTACCATGCCATCACCCCTTTCCCCTCCCTCCCCCCATGCAGACTCACCTCTGGTCTCCTCCCTGCTGGTTCTTTTCAATGGGAGGGGGGTGGGGTGGGGTGGAGCTAAGTGCAGGCCCATCCTGCCACCTCCCATTTATGGGAGGGGAGAGTGTGGAAGCTTAGCTCTGCCCACATCTTGCACCTTGTCCGCAGCCAGCAATGGGAGGGGGCGGGGTGGGCCAGCGCTTAGTTCTGCCACAGTCCCGCCCCCTCCCATTGCAAAGAACCAGCAGGGAGGAGACCAGAGGTGAGCCTGCACGGGAGGAGGAGAGCAGAGGGAGGGAGTTAAGCAGCCACACTGCAAAACTCCCTCCCACCTGCAGCCGCTGTCATGGGCTCCCATAGGAGCCCATGCAGCGGTCGACGTATTGCGGCCCAAAAGATAGTTCCAGGACTATCTCTTGACCCTGATGTAATCATGCCCGGCACTATATTGGCCTGGCAGGGCGCTTTTACGTCTCAGCAATCCGGCCATGTCATCTGATGCCTTGGAATCCAATGCATCAGATCACAGCGTATATCGGCAGGCCGTGAAAACGGCAGCCGATATGCGCTCGTGGGAAAAAGCCCAAAAAAAGATTGTAAAAGTAATACATTTGTTGTGTCCATAGAGGGTTACTCCCATCATCTGCATATAAGTATTACAAGTTCTGCCCCCAAACACTTTATTTTGGGCTTGCGGTCAGTCAGACGCTCCGGGCAATGACCGTGTAAGGATTATGGGCTTGCATCAACATTGTTTGTTCTGCGGGCAAAAAATAAATAGAACTTGTCTGTCTTAATAGTTTATATGTGAAATCTGTGTATTATGGTAAATCTACGTCTGATTCACCATTTTCTTATCTGTTTTCTTCTAGGATTGGACACAAATAGTAGAGTAGAAAGCATGCAAGAAAAAAGAAAAAAAAAACCATATAATTAAATTTGTGATTTTCCTGTTGATTAACAGACCTGTTTCTTATAACTCCTGTATCTCATCCAATCAATAAATCATTCCTGAATCTAAGTATCCGTGTTCTGTTTATAAGCCGGTACTGACAGTGTGAGACTGAGGGTCCTTGGTGGCACCAGAGGAATGACTGAGGGTCCATCCTCCTTCTACACATGTTCAGGGCCTCTAAAAGGCATTGTGAGGGTCTTAAAAGGCATTGTCCCTGGATGGATACTACCTATTAGTATGCATTGTAAAGCGCTATTAACCCCTTGAGCACCAGGGGGTTTTAAGGCCATATTTTTTTTTTCTTCAGCTGCCAAAATTATGTTTGCTGTGTTGTTTTGTTAAACATAGAGCTATTTTTAAATATCTTTTTGCGCAGATCATTCCTTTTTTTGTTTTATTATGGGTAAAAAGGGGATTTCTTTTTTATTTATAGTTTATTTATGTTAAAATAAAGTACAAGAATGTCCCTGGATGGATATTGTCCCTCCAGGGACCCATTTTGTTTTGATATATAATTTGTATAGTCTGCAATTACGGGGCAGATATGGCGACGGTTTAGGCTTGCTGCATTGGTGGGTTGTTTTTACTTTATTCTGTTTTTTTTTTTTTAAACTTAGTTTTGTAACTATCTTTTTCAACATCTATGTCCTCCAATGACATCATATAAAATCTGTGGGGGACATTTACAATGCCATTTTTTTCTATTTCACACTTTTCCACTGTAACTGGAGAATCCATAGGGGGCCCAATTACAGGTGAAAACACTCCCCTGTAGTGTCAGTAGTCACTGGCGGAGCTGATCTGGGTCTGATAGGACCCTGCAGCTCTGATATGCCAGGGGGTACACAGCGATCACTGTGAACACTTCTGATTTCTCTCACTGAGCCCTGGGTAACCCACAAAATAGAAGGCAAAAGCAGGTAAAATCACTTCTGCCTTCTCTTATTCCTTCGCTGTCACTGACATTCGAAGACCTGAGCTGCTCCTGCGAGATTGAAGGAGCAGAACCTGTAATCCTGCTCCACCTTTTCACTATGGTGTGGGATTACAAGCCAGGACCCAGCGCTGTTTTTTTACAGTGTTTAGTCTTTATTGGGTTTAAGGGAACCAGTCATCAACTATAAGCACCATAAACGCAATTATGGTGCTTACAGTTTAGGTGACGTGGAGCCTGTGTCTTACTCACCCGCTCCCCTGGTCCTGCGGTGTCCCGTGGCAAAGTCTGCACATACATAAGCAGTAGGACTCTTTTCAGTAGGTGGTGCGTGACCCCCTCTAGAGAATAATGGGCAGTGTGCATACAGAGACTTCTGAGAAGAGCCCTACTGGCTGTGCCTGTGCTGACTTTGATGGGGACACCGCAGGAATGTGGGACTGGATGAGTATGAGACACCGCTCCCTGGACTCAACATCACCTCAACCATAAGCACCGGGACTCAGTTTATGGTACTTATAGTTGATGACGTTTCCTTTTAATTCCAGGGAGCTGTACATGAGAACAAATGTTTAAATATATTTCAAAAGAAGAAAAATAACAAGCACAGCAAACATGAAGAAATGAGTAAAAACTAGAGATGAGCGAGCACCAAAATGCTCGGGTGCTCGTTACTCGGGACGAAATTATCGCGATGCTCGAGGGTTCGTTTCGAATAACGAACCCCATTGAAGTCAATGGGCGACCCGAGCATTTTTGTATTTCGCCGATCCTCGCTAAGGTTTTCATGTGTGAAAATCTGGGCAATTCAAGAAAGTGATGGGAACGACACAGCAACGGATAGGGCAGGCGAGAGGCTACATGTTGGGCTGCATCTCAAGTTCACAGGTCCCACTATTAAGCCACAATACCGGCAAGAGTGGGCCCCCCCCCCTCCCAACAACTTTTACTTCTGAAAAACCCTCATTAGCAATGCATACCTTAGCTAAGCACCACACTACCTCCAACAAAGCACAATCACTGCCTGCATGACACTCCGCTGCCACTTCTCCTGGGTTACATGCTGCCCAACCCCCACGCACGACCCAGTGTCCACAGCGCACACCAAAGTGTCCCTGCGCAGCCTTCAGCTGCCCTCATGCCACACCACCCTCATGTCTATTTATAAGTGCGTCTGCCATGAGGAGGAACCACAGGCATACACTGCAGAGGGTTGGCACGGCTAGGCAGCGACCCTCTTAAAAAGGAGCGGGGCGATAGCCCACAATGCTGTACAGAAGCAATGAGAAATATAATCCTGTGCCACCGCCATCAGGAGCTGCACACGTGGGCATAGCAATGGGGAACCTATGTGCCACACACTATTCATTCTGTCAAGGTGTCTGCATGCCCCAGTCAGACCGCGGTTTTTAATTCATAGACACAGGCAGGTAAACCTCCCTATTGTGAAGTCCCTGTGGACCGACAGCATGGGTGGGTGCCAGGAAGCCACCGGCGGTACATAAAAATATCCCATTGCATTGCCCAACACAGCTGAGGTAGTAATGTCGTGCTTAATACAGGTGGGCTTCGGCCCACACTGCATGCCCCAGTCAGACTGGGGTTCTTTAGAAGTGGAAACAGATGCATTTATAATTCCCTGTGGACCCACAGCATGGGTGGCTCCCTGGAACCCACCGGCGGTACATAAAAATATCCCATTGCATTGCCCAACACAGCTGAGGTAGTAATGTCGTGCTTAATGCAGGTGGGCTTCGGCCCACACTGCATGCCCCAGTCTGACTGGTAATATGTACCTTAACAGTAACCTCGTTGGTGGTAATGTGGTGGTGACTGCGGACCTGGTAGCGCGGTTTTATGTAGTTGGTTTTCGGAATGTGGCCAGGATTAAGTGGGCCGTGGCGGGGGGATGGTGGTGGTGCTCTCTTGTTGTGTCGTTAAAGGTGAAATTCTTGGACTGCCACCAGACGGACCAATGCAAAGGTATTTGCCAAGAATGTTTTCATTGTTGGAGGAGGAGGGGGATGTTTTGGAGGCACTATGTGTCCTCTACACGTGTCCGTGGTTATATGCACCTTAACAGTAACAGCGTTGGTGGGAAATGGCCTCGCCGCCATCATGTCTTTGTGAAGCCTCTGTTTCCACACCCCATACCATTAGCAGCGGTATAGGCAGAGCCCACAATTATTAACATTTCAGCGGTAGCATTAGGGACAGGCCCCACTAACATATCACTAGCAGCAGTATAGGGGGTGCGCATTCTTAGTTCCATTTCAGTAATAGTAGCACTCAAGACAGGCCCCAGTAACAATTCCGAAGCAGCAGTATAGGAGGAGCGCAGTCTTAGTTCCATTTCAGTAATAGTAGCACTCAAGACAAGCCCCAGTAACAATTCCCATTGCAGCAGTTTAGGGAGATAACAGTCTCTTTCACATTTCAGTAGCTGCAGTATAGACATTTATGTAGCTAAAGTGTAGGCCAACCCCATACACCTTTCTGTACCATGAGTGCAGGCGAAGAACATAGAAATTACAATGATTACACTGTAGGTGAAGGCCCAAAAAAATTGGTGTACCAACAGTACTAATGTACCTCAGAAAAAATTGGCCATGCCCAACCAAGATGGCAGGTGAAACCCATTAATCGCTTTGGTTAATGTGGCTTAAGTGGTAACTAGGCCTGGAGGCAGCCCAGTTGAACGAAAAATTGGTTCCAGTTAAAGTTTCAACGCTTTTAAGAGCATTGAAACGTATAAAAATTGTTTAGAAAAATTATATCAGTGAGCCTTGTGGCCATAAGAAAAATTGCCCGTTCGGCATGATTACGTGAGGTTTCAGGAGGAGGAGCAGGAGGAGGAGGATGAATATTATACACAGATTGATGAAGCAGAAATGTCCCCGTTTTGGATGGTGAGAGAGAACGATGCTTCCATCCGCTGGTGCAGCCTACATATTGCTTAGGTATCGCTGCTGTCCGCTGGTGGAGAAGAGAAGTCTGGGGAAATCCAGGCTCTGTTCATCTTGATGAGTGTAAGCCTGTCGGCACTGTCGGTTGACAGGTGGGTACGCTTATCTGTGATGATTCCCCCAGCCACACTAAACACACTCTCTGACAAGACGCTAGCCACAGGACAAGCAAGCACCTCCAGGGCATACAGCGCGAGTTCAGGCCACGTGTACAGCTTCAACACCCAGTAGTTGTAGGGGGCAGAGGCATCACCGAGGACGGTGCTGCAATCGGCTACGTACTCCCTCACCATCCTTTTACAGTGCTCCCGCCAACTCAGCCTTGACTGGGGACCTGTGACACAGTCTTGCTGGGGAGCCATAAAGCTGGCAAAGGCCTTGGAGAATGTTCCCCTGCCTGCGCTGTACATGCTGCCTGATCTCTGCGCCTCCCCTGCTACCTTGCCCTCGGAACTGCGCCTTCTGCCACTAGCGCTGTCGGATGGGAAGTTTACCATCAGTTTGTCCACCAGCGCCCTGTGGTATAGCATCATTCTCGAACCCCTTTCCTCTTCGGGAATGAGAGTGCAAAGGCTCTCCTTATACCGTGGATCGAGCAGTGTGTACACCCAGTAATCCGTAGCGGCCAGACTGCGTGTAACGCGAGGGTCACGAGAAAGGCATCCTAACATGAAGTCAGCCATGTGTGCCAGGGTACCTGTACGCAACACATGGCTGTCCTCACTTGGAAGATCACTTTCAGGATCCTCCTCCTCCTCCTCAGGCCATACACGCTGAAAGGATGACAGGCAAGCAGCATCTGTCCCCTCAGCAGTGGGCCAAGCTGTCTCTTCCCCCTCCTCCTCATTCTCCTCCCCCTCCTCCTCAACGCGCTGAGATATAGACATGAGGTTGCTCTGACTATCCAGCGACATACTGTCTTCCCCCGCCTCCGTTTCTGATTCCAAAGCATCTGCCTTTATGCTTTGCAGGGAACTTTTCAAGAGGCATAGCAGAGGAATGGTGACGCTAATGATTGCAGCATCCCCGCTCACCATCTGGGTAGACTCCTCAAATTTTCCAAGGACCTGGCAGATGGCTGCCAACCAGGCCCACTCTTCTGTAAATAATTGAGGAGGCTGACTCCCACTGCGCCGCGCAAGTTGGAGTTGGTATTCCACTATAGCTCTACGCTGCTCATAGAGTCTGGCCAACATGTGGAGCGTAGAGTTCCACTGTGTGGGCACGTCGCTCAGCAGTCGGTGCACTGGCAGATTAAACCGATGTTGCAGGGTCCGCAGGGTGGCAGCGTGCGTGTGGGATTTGCGGAAATGTGCGCAGAGCTGGCAGGTATGACAAGTGGGGGTAGCTTTTCAGAAAGCGCTGAACCACCAAATTAAACACATGGGCCAGGCATGGCACGTGCGTGAGGCTGCCGAGCTGCAGAGCCGCCACCAGGTTACGGCCGTTGTCACACATGACCATGCCCGGTTGGAGGCTCAGCGGCGAAAGCCAGCGGTCGGTCTGCTCTGTCAGACCCTGCAGCAGTTCGTGGGCCGTGTGCCTCTTATCTCCTAAGCTGAGTAGTTTCAGCACGGCCTGCTGACGCTTGCCCACCGCTGTGCTGCCACGCCGCGTGACACCGACTGCTGGCGACGTGCTGCTGCTGCTAACACATCTTGAATGCGAGACAGAGGTTGCGTAGGAGGAGGAGGAGGGTGGTTTAGTGGAGGAAGCATACACCCCCGCAGATACCACCAACGAGCTGGGGCACGCAATTCGGGGGGTGGGTAGGACGTGAGCGGTCCCAGGCTCTGACTCTGTCCCAGCCTCCACTAAATTCACCCAATGTGCCGTCAGGGAGATATAGTGGCCCTGCCCACCTGTGCTTGTCCACGTGTCTGTTGTTAAGTGGACTTTGGCAGTAACCGCGTTGGTGAGGGCGCATACAATGTTGCGGGAGACGTGGTCGTGCAGGCCTGGGACGGCACATCGGTAAAAGGAGTGGCAACTGGGAACCGAGTAGTGCGGGGCCGCCGCCGCCATCATGCTTTTGAAAGCCTCCGTTTCCACAAGCCTATACGGCAGCATCTCTAGGCTGATCAATTTTGCAATGTGCACGTTTAACGCTTGAGAGTGCGGGTGCGTGGCGTCGTACTTGCGCTTGCGCTCAAACTGTGGCGCTAGCGACGTCTGGACGCTACGCTGAGAGACATTGCTGGATGGGGCCGAGGACAGCGGAGGTGAGGGTGTGGGTGCAGGCCAGGAGACGGTAGTGCCTGTGTCCTCAGAGGGGGGTTGGATCTCAGTGGCAGGTTGGGGCACAGGGGGAGAGGCAGTGGTGCAAACCGGAGGCGGTGAACGGGCATCGTCCCACCTTGTGGGGTGCTTGACCATCATATGCCTGCGCATGCTGTTGGTGGTGCCTCCCCAGCTGATCTTGGCGCGACAAAGGTTGCACACCACTGTTCGTCGGTCGTCAGGTGTCTCTGTGAAACACTGCCACACCGTAGAGCACCTTGACCTCTGCAGGGTGGCATGGCGCGAGGGGGCGCTTTGGGAACCAGTTGGTGGATTATTCGGTCTGGCCCTGCCTCTACCCCTGGCCACCGCACTGGCTCGGCCTGTGCCCACACCCTGACTTGGTCCTCCGCGTCTTCGCCCGCGTCCACGTCCTATAGGCCTACCCCTACCCCTCAGCATGGTGTATTACCAGTGATTTGATTTCCCAGGCAGGAAATAAATTAGCGCAAGCCTGCTGTTAAACGTAGCTGGCTGCGTATGATTTTTGTTTACGTTCTCCACCCACCACACACGTACCCAGAACGCTGAGGACTGTCAGAGGCAGGCCAAATAGAATGTTTCCCTTTTTTTGGTAAAGAAAAGGCCCACTGACTATATTCAATCAATAATATATGTCTTCTGGCCCTGAAAATGTGTCACAGAACTGCAGGGTTGCAGAGTTATTAACTACAGCAGAGCGGTGATTTTTCCCAGGCAGGAAAGAAATTGGCGCAAGCCTGCTGTTAAACGTAGCTGGCTGCGTATGATTTGTTTACGTTCTGCACCCACCACACACGTACCCAGAACGCTGAGGACTGTCAGAGGCAGGCCAAATAGAATGTTTCCCTTTTTTTGGTAAAGAAAAGGCCCACTGCGTATATTCAATCAATAATATATGTCTTCTGGCCCTGCAAATGTGTCACAGAACTGCAGGGTTGCAGAGTTCTTAACTACAGCAGAGCGGTGATTTTTCCCAGGCAGGAAAGAAATTGGCGCAAGCCTGCTGTTAAACGTAGCTGGCTGCGTATGATTTGTTTACGTTCTGCACCCACCACACACGTACCCAGAACGCTGAGGACTGTCAGAGGCAGGCCAAATAGAATGTTTCCCTTTTTTTGGTAAAGAAAAGGCCCACTGACTATATTCAATCAATATTATATGTCTTCTGGCCCTGCAAATGTGTCACAGAACTGCAGGGTTGCAGAGTTCTTAACTACAGCAGAGCGGTGATTTTTCCCAGGCAGGAAAGAAATTGGCGCAAGCCTGCTGTTAAACGTAGCTGGCTGCGTATGATTTGTTTACGTTCTGCACCCACCACAAACGTACCCAGAACGCTGAGGACTGTCAGAGGCAGGCCAAATAGAATGTTTCCCTTTTTTTGGTAAAGAAAAGGCCCACTGCGTATATTCAATCAATAATATATGTCTTCTGGCCCTGCAAATGTGTCACAGAACTGCAGGGTTGCAGAGTTCTTAACTACAGCAGAGCGGTGATTTTTCCCAGGCAGGAAATAAATTGGCGCAAGCCTGCTGTTAAATGTAGCTGGCTGCGTATGATTTCTGTTTACGTTCTCCACCCACCACACACGTACCCAGAACGCTGAGGACTGTCAGAGGCAGGCCAAATAGAATGTTTCCCTTTTTTTGGTAAAGAAAAGGCCCACTGACTATATTCAATCAATAATATATGTCTTCTGGCCCTGAAAATGTGTCACAGAACTGCAGGGTTGCAGAGTTATTAACTACAGCAGAGCGGTGATTTTTCCCAGGCAGGAAAGAAATTGGCGCAAGCCTGCTGTTAAACGTAGCTGGCTGCGTATGATTTGTTTACGTTCTGCACCCACCACACACGTACCCAGAACGCTGAGGACTGTCAGAGGCAGGCCAAATAGAATGTTTCCCTTTTTTTGGTAAAGAAAAGGCCCACTGCGTATATTCAATCAATATTATATGTCTTCTGGCCCTGCAAATGTGTCACAGAACTGCAGGCTTGCAGAGTTCTTAACTACAGCAGAGCGGTGATTTTTCCCAGGCAGGAAAGAAATTGGCGCAAGCCTGCTGTTAAACGTAGCTGGCTGCGTATGATTTGTTTACGTTCTGCACCCACCACACACGTACCCAGAACGCTGAGGACTGTCAGAGGCAGGCCAAATAGAATGTTTCCCTTTTTTTGGTAAAGAAAAGGCCCACTGACTATATTCAATCAATAATATATGTCTTCTGGCCCTGAAAATGTGTCACAGAACTGCAGGGTTGCAGAGTTATTAACTACAGCAGAGCGGTGATTTTTCCCAGGCAGGAAAGAAATTGGCGCAAGCCTGCTGTTAAACGTAGCTGGCTGCGTATGATTTGTTTACGTTCTGCACCCACCACACACGTACCCAGAACGCTGAGGACTGTCAGAGGCAGGCCAAATAGAATGTTTCCCTTTTTTTGGTAAAGAAAAGGCCCACTGACTATATTCAATCAATATTATATGTCTTCTGGCCCTGCAAATGTGTCACAGAACTGCAGGGTTGCAGAGTTCTTAACTACAGCAGAGCGGTGATTTTTCCCAGGCAGGAAATAAATTGGCGCAAGCCTGCTGTTAAATGTAGCTGGCTGCGTATGATTTCTGTTTACGTTCTCCACCCACCACACACGTACCCAGAACGCTGAGGACTGTCAGAGGCAGGCCAAATAGAATGTTTCCCTTTTTTTGGTAAAGAAAAGACCCACTGACTATATTCAATCAATAAAATATGTCTTCTGGCCCTGCCTACACAATTCTGTCCCTGTAGTATTACTGCAGGGCGCAATGCTCTGAACAGCCGATTTAAAAAAAAATAAAAAAATATGCAACACTGCTAACAGCAGCCTGCACAGTTCTGCACACTGTTAAATGTGGCCCTAAGAAGGACCGTTGGGGTTCTTGAAGCCTACACTCACTCCTAACACTCTCCCTGCCTAACCACCACTTCTGTCCCTGTAGTATTACTGCAGGGCGCAATGCTCTGCACAGCCGATTTTGAAAAAAAAAAAAATGGGCAACACTGCTAACAGCAGCCTCCACACTACTGCACACTGTTAGATGTGGCCCTAAGAAGGACCGTTGGGGTTCTTGAAGCCTACACTAACTCCTAACACTCTCCCTACAGCAGCTCCGGCACCAGCAGCACTGTCCCTCAGCTAACTCACAAGGCATCTGAGGCGAGCCGCGGGAGGGGCCGACTTTTATACTCGGGTGACATCTGATCTCCCCAGCCACTCACTGCAGGGGGGTGGTATAGGGCTTGAACGTCGCAGGGGGAAGTTGTAATGCCTTCCCTGTCTTTCAATTGGCCAGAAAAGCGCGCTAACGTCTCAGAGAGGAAACTGAAAGTAACCCGAACATCGCGTGGTACTCGTTAAGAGTAACGAGCATCCCGAACACGCTACTATTCGCCCGAGCATCAAGCTCGGACGAGTACGTTCGCTCATCTCTAGTAAAAACTGATAGAGGGGTGAGAATACCCTGCGCACAAGAGCTTACAATCTAGAAGGGAAGGTGAGAGGAGACAGAAGGTGAGAGTAGAAGCTACTGCAATAGTGGCATTAGGGCTTACTGTAGGTTGTAGACTTGTCTGGATAGGTTGGTTTTAGGTTGTTTGTGAATGTTTTTATAGGAATGATATCACAAAAATTTGTTTTTATTAATTAAAACCAGATAGAGAAACAAATTACATTCTTCTAATCCGTTTCTATATTTTAAGCCTCCCTGAAAATCCTGAAAAATGAAGGTAGGGCTTATTTTTGGGGTAGGTTTATTTTCCTGGAAACAGGGTAGGTGTTACCTCTCAGTGTAATCCTGTCTGTGACGTTAGTGAAAGGACTGCTTTAAAGTTATCTCTACAGATCAGAAAGGCCGCCTGCACGCGACTTGGTCGGATTCTGCATGTGGAATCCCGCAGCGGAATCCAACCCGCTGCCCCCTGCATACTTGTCTAAATTATTTCCATCTGTGCTACAGATGTGCTCGCTGATGCACATGCGCAGGACAGATTTGATGACGCCGTCGCTAGGCAGCGACTCTGATCCCATGGCCTTTCTGCAATGTTGATTGCTGAAGGGTCGCGAGACGGATGACTTCCATTGGCTTCAATGGAAGCTGTCTGTGCGTAGCCCGCACTAAAATAGAGGATGCTGCGATTTTTCTTCCGTGAGCAGGAAATTGCAATTGATTTCCACTCGTGGGCAGGAAAAAGCATTTCCACACATCCATCCTGACAGCACACATGGAGGTTGCCCCGACTGTGTTCCTTGGGACAGGAAGAGGAGTTCTTTAAGAGGCCACCTCCCACCGCTTGACTCCAGTGTCTTCCTGTCCCAAACGGACACAGGAGGGAGTTCTCCGTGCTGCGGATGGAGGCTGCGGGCTGCATAGCGCTATTCACCAGGGCGCGGGGGATCCGGCCAGGGCAGGCAGTTCCACGGCTCCATCCGGACGTTCGGCAACATCGGAGGGGAAGGAGCGGCAGGTGCGGCTGCTATGCGCTCCTGTTGTCTAGCGGCAGCTGGCTTCCGGGTATGGAGCGGCGCCGCGTCGTGCGCGATGATGTCAGACGTCGGCATGATAACATCAGACGCAGCGCTGGCGCTTAAAGGCGCCAGATTTAAAATTCCAAATTGCAAAATCTTCCTACATGGTTCCCAGGCTCCTTTTTCTGCAGACAGGTTCCATGGACAGCGCTGAGGGAGAAAAAGGGATTGTGTCAACCGTAAGTAGTTCAAGTCCACTTGGACCAAAAAATGGAAATAATTCTGTGAGTAGTTTTCACACCTGGTATTAGTAATGGCTTCCCCTTATAGGAGGAAGCATTAAAAATTAAACAGGAAAAAAAGAGGACAAAAAGGTGCGCGCTATGCGCCAAAAAAGTGGTCAATAACGCTAAGAGACCAATTTGCTCAGACTGCACTACAAAAATAGTGAAAGACGAGCAACAAACCCTGCTACAAAGTATGCGGGAGATGGTTCGTGAGGAAGTGCAGGCTCTAAAAGAACAAACCTTTGACTCCCAGCCAGGGCCGTTCAGGAAAAGAACCCGCACTAGGGATTACGAGGTCTCTTCACCTGAACACTCTGAGATGGAATATTCAGACGATTCATCTGAAGTGTCAACCCCTACGCCAGAAGGGGACAAAAAATATTACTTCTCAAATCTGGACCTGGAGGAACTAATTTCCGCGGTACGCAATACCATGGAAGTAATGGATACACCGCAAATTAGATTAGTACAGGACGAAATGTTCAGGGGCCTCAGAGCCCATCACAAAAAGAGTTTTCCAATGAAAATTTGCAGAATATGATTCTGGATGAGTGGCATAAACCCAGACGGGGTTCCATCATCCAGAAGGACTTTAGAGAAAGACCTTTCTTTTACCACAAAAGTAGCAAAATTACAAAGAAAACAGCACTCCCATTCGAGGATAGTTCCCAACTTAAAGACCCAATGAAGCGGAAAATGGAGGGGTTTTTAAAAGGAGTATGGTAGTCAGCTACTACAATCATAGAAACCAACATAGCGGCCACATCTGTGGCTAGATCTCTATACTTATGGCTCGACCAACTAGATTCCCACCTTCACTTGAAGACCCCTAGAGAAGAAATTCTCAAGTGCCTGCCCCTGACTTAAAAAGCGACGGCTTTTTTTAGCGGATGCATCAGGGGAATCTGTTAGGTTTGCTGCAAGAAGTGCAGGACTTGGGAACTCTGCTAGACGGGCTTTATAGCTCAGACCATGGGCAGGAGACCAAACGTTCAAATCCAGATTGTGTACGATTCCTCTCGTGGGCGAGTACCTCTTCGGTCCAACCCTGGACAAGATTCTGGAGAAAGCGGTGGACAAAAAGTTAGGCTTTCCGACCGATTATCTTCCCAAGAAAACAGTACCTTTCAGAAGAGATTATAACCCAAGGGGAAAAAACAAGGGGAAGTCGGGTAGGTGGTCATACCCGAAAGGAGGTAGAGGGAGAACTTCGGGGTTTCCCTCCAGGCCCGATCCAAGATAAAGAACTTACTGGGGGGGGGGGGGGGGTTGACTTCTTCAGTATTCGGAAAATTGGTTGCAGATTTCAAAAAGTCCCTGGGTACTGAAGATAGTCTCTTCAGGTTATAAAATAGAACTAAACTCTAAACCCCCCGAAATTTTCTGCGTAAAACCTCTGCAGTCTCCCGCCTCCAAGAGTGATTGAAGGAGGGTGTCTTTAATTAAATTAAAATAGGAGCAGTTATTCCTGTCCCTGTGGTAGAACAGGGGCGAGGTTATTATTCCCATTTATTTTTGTTCCCAAACCAAACGGCTCCTTTAGAGTTATTTTGAACCTCAAAGGTCTAAACGCGTACGTGAATAACTATACGTTCAAAATGGAAACGATACGCTCGACGGTCCCCTTAATAGGTCCTGGTAATGTTATGTGCACAGTAGATTTAAAAGATGCATATTTTCATATCCCCATTCATGCAGCATCTCAGAAACTTCTAAGGTTTGCGGTTTATATAAATAGCATTATTAATTACGAGAAATCCAGTCTTGTCCCAGAGTCCAAAAAGATATTTCTGGGGATCCTCCTGGATCCAAGGAAAAATCGATTTTACCCGAAACTTAAATTTCCGACATCTTGGAAGAAATACGGAAATTTAAAAAGAAAAAAGATGTGTCAGCAAGGGAAACAATGCATATCCTAGGCCTAATGACGGCCTGTCTTCCAGCAGTACCATGGTCTCAATTTCACTCCAGGCCCCTGAAGCAAAAACTGTTCGCAACCTGGGATCATTCCCGGGATTCCCTGGAGGAGAAACTTAAATTACCACAATGGGTAAAAAAGTCCCTAGGCTGGTGGCTCGTACCGTTGAATCTGAGAAAAGGAGTCCAATGGTCACTATCTCCGTGTGTCACAGTAAATACGGACACCAGCAGTACAGGATGGGGAGCCCAAGTGGCAGGTGAAGCCTTGCAGGGTCCCTGGTCTAGGTTCACTAGCGCCCACTCCTCAAACTTCAGGGAACTAAAGGCAGTTTGGGAGGCCCTGATTAGATCTGAAGACATATTACGGGACAAACATGTAAAAGTATTGTCAGATAATATGACTACGGTTTCCTTTCTCCGTCAACAGGGAGACAACTGACATCCTCGCTTACAGCATATGGCAAACAAAATCCTAACGTGGGCAGAGGTCAACATTGCATCCTTCTCAGCAGTTCATCTAAAACGGACTCAAAATCAGATGGCGGACTTTTTGAGCAGGGAAAGATTGGATCCTGGAACTGGGCCCTTAACCCTGAAGTATTCCGATATCTTACGGACCAGTGGGGTCTACCACAAGTGGACCTATTTGCATCAAGGAAAAATGCAAAATGCCGGGACTTCTTCTCCCTAGACCCTGCGGACCAGCCATTAGCATTAGATGCACTGTCCCAGGAATGGGAAATGTCCCTGGCCTATGCGTTCCCTCCCTTACCGTTGATAGCCAGATGTCTACAAAAAATCCTGCGCAGTCGGATTACTGTAATATTCATCGCCCCAGCATGGCCAAAAAGACCGTGGTATCCAATGTTAAACTGGTTGGCAATACAATCTCCAATAGCGCTACAGCTCAGAGAGGATCTTCTATCTCAGAGCCCAGTATTGTTTCAGAAAAACCGCTGGCTAAAATTGATGGCCTGGCTGCTGAAAGGCAGAGGTTAAGGAAACAGGGGCTTTCCGACAAGGTGATTGATACTTTGTTCAAAAGTCGGAAATTAGTCACTAGAGTTGAGCGAACATACTCTGGCGTGCTTGATGCTCGTTCGGGTATTAGCGTACTCGATGGTGCTCGTTACTCGAACGAGCATCAAATTGCGTTCGACCCCGCCCCAGCTTTTGGCTCCTCCCCGCTGTGACGTGGCTGTTTGGGCCCCTCCCTGCCGTGATGCAGCGTGCGTCATTTGAAAATTTTTGGTCGGGCAGGAAGAGGAAGAGAGAGAGAGAGAGAGAGAGAGAGAGAAACACGGAACAAGAAGGAAAAAAAAACCTCGGGACCCTGCGTTCCACATACAAAAATGCTTAAGTCTCCCAGTGTAGTCAATGGGGTTCGTTACTCGAGTAGAGCTCTCCAATTTTACGAAAAGCTCGACTCGAATCACGCGGACCCGAGCATTTGGGTGTTCGCTCATCTCTATTAGTTACCTCAAAAATCTACTATGGAATATCGGAAATATTTTGTACCTGGTATAAGCCAGAGAGTCCGGATATAGATTGTCCAGATTTTATTAAAATCTTAAATTTTTTACAGGCAGGACTAGATAAAGGCCTCAGCCCCAGAACATTGAAAGGAGCAGATAGGTCAAAATCCTTTGTAAGGGGACTGTCACCCTCATGGGATCTTAATGTAGTTCTGGAAGGCCTTTGCAATTTCCCAATTCGAACCCATTAAACAAATTTCGGTTAGAAATTTATCCATGCAAGTTGCCTTTTTGATCGCTATCACATCGGCTAGGAGAATCGGCGAGTTACAAGCCTTATCAAGTAGAGAACCCTACTTAAGGGTCCTAGAGGATCGTGTAATATTCAAAAATACCCCAGACTTCTTACCAAAAGTCGTGTCTCTCTTTCATATAAATCAAGAGATAATATTGCCCTCCTTTTGTCAGAATTTTAGTAACACTAAAGAAGAGCGACTACATAGTCTAGATGTCCGTAGTTAAAACTTACTTACAAATTACTCAAACCTTTCGGAAATCAGGAAAGAAAATTTCTACAATTTCAAGGTACCAATAAGGATATATCAGCTTCAAAAGATACCATAGCCAGATGGATCAAATTAGCGATCCAGGAGACCTACAAAACTAGAGGTTTGGTGGCTCCAGAGGGGACAAGGGCCCATTCCACCAGGGCTCTCGCCACCTTCTGGGCTGAACGCAGGGGGACCTCGATAGATAAGATTTGCAAAGCAGCAACCTGGTCTAGTATAAATACATTTGCAAGACATTATAGATTAGATCTCCATTCAGATAGAGAACTGGCCTTTGGGCGAAAAGTTCTCCAGGCAGTGGTCCCCCCCCCTAAAAAAGATCTGATGACTTGGTATACCTCGATGTGTGATGTCAGGATGGACGTGACAGAAAGGCAAGAATTATTTCTTACCGATAATTCCTTTTCCATGAGTCCATTATGACAGCACATACTTTCCCACCCTTGTACGATTTATAATGCATGTACAAAAAAACTGTTGGGCCACGTATCCGTTGTGATGATTTGGAAGTCACTGGAGTCAAGCGGTGGGAGGTGGCTTTTTAAAGAACTCCTCTTCCTGTCCCAAGGAACACAGGTGGGGAAACCTCCATGTGTGCTGTCATGATGGACTCATGGAAAAGGAATTATCGGTGAGAAATAATTCTTGTTTTTTCCTATAGCATGCTATGGTAGGTATTTACTGCGGAATCCGGAGGCGGACACCTGCTTTGGATTCAGCAACGCAAATCAGGCCATGTGCATTCAGCCTCCTCCTACCCCGCTCATTGCGCTGCTCCGGTCCCATGGCTTCCACGCTGTTGCTGATGATGGGTTTTCCTACAGAACGCAGCCCCATCATCAGCATCAGCCAATCGACCTCTGGGGGCATGCCTGTCACTCATCGTGCACAACTGACGTCTCCACCCCAGTGGTGGTGGAGACAAGATATAATAGTACTGGTAGCGGGATATTAGGTCAGAGATGCTATCAAAGTCAGTGCTACCAAACATACAGTATATGACAATACAGCACTGATTAGGCCAAATACACAACAGCATACCGGGACTCACCGGGGTCTCGTCTCTGATTATAGACTCTATTTTCTCATCTTCATTCAGTTTAGACGGCTATCAATGCTTTTTCAGCCACATGCCAGGAGTGCAGTTGTTGGGGAAGGGGGATTCCTATGGGCTGGAAACCAACTCTGGGGAGCTTAGGAAAAACTAGTAAAAAGATGTAAATCTATCTTCCATCAATAGGAGGAGCTTACTGCAAATGTATATATTAAAGGGGTTGTCCCGCGAAAGCAAGTGGGGTTATACACTTCTGTATGGCCATATTAATGCACTTTGTAATGTACATCGTGCATTAAATATGAGCCATACAGAAGTTATTCACTTACCTGTTCCGTTGCTAGCGTCCTCGTCTCAATGGTGCCGTCTAATTTCAGCGTCTAATCGTGCCGGAGAGCTGCTCCTCGTAGCTCCGCCCCGTCACGTGTGCCGATTCCAGCCAATCAGGAGGCTGGAATCGGCAATGGAACGCACAGAGCCCACGGTGCACCATGGGAGAAGACCTGCGGTCCACCGTGGGTGAAGATCCCGGCGGCCATCTTCGCAAGGTAAGTAAGAAGTCACCGGAGCGCGGGGATTCGGGTAAGTACTATCCATTTTTTTTTTTTTTTAAACCCCTGCATCGTGTTTGTCTCGCGCCGAACAGGGGGGCTATTGAAAAAAAAAAAACCCGTTTCGGCGCGGGACAACCCCTTTAAGTACAATAAAAGTTGTAAATTTCCTTTACCGTGAGCTCCCTCTAGTGGCAGCTGCAGGAACACAGCATAATATCATGTTACACTACAGAAGAGAAACGGGATTTAGATTTCTTTATAAAAAATACAAAGCAACAACGATTATAAGAATTCTGGACCTACGGAATCTATAAAATACATTTTTGATACCTACTGTCCACCTTTGTTCTCTAGATAAAATAAAAGCCCTGCACCGTACTGAACAATACAATTTATTACAATTAGAGATGAGCGAACGTACTCGTAATGAGTACTTACGCACCCGAGTACCGCCATTTTCGAGTACTTCAGTACTCGCGCGTAAAGATTCGGGGGCCGCCGGGGGGCGGGGAGAGGCGCGGCGGTGCGGGGGGTAGCAGCGGGGAACAGGGGGGAGCCCTCTCTCTCTCCCTTTCCCCCCCACTCCCCGCCGCAACCCCCCGCGCCGCCACGGCGCCCCCCGAATTTTTTCGCCCGAGTACGGAAGTACTCGAAAATCGCGGTACTCGGGCGAAAAAGGGGCGGGGCCGAGCACGTTCGCTCATCTCTAATTACAATAATATTAAGTGTTAACGAGTAGAGATGAGCGAGCATACTCGTTAAGGGCAGACACTCGAGCGAGTATTGTCCTTTTTGAGTACCTGCCCGCTCGTGAGAAAAGATCCGGGTGCCGGTGGGGGGTGAGGGGGAAGATCTCTCTCTCTCCCAGCTCCCTCCTGCTCACTCCCACAACACAGCGCTCACCCCGCTGGCACCAGAATCTTTTCTCACGAGCGGGCAGGTACTCGAAAAGGACAATACTCGCTCGAGTATTTGTCCTTAATGAGTATGCTCGCCCATCTCTATTAACCAGTAAAGAACCACAGACCTACAAGCATATTACATATTATCCCATAACTACCATATATAATGTATAGCAATGCTCCTTCACCTTACACCACCAATCCACCATTAGGGTTTGACCTTTATACCACGCTAATACCACCAGAAGTACATCAAGAATACTATCACCAACCCTAAACCAACCCATATAATAGTGTATGATGCACAGTATATATCGCTTAATAGGACACACTTTTGACCTCCAAAGTGGGGAGAAAATATCAGAGCGTCCTATAGAGTGGACATGCCGAAATTGGACCCAATCAGCAGCTGAAAAGGATTGGAAATCCTTCTAACAGCTGCCAGCTGCATACAAAGCCAGCACCACAGCCCACTCAACAGCTGATTGCTGGGCGCAGAGGGGAACTCAGTAATCATCTGTTGGGTGGGTGGCCAGTGGCTCCTGCTATGGAGCCAACCGTGTATTAAAGATAGCAGGTCCGCTCCATAGCAGCGCCCAGAAAACAGTTGATTAGTTAGAGGACTCTCATGTCTGCCGGCTACATAGCAGAGGGGAGGGAGAAAGATCTGCCTGTATGGTGTATATATTTGTGCCTAGTTATGCACAAATGTATTCGCCATACATAACCATAATGAGACATTCCATGTAGGGTTCCTGGAAAGTTGGGTGACAACTAATGGAATCCTCATTACATTGTCACTCAGCTCTTCCGGGATCCTGAATGCTAGCTACAGTATTATGCAAGCATGTATACCACATGCATTGCTATAACTAGTCAAACATGGCATTCAGGGCTCCTGGAAAGCTGGGTGACAAGTAATAAGATCATCATTACATTTACACTCAGCTTTCCTGGATCCTGAATGACAGGTTGACACGTGGTTAATACTTCATGGAATCTTATGCTATATATTAGTATATATTAGTATCTTAACATATACTTTTCCACAATAAAAACCCTTTTTATGGAAATTATTATTTTTTTCTAAACTCACTGCATTCAAAGTCCTATAACTTTTTTATTTTTCCATGGACGGAGCTCTCTGAGGGCTTATTTTTTGTGAGACGAGCTGTAGTTTTTATTGGTACCATTTTGGGGTACACATGGTTTTTTTATCACTTTTATTGCGTTTTTTGGGAGGCAAAATGCTAAAAATTTGTTGTTTTTTAGCATTTTTTTAATGCTTTTTGCCATGCAGGATAATAAGCGCGTTCAATGTATTGTACGTGTCGATACCAAATATGTGGGATTTTTAATTTTTTTTATACTAATATGAGAAAAAGCATAAAAAAAGTGTTTTTTAACATTTTTTTTTTACTTTTTTATTTTTTGTACCTTATTAGTGTCCCTATACCAGCCCAGTGACCCCCACAGTAACCCATATACTTACCCTCCTCCTTGTCTTCACAGCGCAGACAATCCTCTCAGCGCTGCTGTCAATGGCCAGAAGTCTGTGCACCTGCAACAGCACTCCTCCCCTCTACCCTACTGTCTTGCGGAACCAAAAAGGAGAGCTGAGGGGAAGGGGGAGGAGGATTCAGGATACACACACTGCTGTCAGTGTGTGCATCCAGTCTGAGGCGCTACACAGTGATTACTGGGCAGGGAGCTGTGACACCTCACCCAGTAATCACTTTAATGGTGACCAGACGTCTCCAGAAAGTGGAACGAAAGCGGGACAAATGTCCTGAAAGCGGGATTGAGGGGGGGTCATTATAATAGCTATGACATGTGTATGGTGGGGGCGTCACTATTCTAGCTTGGACTTCTGTGTGTGTGGTGGAGGTGTCACTATTCTAGCTGGGGCTTCTGTGTGTGTGTGGGGGTCACTATTATAGCTGGGACTTCTGTGTGTTGGGGGGGTAACTATTATAGCTGTGGCTTGTGTGTGTAGAAGTCCTATTTTGAGCTTTCAGAATCAAGTAGATTTTTCTTTATTATTTTTTTCTCCTTGCATTCTCAGAACCATAACTATGAGACAGTAGGTAAAGACCAGCTCACCATTAACTGTAGGATTTGCATGGAAGTGTTAGTGCAAACCAATATTTGCTATACAATATGCCATTGGGGTCCAAATTAAATTATTAAAGGTAAGCTGAGCTCAGCAGACTAACATCAAATCACAGCATGGAAGGGGGGGGGGGGGGTTGCTACCGGGCTATCACTTGTACTGCCGCCAGGAGGGGGGTGGGCTGTCACTGGTCCTGCTGCTGGGGGGTTGTCAGGCTGTCACTGGTCTTGTCGCAGGGGGATGGGTTCTGGTGTATCGGGCTGCCACTGGTCCTGGGGGTGGTTGGGGGTGTTCGGCTGTTACTTGTCCTGCAGGGAATCAATACAGTATCACTGCTGAGGAAATTACTGGCGGTCACTATCACTCTATCACTGCTAGTGAATAGTGACCCCAGTAATTTCCCCAGTAGTGATAGTGACTCCCAATAATTTTCCCCACAGCGATAGTAATACCCAGTAATTGCCCCAGCAGTAATAATTACTGGGGGGCACTATTAGTGCTGTGGCAATTATTTAGGGTCACTATTTGTGCTGGGGCAATTATTGGTGGTCACTATTTGTGCTGGGACAATTATTGTGGGTCACTGGTTCAGCTGGGGCAATTATTGTGGGTCACAATTTGTGCTGGGGCAATTATCGGTGGTCACTGGTACAGCTGGGGCAATTATTGTGGGTCACTATTTGTGCTGGAGCAGTTATTGTGGTTCACTATTTGTGCTGGGGCAGTTATTTGGGGTCGCTATTTGTGCTGAGGCAATAATTGGGGGTCACTATTACTGCTGGAGCAACTATTGAGGGTCACTATTACTGCTGGGTAAACTACTGTGGGGTGACTATTTGGGTATTAGTGTATCTTGACGCCACCAGAAGTACAGGTGGAGCCAGGATACAAGGAGTTTGATAGGGGGTTGAAGCCCCCTGTTACTGATTGGGTGTCCTGCAGTCTCCCCGTCTTCGCCCTCACAGGGAGAGTCACAGCAGTATGCTGCAAGGCAGCAAAGGTTACAGCCGGGCCAGCAGCAAATTCTGTTACGGCGAACAAAGGGGCGGCAGGGACAGTGAAAGCGTGGCTGCTGGCACACTTGCTACAGTCAGCGCAGGGAAAAAAGCAGGACCTGTGAACCCGAGAAAGGAGACATTGGCCTGCAGCCAATCACGAACAGAGAGCGTCACCCCCCCCCCTGTCAAACACCTTGTATCTTGGCTCCACCAGTAATTTTGGTGGCATCAAGATACACTAATACCCACTATTTGTGCTGGGGCAAATATTGGGCGTCACTTTTTTTGCTGTTGTAACTACTGGGGGTTACCATTACTGCTGAGGCAACTGTGGGGTGGGGGTCAGAATTACTTCTGGGGCAACTGGGGGGTCACTAATACTACTAGGGCAATTATCATGTGTGATACTGTCTGCCAAACTGTTGCATCTAACCCGATCCTGTGTGATACACCTGCTGAACTGACGTACCACACAGCATCTGCTTAGATACAGCAGCTCAGAAGATGTATCACCCATGATCGGCTTAGGCATGTCTGCACAGCAGAAGTATCAATCCAGATCGGCTTAGATACAGCAGCTGAGTATATGTATCTCAGCCTATCCGTTGTGATACATCTGCACCTCCTCGCTCTCCCCAGCCCCTCTCCATTCACTAACACAGTTTCTGTTCAGTACCGAACGACTGCTGTTTACACTGAACTCTCATCAACCAGGATTTTATCCTGAACCATGAGTGTATAACAGACACTCTCTCCTGGCCACACCCCCTCTAAATTCACTCTACAGCAGGAGAACATGCCTTAGGCCGCCTGCAGACGGGCGGACATTCCGTGGCGGGATTTCCCACGGAATGTCCGCCCATGGAAGCTGCCATAGGATTGCGTTAACAAACGCAATCCTAGGCAGACTGATGCAATTTATCCGCGCGGCAAACAAATCGTGGCATGCTCTCACTCCCCAGCTGCCGGCTCCGGTTAGCGCATGCAGCCGGCACATCCAACAGCCGGAGCCGCGGAAGCAGGTAAGTACGCGCTGCTCTCTGCAGGGGCTCGGGTCAAGTCTGGCTGCGAGAAAAGACCGGGATATCGCCAGTCTTTTCAATGGTGCCAGCGGCAGTGGCGCTAGCCCCATTGAAAAGATATGGAGAATACCGCAGACTTCTGCCACAGCTGTGACAGCTGTGGCAGGAGTTTCCTTCACCCCCGCAGGGACCACAGGGAGGAAGGAATCCTCTGCCACAGCTGTCACAGCTGTGGCAGAAGTGCAGCATGCTATCCTATTGCTTTCAAAGGGATCGGCGCTGCTGCTGGTCTCATTGAAAGCAGTGGTTTGTGGCAAACCCTGCAGTATGATTTTCGGGGAAGGGCTCAGCCAATAGCAGCTAGTGCTTAGCTATTGGATGAGCGCTCAGCCAATTACAGATATTCATGAATGAATAGCTAAGCACTAGCTGCTATTGGCTGCGCGCTCAGCCAATCAGTACAGCCCTTTCAGGAAGCGGGGATTTTTAAATCCCTGCCTGCTGAAAGTGCTGGACAGCAGTTTTGGGGAGTCGGCCGGAGGACGCGTCTGAGTGGCGGAGAGGTGAGTAATGAAAAAAAAAAATTTACCACTTATTGATGATTTTCAAGGAGGGGCTTATATTTCAAGCCCTTCCCCGAAAATCATACTGCAGGGTTTGCCACAAACCACTGCTTTCAATGGGACTGGCAGCAGTGCCGATCCCATTGAAAGCAATGGAATAGCATGCTGTACTTCTGCCACAGCTGTCACAGTGAAAGGGAAGCATTGTTATTATAAAAAAATTTCATCCTGTGGGGCTGGACAACCCCTTTAACTTCTTGCAACAGTAAATGTAAGCAATAAGTTGTTTACATAGAATGTTTATGAATATATGTGAATATGTCTGTTTGACCGACCAGCCAGTCTAAAGGCCACAGTAGTGATCTTCTGGAACAAAACCCTTAGGCCCCCTGTCCAGGGCAGTGTATTCGCTGGCGGTTTACCGCCGGCCAACGCTTTCTATATCACGCTAGGTGACGCTTTCCATAGCATTGCTATGGAAAGCGCTGGCCCCTGTCCATGAGCAGAGAATCATTGCGATTCTCCGCTCCCGCCGGGCCATTCACGTCATGCTGTGAATTGCCCCGATGCTCCGCGGCCAGCCTATCTATCAGATAGGGCTGACCGGCGGAGATTCAGCGGCGGCTCCTGCTCCCGGGCGGTGGCTCCTGCGGCGGCGATCTGCCGCAGGACTTTGCAACACCCGTAGACAGCCAGCCTTAAGCCCCATTTACTCTGAGAGATGATGGCTCAAAAATCACTCAAACAATAGTTTGAGTGACAGTTTTGAGCGATCATCTTTGCATTCTTTATAGTAGCTAATTAGCTACTATAGAATATGCAAGCAGAGCTGGACACTGCAGTGGCCCCTAACAGAACAATACAGCTGCTTTTCATATGCAAACAGCTGTAGTGTTCTCTGCTCTGACTGCCAGTGTCCCTGCTGTGAATTCACAGGCAGAGAGAATGTTATCAGTGTAGCCAGGAGATAACAGCCTGCACAGCTGATCCCTTAATTCTAGCAGGCTACAATTCAGCGATCAGCGACTCGTTCACGAAAACTGCACGATGTCCCTGCATTTAGACAGAACGAGAATTGCTCAAAAGACAGCTTTGAGCGATTCTCGTAGTGTCTAAAAGGGCCTTTTAGTGATTCACTCAGGGCTTGTTAAATAATCATTTAATATTAGACATGAGCGAGCGTACTCCTCCGAGCTTGATACTTGTTCAAGTATTAGGGTACTCGAGATGCTCGTTACTCGAGACGAGCACCACACGGTGTTCGAGTCACTTTCAATTTCTTCCCCGAAAATTTTGCGCCGTTTTCTGGCCAATAGTAACAGAGGGAAGGCCTTACAACTTCCTCCTGTGAAGTTCCAGCCCTATCCCACCCCCCTGCAGTTAGTGGCTGGGGAGATCCGGTGCCACTTGAGTCTATAAACTGGGGCCCCCCGCGGCTCGCCACAGATGCACGCTGAGAGACATTAGGGAAAGTGCCATCTTGCTGTAGCTGCTATAGGGAGAGTGTTAGGCTGTAGAGATGAGTGAGCACCAAAATGCTCGGGTGCTCGTGATTCGGGACGAACTTTTCGCGATGCTCGAGG
This sequence comes from Eleutherodactylus coqui, assembly GCF_035609145.1. NCBI lineage: Eukaryota > Metazoa > Chordata > Amphibia > Anura > Eleutherodactylidae > Eleutherodactylus > Eleutherodactylus coqui. The sequence continues at coordinate 270,366,510 of NC_089839.1, read as the reverse complement.
GTTCGTTTCGAGTAACGAACCCCATTGAAGTCAATGGGCGACCCGAGCATTTTTGTATTTCGCCGATGCTCGCTAAGGTTTCCTTGTGTGAAAATCTGGGCAATTCAAGAAAGTGATGGGAACGACACAGCAACGGATAGGGAAGGCGAGGGGCTACATGTTGGGCTGCATCTCAAGTTCACAGGTCCCACTATTAAGCCACAATAGCGGCAAGAGTGGGCCCCCCCCTCCCAAAAACTTTTACTTCTGAAAAGCCCTCATTAGCAATGCATACCTTAGCTAAGCACCACACTACCTCCAACAAAGCACAATCACTGCCTGCATGACACTCCACTGCCACTTCTCCTGGGTTACATGCTGACCAACCGCCCCCCCTCCCCCCCCCCCCCCACAGCGCACACCAAAGTGTCCCTGCGCAGTCTTCAGGTGCCCTCATGCCACACCACCCTCATGTCTATTTAGAAGTGCGTCTGCCATGAGGAGGAACCGCAGGCACACACTGCAGAGGGGTTGGCACGGCTAGGCAGCGACCCTCTTTAAAAGTGGTGGGGCGATAGCCCACAATGCTGTACAGAAGCAATGAGAAATAGAATCCTGTGCCACCGCCATCAGGAGCTGCACACGTGGGCATAGCAATGGGGAACCTATGTGCCACACACTATTCATTCTGTCAAGGTGTCTCTGCATGCCCCAGTCAGACTGGTAATATGCACCTTAACAGTAACCGCGTTGGTGGTAATGTGGTGGTGACTGCGGACCTAGTAGCGCGGTTTTATTTTGTTGGTTTTCGGAATGTGGCCAGGATTAAGTGGGCCGTGGCGGGGGGATGGTGGGGGGGCTCTCTTGTAGTATCGGTAAAGGTGAAATTCTTGAACTGCCACCAGACGAACCAATGCAAAGGCATTTGCCAAGAATGTTTGTTTTCCCTGTTGGAGGAGGAGGGGGATGCTTTTGAGGCACTACGTGTCCTCTACACGTGTCCGTGGTTATATGCACCTTAACATTAACCGCGTTGGTGGGAAATGGCCTCGCCGCCATCATGTCTTTGGGAAGCCTCTGTTTCCACACCCCAGAGACATACCATTAGCAGCGGTATAGGCAAAGCCCAGAATTCGTAACATTTCAGCCGTAGCATTAGGACAGGCCCCACTAACATATCACTAGCAGCATTATAGCGGGAGCGCAGTCTTCGTTCCATGTCAGCAATAGTAGCACTCAAGACAGGCCCCAGTAACAATTCCGAAGCAGCATTATAGCGGGAGCGCAGTCTTCGTTCCATGTCAGCAATAGTAGCACTCAAGACAGGCCCCAGTAACAATTCCGAAGCAGCATTATAGCGGGAGCGCAGTCTTCGTTCCATGTCAGCAATAGTAGCACTCAAGACAGGCCCCAGTAACAATTCCGAAGCAGCAGTATAGTGGGAGCGCAGTCTTAGTTCCATTTCAGTAGCTGCAGTATAGCCAAGGCCCAAGTTACATTTATGTAGCTAAAGTGTAGGCCAACCCCACACACACTTCTGTACCATGAGTGCAGGCGAAGAACATACAAATTGCTATGATTACACTGTAGGTGAGGGCCCCAAAACATTGGTGTACCAACAGTACTAATGTACCTCAGTAAAAATTGGCCATGCCCAACCAAGATGGCAGGTGAAACCCATTAATCGAGGAGGAGGAATATTAGACACAGATTGATGAAGCAGAAATGTCCCCGTTTTGGATGGTGAGAGAGAACGATGCTTCCATCCGCGGGTGCAGCCTACGTATTGCTTACGTATCGCTGCTGTCCGCTGGTGGAGAAGAGAAGTCTGGGGAAATCCAGGCTTTGTTCATCTTGATGAGTGTTAGCCTGTCAGCACTGTCGGTTGACAAGCGGGTACGCTTATCTGTGATGATTCCCCCAGCCGCACTAAACACCCTTTCCGACAAGACGCTAGCCGCAGGACAAGCAAGCACCTCCAGGGCATACAGCGCTAGTTCAGGCCACGTGTCCAGCTTCGACACCCAGTAGTTGTAGGTGGCAGAGGCGTCACGGTCGTGCGATCGGCTACGTACTCCCTCACCATCCTTTTACAGTCCTCCCGCCGACTCAGCCTTGACTGGGCAGCAGTGACACAGTCTTGCTGGGGAGCCATAAAGCTGTCCAGGCCATACACGCTGAAATGATGACAGGCAAGCAGCATGGGTACCGTCAGCAGTGGGCCAAGCTGTCTCTTCCCCCTCCTCCTCATCCTCCTCATGCTCCTCCTTCTCCTCCTGAACGCGCTGAGATATAGACAGGAGGGTGCTCTGACTATCCAGCGACATACTGTCTTCCCCCGGCTCTGTTTCCGAGCGCAAAGTGGCTGCCTTTATGGTTTGCAGGGAACTTCTCAAGATGCATAGCAGAGGAATGGTGACGCTAATGATTGCAGCATCGCCGCTCACCACCTGGGTAGACTGATCAAAGTTTCGAAGGACCTGGCAGATTTCTGCCAACCAGGCCCACTCTTCTGAAAAGAATTGAGGAGGCTGACTCCCACTGCGCCGCCCATGTTGGAGTTGGTATTCCATTATAGCTCTACGCTGCTCATAGAGCCTAGCCAACATGTGGAGCGTAGAGTTCCACCGTGTGGGCACGTCGCACAGCAGTCGGTGCACTGGCAGATTAAAGCGATGTTGCAGGGTGCGCAGGGTGGCAGCGTCCGTGTGGGACTTGCGGAAATGTGCGCAGAGCCGGCGCACCTTTACGAGCAGGTCTGACAAGCGTGGGTAGCTTTTCAGAAAGCGCTGAACCACCAAATTAAAGACGTGGGCCAGGCATGGCACGTGCGTGAGGCTGCCGAGCTGCAGAGCCGCCACCAGGTTACGGCCGTTGTCACACACGACCATGCCCGGTTGGAGGCTCAGCGGCGCAAGCCAGTGGTCGGTCTGCTCTGTCAGACCCTGCAGCAGTTCGTGGGCCGTGTGCCTCCTATCTCCTAAGCTGAGTAGTTTCAGCACGGCCTGCTGACGCTTGCCCACCGCTGTGCTGCCACACCGCGCGACACCGACTGCTGGCGACGTCTTGCTGCTGCTGACACATCTAGATTGCGAGACAGAGGTTGAGGAGGAGGAGGAGGGTGCTTTAGTGGAAGAAGCATACACCGCCGAACATACCACCACCGAGCTGCGGCCCGCAATTCTGGGGGTGGGTAGGACGTGAGCGGTCCCAGGCTCTGACTCTGTCCCAGCCCCCACTAAATTCACCCAATGTGCCGTCAGGGAGATGTAGTGGCCCTTGCCGCCTGTGCTTGTCCACGTGTCCGTAGTTAAGTGGACCTTGCCACTAACCGCATTGGTGAGGGCGCGTACAATGTTGCGGGAGACGTGGTCGTGCAGGGCTGGGACGGCACATCGGGAAAAGTAGTGGCGACTGGGAACTGAGTAGCGCGGGGCCGCCGCCGCCATCATAGCTTTGAAGGACTCCGTTTCCACAACCCTATACAGCAGCATCTCAAGGCTGATAAATTTGGCTATGTGGACGGTTAACGATTGAGCGTGCGGGTGCGTGGCGGCGTACTTGCGCTTGCGCTCCAACAGTTGCGCTAGCGACGGCTGGACGGTGCGGTGCGAGACATTGCTGGATTGGGCCAAGAACAGCGGAGGTGAGGGTGTGGGTGCAGGCCATGAGACGGTAGTGGCTGTGTCCTGAGAGGGGGGTTGTATCTCAGTGGCAGGTTGGGGCACAGGGGGAGAGGCAGCGGTGCAAACGGGAGGCGGTGAACGGCCTTCGTCCCACCTTGTCAGGTGCTTGGCCATCATATGTCTGCGCATGCTGGTGGTGGTTTTCAGGCTGATGGTGGTGGCTCCCCGGCTGATCTTGGCGCGACAAAGGTTGCACACCACTGTTCGTCGGTCGTCAGGCGTCTCTGTGAAAAACTGCCAGACCTTAGAGCACCTCGGCCTCTGCAGCGTGGCATGGCGCGAGGGGGCGCTTTGGGAAACACTTGGTGGATTATTCGGTCTGGCCCTGCCTCTACCCCTGGCCACCGCACTGCCTCTTGCAACCTGCCCTGCTGCTGCCCGTGCCTCCCCCTCTGAAGACCTGTCCTGTGTAGGCGTTGCACACCAGGTGGGGTCAGTCACCTCATCGTCCTGCCGCTCTTCCTCCGAATCCTCTGTGCGCTGCTCCCTCGGACTTACTGCCCTTACTACTACCTCACTGCAAGACAACTGTGTCTCATCGACATCGTCCTCCTCACCCACTGAAAGGTCTTGAGACAGTTGCCGGAAGTCCCCAGCCTCATCCCCCGGACCCCGGGAACTTTCCAATGGTTGGGCATCAGTGACGATAAACTCCTCTGGTGGGAGAAGAACCACTGCTGCCCAATCTGAGCAGGGGCCTGAGAAAAGTTCCTGGGAGTGTTCACGCTCCTGAGCATGTGTCATTGTAGTGGAGTGAGGAGGCTGGGAGGAAGGAGGAGCAGCAGACAGAGGATTCAGATTTGCAGCACTGGACGGCGCAGAACTGTGGGTGGATGATAGCTTGCTCGAAGCACTTTCTGCCATCCAGGACAGGACCTGCTCACACTGCTCATTTTCTAATAAAGGTCTCCCGCGTGGACCCATTAATTGGGCGATGAATGTGGGGACGCCAGAAACGTGCCTCTCTCCTAATCGCGCAGCAGTCGGCTGCGACACACCTGGATCAGGAGCTCGGCCTGTGCCCACACCCTCACTTGGCCCTCCGCGTCCTTGGCCGCGTCCACGTCCTCTAGGCCTACCCCTACCCCTCAGCATGCTGTATTACCAGTGATTTGATTTCCCAGGCAGGAAATAAATTGGCGCAAGCCTGCAGGCCAAATATAATTTTTTCGCTTTTTTGCAAAGGGAAGGCCCTACTGCGTATATTCAATGAACAATAACTTTTATAACTGTGGTGTGGCCCTGAAAAAGTGTCACACAGCTTTAGTGTAGCAGAGTTATTAACTCTGGCAAAACAGGTATTTGCCAGTCAGGAAAGACAATGGCGCAAGCCTGCAGTAAACCGTAGCTGGTTGCGTTTGATTTTTGTACGTTCTCCACGCAGCACACACGTACACGGAGACCTTAGGACTGACACAGGCAGGCCAAATATAATTTTTTCGCTTTTTTGCAAAGGGAGGGCCCCACTGCGGATATTCAATGAACAATATGTTTAATAACTGTGGTGTGGCCCTGAAAAAGTGTCACACAACTTTAGTGTAGCAGAGTTATTAACTCAGGCAGAGCAGGTATTTGCCAGTCAGGAAAGACAATGGCGCAAGCCTGCAGTAAACCGTAGCTGGTTGCGTTTGATTTTTGTACGTTCTCCACGCAGCACACACGTACACGGAGACCTTAGGACTGACACAGCCGGCCAAATATAATTTTTTCGCTTTTTTGCAAAGGGAGGGCCCCACTGCGGATATTCAATGAACAATACGTTTAATAACTGTGGTGTGGCCCTGAAAAAGTGTCACACAACTTTAGTGTAGCAGAGTTATTAACTCAGGCAGAGCAGGTATTTGCCAGTCAGGAAAGACAATGGCGCAAGCCTGCAGTAAACCGTAGCTGGTTGCGTTTGATTTTTGTACGTTCTCCACGCAGCACACACGTACACGGAGACCTTAGGACTGACATAGGCAGGCCAAATATAATTTTTTCGCTTTTTTGCAAAGGGAGGGCCCCACTGCGGATATTCAATGAACAATACGTTTAAAAACTGTGGTGTGGCCCTGAAAAAGTGTCACACAACTTTAGTGTAGCAGAGTTATTAACTCTGGCAGAGCAGGTATTTGCCAGTCAGGAAAGACAATGGCGCAAGCCTGCAGTAAACCGTAGCTGGTTGCGTCTGATTTTTGTACGTTCTCCACGCAGCACACACGTACACGGAGACCTTAGGACTGACACAGGCAGGCCAAATATAATTTTTTCGCTTTTTTGCAAAGGGAGGGCCCCACTGCGGATATTCAATGAACAATACGTTTAATAACTGTGGTGTGGCCCTGAAAAAGTGTCACACAACTTTAGTGTAGCAGAGTTATTAACTCAGGCAGAGCAGGTATTTGCCAGTCAGGAAAAACAATGGCGCAAGCCTGCAGTAAACCGTAGCTGGTTGCGTTTGATTTTTGTACGTTCTCCACGCAGCACACACATACACGGAGACCTTAGGACTGACACAGGCAGGCCAAATATAATTTTTTCGCTTTTTTGCAAAGGGAGGGCCCCACTGCGGATATTCAATGAACAATAACTGTGTTGTGGCCCTGCCTACACAATTCGGTCCTTGTAGTATCAATGGAGGGTGCAATGCTCTGCGCAGACGATTTTTTGAAAAAAAAAAAATGCAACACTGCTAACAGCAGCCAGCACAGTACTGCACACGGTTAAATTTGGCCCTAGAAAGGACCGTTGAGGTTCTTGAAGGCTACACTCACTCCTAACACTCTCCCTGCCTAAGCACCACTTCTGTCCCTAATACCGGGTGCAATGCTCTGCACTGCCGATTTTGAGAAAAAAAAGTAAAAATTTCCACTGCTAACAGCAGCCTGCACACACATAGATGTGGCCCTAAGAAGGACCGTTGGGGTTCTTGAAGCCTACACTCACTACAAACACTCTCCCTACAGCAACTCCAATAGAACAGCACTTTCCCTCACTAACTCACAAGGCATCTGAGGCGAGCCGCGGGAGGGGCCGACTTTTATACTCGGGTGACATCTGATCGCCCCAGCCACTCACAGCAGGGGGGTGGTATAGGGCTTGAACGTCACAGGGGGAAGTTGTAATGCCTTCCCTGTCTTTCAATTGGCCAGAAAAGCGCGCTAACGTCTCAGAGAGGAAACTGAAAGTAACGAGAACACCGCGTGGTACTCGTTACGAGTAACGAGCATCCCGAACACCCTAATATTCGCACGAATATCAAGCTCGGACGAGTACGTTCGCTCATCTCTATAAACTTCCCATCCGACAGCGCTAGTGGCAGAAGGCGCAGTTCCGAGGGCCAGGTAGCAGGGGAGGCGCAGAGATCATGCAGCATGTACAGCGCAGGCAGGAGAACATTCTCCAAGGCCTTTGCCAGCTTTATGGCTCCCCAGCAAGACTGTGTCACCGCTCCCCAGTCAAGGCTGAGTCTGCGGGAGCACTGTAAAAGGATGGTGAGGGAGTATGTAGCCGATCGCACAACCGTCCTCCGTGACGCCTCTGCCACCTACAACTACTGGGTGTCGAAGCTGGACACGTGGCCTGAACTCGCGCTGTATGCCCTGGAGGTGCTTGCTTGTCCTGCGGCTAGCGACTTGTCAGAGAGTGTGTTTAGTGTGGCTGGGGGAATCATCACGGATAAGCGTACCCACCTGTCAACCGACAGTGCCGACAGGCTTACACTCATCAAGATGAACAAAGCCTGGATTTCCCCAAACTTCTCTTCTGCACCAGCGGACAGCAGCGATACCTAAGCAATACGTATTATGCACCCGCGGATGGAAGCATCGTTCTCTCTCACCATCCAAAACGGGGACATTTCTGCTTCATCAATCTGTGTATAATATTCCTCCTCCTCCTCCTGCTCCTCCTCCTGAAACCTGACGTAATCACGCCGAACGGGCAATTTTTCTTAGGGCCACAAGGCTCACTCATATAATTTTTCTAAACAATTTTTATACGTTTCAATGCTCTTAAAAGCGTTGAAACTTTAACTTGAACCAATTTTTCGTTAAACTGGGCTGCCTCCAGGCCTAGTTACCATTTAAGCCACATTAACCAAAGCGATTAATAGGTTTCACCTGCCCTCTTGGCTGGCCATGGCCAATTTTTTGGATGTACATTAGTACTGTTGATACAGCAATTTTTGTGGGCCCTCGCCTACAGTGTAATCATAGCAATTTCTATGTTCTTCGCCTGCACTCATGGTACAGAAAGGTGTGTGGGGTTGGCCTACACTTTAGCTACATAAATGTAACTTGTGCCTTGTCTATACTGCAGCTACTGAAATGGAACGAAGACTGCGCTCCCACTATACTGCTGCTTCGGAATTGTTACTGGGGCCTGTCTTGAGTGCTACTATTACTGAAATGGAACGCATACTGTGCTCCCCCTATAATGCTGCTAGTGATATGTTAGTGGGGCCTGTCCTAATGCTACGGCTGAAATGTTACTAATTATGGGCTCTGCCTATACCGCTGCTAATGGTATGTCTCTGGGGTGTGGAAACAGAGGCTTCCCAAAGACATGATGGCGGCGAGGCCATTTCCCACCAACGCTGTTACTGTTAAGGTGCATATAACCAAGGACACGTGGAGAGGACACGTAGTGCCTCAAAAACATCCCCCGCCACAGCCCACTTAATCCTGGCCACATTCCGAAAACCAACAAAATAAAACCGCGCTACTAGGTCCGCAGTCACCACCACATTACCACCAACGCGGTTACTGTTAAGGTACATATTACCAGTCTGACTGGGGCATGCAGTGTGGGCCGAAGCCCACCTGCATTAAGCACGACATTACTACCTCAGCTGTGTTGGGCAATGCAATGGGATATTTTTATGTACCGCTGGTGGCTTCCTGGCACCCACCCATGCTGTGGGTCCACAGAGAATTATAAATGCATCTGAAAGCACATCTAAAGAACCCCAGTCAGACTGGGGCATGCAGTGTGGGCCGAAGCCCACCTGCATTAAGCACGACATTACTACCTCAGCTGTGTTGGGCAATGCAATGGGATATTTTTGTGAATCGCCGGTGGGTTCCAGGGAGCCACCCATGCTGTAGGTGCACACGGAGTTTAACCTACATGTGTCCACTTGTAAAGAACCCAAGTCTGACTGGGGCATGCAGTGTGGGCCAAAGCCCACCTGCATTAAGCACGACATTACTACCTCAGCTGTGTTGGGCAATGCAATGGGATATTTTTGTGTATCGCCGGTGGGTTCCAGGGAGCCACCCATGCTGTCGGTCGACAGGGACTTCACAATAGGGAGTTGTACCTGCCTGTGTCTATGAATTAAAAAGCCCGGTCTGACTGGGGCATGCAGAGACACCTTGACAGAATGAATAGTGTGTGGCACATAGGTTCCCCATTGCTATGCCCACGTGTGCAGCTCCTGATGGCGGTGGCACAGGATTCTATTTCTCATTGCTTCTGTACAGCATTGTGGGCTATCGCCCCGCCCCTTTTAAAGAGGGTCGCTGCCTAGCCGTGCCAACCCTCTGCAGTGTGTGCCTGCGGTTCCTCGTCATGGCAGACGCACTTCTAAATAGACATGAGGGTGGTGTGGCATGAGGGCAGCTGAAGGCTGCGCAGGGACACTTTGGTGTGCGCTGTGGGGGGGACGGGGGGCGGTTGGGCAGCATGTAACCCAGGAGAAGTGGCAGTGGAGTGTCATGCAGGCAGTGATTGTGCTTTGTTGGAGGTAGTGTGGTGCTTAGCAAAGGTATGCCATGCTAATGAGAGCTTTTCAGAAGTAAAAGTTTTTGGGAGGGGGGGGGCCCCACTCTTGCCGCTATTGTGGCTTAATAGTGGGACCTGTGAACTTGAGATGCAGCCCAACATGTAGCCCCTCGCCTGCCCTATCCGTTGCTGTGTCGTTCCCATCACTTTCTTGAATTGCCCAGATTTTCACACAAGGAAACCTTAGCGAGCATCGGCGAAATACAAAAATGCTCGGGTCGCCCATTGACTTCAATGGGGTTCGTTACTCGAAACGAACCCTCGAGCATCGCGAAAAGTTCGTCCCGAGTAACGAGCACCCGAGCATTTTGGTGCTCGCTCATCTCTACTTGGCACAGATGTTTCATCAAACCGCACCCAATAGCACAAATAATGAAGGTATAAGAGGAATTGTAAATGAATTAGAGCGCATTAAGAAAAAAGAAATGAAGATTTGGTGGGATATGCATAGCCTGAAGCGATATATAGATTTAAATATGATCCCTAGAGGACTGCGCTTGAAAAAAATTCCAACATATGAATATTCTGACAGCTTTAAAATAAAATGGGAACAAATTCTCACAGACTGTTCATTTCAATTAATGCAACTCATTGTAGACATGGAGGAGAATAAATTAAAGGAAATCAAAGTGGACATACGGACACTGGAAGATTCTCTAAGCACAATGGTTAAAAAGGAAGAATTAGAGATGATCAATAAAAAAATGAAAGAAAATATTAGCAAAATGGAGGATTCTATACTGAAAATTAAAAAAAGAAAATTAGAACGGGATGAAGGAGACTATGCCAGCAAAACCGTTTATAACTGGAAAAGGAATTTTGGATATAATAAAACCAGACCAATTCTTAAGAACTATAATTATAAAAAATCAAATAGGGTGACTTTCTCCACTACTGATACAGAGGACTACTTGTCAGGAAGAGATTCATCTAGTCTTAATCTTTCCAGTCTGGAATCTATCACCTCTGATAACCGGAGAAGACAACAACATACACAAAGTCAGAAAAATGACCAACCTTTTTTTCAAACAAGAAGGTACCCAAGCAGGAGAAAAAAATATTAAGTAAAAACACTTTAGGTAATAATGTCATCATTCTTTCCCCGTTTATAATATCAAACAGTCAATTGAGAATATTGGAAAAGGGACTGAGCTTTGCCCCCGATAGGGAATTCAATATATTTGATACACTTATGGATATTAACAAGTTTATCAGGTGTTTAACTGTTAAAAGACATTTTCTATTGAAAGAAAAACAGGAAGCACAAGATACAATAGATGACATCATATCAAATACTGAAAATATTTTTGAGGGCAAGACTTTCAACGAAACGATGGCATTATTGAATCTTACAGAATTGGAACAAGAGAGTCATAACACGGAAGAAAAAATTGAAACAAATAAAATCAAAATTAACATCCCCAACACGCAATTTTACCCTCGTGAGGCAAGATCAAAATTTATGGACGATTTCCAACTAATTTGTGAGAAAGAATTACAGAAATTAAAAGAAGAAACAAATGGACGTGACACAAAGAAGAAGAATTTGACCTTTAAAGAAATGAGGGAACTCAAAAAATTATCATCTAACAAAAATTTGGTGATTAGAAAATCAGACAAGGGTGGAAACATCACTGTCATGGATGCAAATTTTTATGCAATACAAATGAATTCCATCTTGTCCAATGAAAAAATTTATAGGAAATTACCTAATGATCCGATACAGGACTGTTTAAAAAAGTTGAAAGACCTTTTGAATATGGGACACACATTAGGAGTCTTAGAAGAAAAAGAGACAACGTTCCTGTGCCCAGAGAATCCTACATTAGCTATTTTTCATGGGCTACCTAAATAACATAAAAATGTATTTCCCCCGCCCTTTCGGCCCACAGTTGCAGGAATCGATTCACCCTGTGAACGTCTTAGCGCATGGGTGGATCGGTCCCTGCAACCGTTGGTCAAAAGGGTTTCTGGGTTTTTGCAAGACACTAAATCTGTCATGCAGCAATTGAGCGAATTTTCATGGAACAATAATAACAGCTGGGTTTTGTGTGATGTAATAGATCTGTATTCGTGCATACCACACCATGCGGCACTGACATCTGTCAAATTTCATTTAAATAATTACAGTAATTATACAAAGGAATTAAAAGAGTTTATTTTATTGGCAGTTGATTTTTTATTAAAGCATAATTTTTTCCCATTTAATAATGATTTTTTTTTACAGATATCGGGAGCCCCGATGGGCTCTCGTTTTTCTCCCACTATTGAAAATCTTACTATGAGTTATTGGGAGTCTTTGTTTATTTTTTGTGATAATAATCCGTTTGGGGGCCGCATGGTGTGGTATGCACGTTACATAGATGTCATAGTGACAATTTGGAATAATGATTCCATAAGGGATAGTAAAGAAAAAATCAAAGAATTCTTCCAATATATCAATAATAATGATATGGGATTAAGGTTGACAGGAGAAGGGAGGATTGATGAGGTTCCATTTTTAGATCTAGTCCTAAAAGGCAATGATGTGACAGGTAGAATAGAGTTCAAGTCCTATAGAAAAACCACAGCTTGCAACACTATCTTACACGCTGATAGTGGACATCCAAACCATATAAAAAAAGCTATACCAGTTGGTGAGATGATTCGAGCTCACAGAGCTTGTACCCTACAAAATGATTATAAAGTAACTGAAAAAGGAATTGTCAATAGACTCACAGAAAGGGGATATAATAAAAATTATCTCCATAAAGTATAAAATAATATTAGTAAAATAGATAGAGATGAATTATTATTCAGAAAAAAGGAGAAGCATATAAGATCAGATTTTTTAGTCTTCTCCACTGCTTACAGTAGGGAATTTAATGCTATAAAAAGAATATTTGAGAAATATATTCCTGTTCTCTGCCAAGATAAAACCACAAGTGATATTCTGGATAAAGGTATAAAGGTTGTAGCCAGAAAAAATAGGAATCTGGGGAACATGTTGTCCCCGAGTTTTTTCTCGTTAGAACAAACAGAAAATAAAGGTACATGGTTACCCTTTAAGGGATTTGCAAAATGTGGACACACCAGATGTAGCACCTGCCATATGGCAAAACAATGTAACACCTTTGAAAATAGTTCCAAAACAAAAGAATTCCCAATAAAAGAATACATTAAGGCCTCCTTCCCACGAGCGTGACGGGGTCCGCCGCGTAATATTACGCAGTGAAGCCCGTCACGGCGCCCCCCAGAGCCCCTATACTTACCTGCGGGAGATAGCGTGAAATCGCTTCCCCGCCCACCACCGCCGCGTCACCGCCCGTCACCGCCCACCACCGCCGCGTCACCGAGCGTGTCACGTGACGCGGCCGGCCGTGTCACGTGACGCGGCCGGCCGCGTCATTTGGCGTCAGATGACGCGCGGCGGTGGGCGGGAAAGCGTTTTTTCACGCTATCTCCCGCTGGTTACAGCGGGAGATAGCGTGAACGGACGGCTTCCATTGACTGCAATGGAAGCCGTCAGTGCGTACAGCCCGTCCTCACCCGCAGAAAATAGAGCATGCTGCGGGTGAGGACGGGAGAAATCGCGGTGCGTAATTCCGCGCTGGAATTACGCATCGTGAGCATTGTGCTATTAGGTTCAATAGAACCTAATAGCAGCGGGCAACGCAGCGGATTTTCGCCGCGAATTACGCGGCGGAAATCCGTTCGTGGGAAGGAGGCCTAATTGTAACTCCACCAATATAATATATGTCATCAAATGTACAGCTTGTGAGAAATGTTACGTCGGATGCACAATCCGAAAATTAAGAACACGAATAACTGAGCATGTCAGAAATATCAAAAATAAAAATGCTGAGCATTCTGGCGCTGTAAGACATTTTTTAGAAGAACATGGTGGTAGTCTGGCAAATTTCTCTTACTTTGGCATTGAAAAGGTTAAATAAATAAAAGAAAACAATATGTAGATAAGTTTTCTGTTCTAAAACGGGAGGGTTACTGGATCCTAACTCTGGACACTAGATATCCAAAGGGATTGAATTCCAAAACTGATTTGTTGTATATATATTAATTATTTTGTCATATTAGGCAACTATGTGTAACATATCAGTATTGGTTGTGTTGTGTTGCATATTTCTCTATTAAAAAAAATTTTTTTTTTTGAGACTTTTTTTTTTTTGAAAACGTAAAAAAAACATTTTTTAAACCTTTTTTTTTTTTGCAGGCTGATTGTTATGTCGCTATATACTAGAATTACTATTTATTTTTAATAAATTTGGTTTAGTTTCAAAGAGATTATGCAATCAACAAGATATTATGGTTCATATGTTTAATAGGAATATAACAACCTCTGGTATTGGATAAATACACCCACATAAAGTGAAAATGTAATATGAACGAACATATGCCTATACTTATAAAAAGCTCAAATGTATTATGAACATATGCCTATATGCCTAGATATTCCTTATACTATATATTATCAAATCCGTTTTATATTGATGAATTTTGCATTGAAATGAAGTATTTGGGTCGAACTTTACAGACAAAAAAATCATGTTTTTGCTATTTAAGATAAGTATTCGCTGGAATTACAGGTAATAATAATTCATTGCCGTTTATAACAAGTATGCTATTGAATAATATGGAATCCCCATTGCTGTAGAAAGACAAATGTTCTATATTAGTATAATCATTTTGATAGACATGTGTTTTGGGCTAGAACTCTTTTCTAACAAATTGTGCATTATGTGTATCCATAAAATTGTGATTAAGTGATTTTTCAAACAAAATGACTTCCACCCTTAGGGTGAGGTCACACGAACGTATATCGGCTCGGTTTTCACGCCGAGCCGATATACGTTGTCCTCGTGTGCAGGGGGGGAGATGGAAGAGCCAGGAGCAGGAACTGAGCTCCCGGCCCCTCTCCGCCCCCTGCACTATTTGTAATGGGAAGAGGCGGGGCAGGGGCAGGGCTAAATTCCAAGAATTAGCCCCGCCCGTCCCACCTTTCCCCATTGCAAATACTGCAGAGGGGCGGAGAGGAGGCAGAGAGGGGGGCGGGAGCTCAGTTCTAGCACTTGGCTCTTCCATCCTCCCCCCCCCTGCACACGAGGACAACGTATATCGGCTCGGCGTGAAAACCGAGCCGATATACGTTCGTCTGAATGCAGCCCCCGGGTGAATCTCTTGATCACCGACCATCTCCAGTAATCTAGTGACAATAACTTGTAATACTGTTACACCCAAGAAAGGCATCCAGGACGCTCTTGAACTCTCTCTGTGAAATCACCATGAAAGCTTTAGTTTTCCTCAGGCAGACAGCTTCATAGTCTTACTGCTCTTGGGCCGATTTCACACGGCTAAGAATCTCTTTCGAGATTTGTGTGTTGCGAGATGCACAAATCTCACACAAATATAAACACTGTTCTTTTGAACGGGGTCATAAACATCGCGGCATGTCCTGTCTTTTGGCGTGCTCTCACATTGCATCACCCAGTGATTTCAATGAGGCCAGCAAAGCATCGCATCATGTTCTAGGTGCACACGAGTGCGATGCGAGGTTCTCCCATCGAAAACAATGGGAAGCACTCTGCAATCCTCCACTTTTAGCCGCGGCGGAGGATCACTACTTCCATGAAGTGATGCGAGGTAGTTTTAAGACAAAAACGCTTTGTATCCGCAGGGACATCACATGTTGGTGAGTGTGATATCAGGCCGAGATTCACGGCCCAATATTGCATTTACCAATTAGCTTTACAGTAAAGAAGTTGTTTGTATGTTAGTGTAGAATCCTTCCTTCTAGACATGGAGGATGCCCTCTTCTTCATACGCACACACAGTAACACGATTGTTAGAGATGAGCGAGCATCAAAATGCTCGGGTGCTCGTTATTTGAGGCGAGCTTTTTGTAATGCTCGAGAGCTCTGTTCAAGTAATAAACCCCATTGAAGTCATTGAGAGACTCGAGCATTTTTCAATGGACCCGCCGGGTCTCGAGCATTTTTCATCTCTCTCTCTCCCCTGAAATTTGATCAAACATCAGAGCACCACCTGGTGCTCGCTCGAGTAACGAGTAGTTTTGAGTATGTTAATGTTCAACCGAGCATCAAGCTCGGATGAGCATGCTCGCTCATCTCTAACGATTGTTCATCCTCATATAGCAGTTATCTAATCATCCACACATTATGGAGATGTGCAGTTGACCAACAAGCATTTTTATTCTCACTTAAACAACGCGATCGGCTGATGGAAGAGCGTTTCCTTGTTCATTGGCTGACTGTTTGTACTTTTGCATGAACTTGGGTCAGGAATGTGCCTTGTCCCCATGTATGTGTAATGCTGAAATAATGCATTGCTTCAGAATAAACATACTTTGAATAGTCACTTAGAACTGAGCTCCGAGTCAAAGAGTTGTGTTGTGCCGGCCTCTCTTGCTGCAGCATGAAGACTGACAGCTCTCCTCCTTTTGGCCGCCTGCAGACGAGCGGGTCAGATCCGGCAGCGAGAATTCTCGCCGCGCGATCTGACCCGAGAGCCTGCAGGGACGAGCGTGTACTCACCCGCGCCTGGCGGCCCTGGCTCTTTCATGTGCCTGCTGCCGCGGAGCCGGCGCCTGGGTGAGTGCGTGCTCCGCAGAAAATTAGGACACGCCGCGGTTTGTTTGCCGCGCGAGATTTCGCGCGGCCAAACCGCGACCGTCTGCATAGGAGTGCATATTTTAATGCACTCCTATGTAAACTTTCAGCGGCGGAAATCCCGCAGCGGGATTTCCGCTCGTGTGCAGGCGGCCATACACAGAAGAGGAGATAACTGTCACTCCACATGACGCAGGCGGGGGCAATAGGCATTCCTGGTTCATTCTTCCCATGGTTTAGGCAGTATGAACTGGTGGTAAGTTCCCTTTAAAGAGGACCTGTCGTGTCCTCATGTCAGCAGAGCTGGCTGTATAGCTCTGTAGCCACGGCTCAACTGACTCTTATAGTTTTGTCTTTTGTTCATACTTGCCCCCATTCTGCAGTATAGGCTCAGCTTAGATTCGGCTTCTGGCACTTTGAAAATATGAAGTGGGCGGTCCCCACCATTCACTTTCAATAATATCTGAAACTACGCATTGACAGAGATCGATGGGGGTCGCCCACTAGAAATGAGCGCGCATACTCGCTAAGGCAAATTACTAGAGCGAGTATTGCCTTTTGCGAGTACCTGCCCGCTCGTCTCAAAAGATTTGGGGACCAGCAGGGGTGAGTGGGTGGGAGCGGGGGGAGAGAGTGAGAGATCTACCCCCATTCCTCCCCGCTCTCCCCTGCCGCTCCCCGCCCCCCCACTGGCACCCAAATCTTTTGAGACTCGCTCATCTCTACTTCCCACTTGACACTTTCCAAGTCCACATGTAGAATCTAAGAGGAGTCTGTTTGTGGGAATGGGGGTAAGTATGAACACAGGAAGGGCTGTGATAGCTTGCCGGCTCTGATTGGCTAAGACAGTCAATCACAGCCCTTTGTGATTGGGCATCGAGCCAGCGCCCAGAACCAATCACAGGAATCTATTGCTGTATGTGGGGTTCTCAAACATGGCTTACAGCAATAGATCTGTCAGTGCAGGGGAAGCCCCGAGCAGCAGCAGAAATCAGCGGCCGGGACCCTGACAGTAGTTGCTAGGTGAGAATTGTTTTTTTTGTTATCTCTCTATTGTAGCTAGGAATGATTTTCAGGGTAGGGCTTATATTGCAAGCCCTCCACCCGAAAATCGGTGTGCGGTTAACGCTGCCAAAACGCGGCTCCAAGTTTGCTGAAACTGCTGCCCATTCATTTCAATGGAGGACACGGGGTTGAAAATGTCCAAAATAGAACATGCAATGCTGTTAGAGCGTAGAGTTTAAGATGCTGCATTTTCAGCCCTGTGTGAGTGGCCCCATTGAAATGAATAGGTGTGTAGTGCAGCGTTTAGCACAGCACTAAATGCTGTACAAAAACGCCTTAGTGAGGGAGGCCTAACTATGGGACAATAGGCAAAGACCGACTCACCACTGCGGTGAAGCAGGGGTCGCATTGGCGGCCCGGCCCCTGCGCTGAGGGGGCCCAGAGGCCCCGCCATGTTTAAAATGCACAGTGCATGCTGTCGGACACATGATCGCTGCGGCCAACAGTGTGTTTATAGCAGGAGGCATAGGGAGAGAAGAGGAGAGAGGCGGGAGGCAGCGCCGCAGGTCGCCAAGAGCAGAGGGAAGGGTTGTTACACGTGGAGTCGGCAGCCAATTACAGGCTGCAGACTCCCATGGCGCGCGGCCCTCCCACTGATAGGCTGCAGCTGTGAGTGGTCACAGCTGCAGTCTATCAGTCACTGCCAGCCAGCGATTACCAGGAGGAGGGGCTAGTGTAGCTCTACTCACCTCCGCAGCCATGGATGCACAGCCTGTACATGAAAGTGCAGGAGGACCTGTGGTTGCAGATCACATGACCCGGCTCTGGTCATGTGATCATAGATCCTGGATAGAGATGAGCGAACGTACTCGTCCAAGCTTGATGCTCGCTCGAGTATTAGGGTACTCGAGATGCTCGTTAATCGAGACGACCACCACATGGTACTTGAGTCAATTCCATTTCTTTCCCTGCATGTTTTGCACCATTTTCTGGCCAATAGACATGCAGGGAAGGCATTACACCTTTCTCCTGTGACGTTCCAGCCCTATCCCACCCCCCTGCAGTGAGTGGCTGGTGAGATCAAGTGACCGCCGAGTATTTAAAGCAGTCCTGCCCGCTGCTCGCTTCAGACACATGCTGGCAGAGATTAGGGAGGGTGCTGCTGGTGCTATAGTTAGAGTGTTGGCGTCTTCAAGAACCACAACGGTCCTTCTTAGGGCCACATCTTACCGTGTGCATTACTGTTGTGGCTGCTGGGAGCAGTTTTGCACCAATTTTTTTTTTTTCATCTTGGGCTCTGCAGACTATTGCGTTCTCAGTCTGCAGCCAATTATACAGAGTATAGGGGCAGTACTGGTGAGGCAGGGACAGTGCTAGTGTAGAATCCTGTCAACAAGTACCCCGAAAAAGCTCCTGCTTAGGGCCACATCTTACCGTGTGCATTACTGTTGTGGCTGCTGGGAGCAGTTTTGCCCCAATTTTTTTTTTTTTCATCTTGGGCTCTGCAGACTATTGCGTTCTCAATCTGTAGCCAATTATACAGAGTATAGGGGCAGTACTGGTGTGGCAGGGACAGTGGTAGTGTAGAATCCTGTCAACAAGTACCCCCAAAAAGCTCCTGCTTACGGCTACCTGTGACCTTGTGCATTACTGTTGTGGCTGCTTGGGAGTTGTAGTGGCTCACTATTAGCCAGCTAGGCCTTTCTGCAGGCCAGCATATAATTTTTTGGGCTTACAGTATGCGTAACATAACCGCTGTCAGCCTCCAAGCGCAGGCAAATAATTGCCTAATTATTTACATCGCTCTGTGCGTCCCATCATCTTCACGCACAGCGTACGGCCACAGCCGCTGATAGAGGGAAAGACATATACACGCTATCTAGGCTGTTGGCTTTTTCAAAAAGAAAAGCTGAAAAAAAATCCTCCTTAGAGCTACCTGTGAGCGTGTGCAGTTTACTGCGTGGCTGCTGGGAGTTGTAGTGGCTCACTATTAGCCAGCTAGGCCTTTCTGTAGCGTAGCCTATAATTTTTTCGGCCTACAGTTTGCGTTACATTACCGCTGTCAGCCTCCAAATGCAGGCCAATAATTGCCTAATTTTTTACACCGCTCTGTGTCTGCTGTATTCGAAATACACCATGCTGAGGGGTAGGGGTAGGCCTAGAGGACGTGGCCGTGGACTCGGGCGAGGACGCAGAGGTCCAAGTGAGGGTGTGGGCACAGGCCAAGTTCCTGGTCCAGGTGAATCGCAGCCGGCTGCTGCGGGATTAGGAGAGAGGCAAGTTTCTGGGGTCCCCAGCTTCATATCACAATTTTTGGGTCCACGTGGTAGACCTTTATTACAAAATGATCAGTGTGAGCAGGTCCTGTCGTGGATAGCAGAAAATGCATCCAGCGATGTATCGACCACCCAGTCTTCTACTCCGTCCACTGCTGCAACTCTGAATTTTCTTGCTGCTGATCCTCCTTCCTCTCAGCCTCTTCACTCCATGAAACTGACACAGTCTGATGAGCAGGCAGACTCCCAGGAACTGTTCTCGGTCCCCTGCCTTGATTGGGAAAAAATGGTTCCTCTCCCACCTAAGGAGTTTGTCGTGACCGATGCCCAACCTTTGGAAAGCTCCCGGGGTCCTGGTGATGAGGCTGGGGACTTCCGGCAACTATGTCAAGAGCTTTCACTCAGTGAGGAGGTCGATGATGGGAGTGTCGCATAGTATGAAATCAGCTTCGGATTCATGGCTGATTTCCAATCCAAATCTGCATCAATGATCGTAACTTTGACTGTTTTTGGATGCAGAAATGCTGCGGAATTTGCAGCACTTTTTGCTGTGGATATTTGACAGCATTTTTGCCATACATAAACATACCTCAAGTCATCTAGAGGTATACTGCCAAGTGCATTGTCTTCAGTAGTAATAATGTCCCCTATATTGGCCCCAGTAGTAATAGTGACCCCTACGGTGGCCTCCAGGGTAATAGTGACCCCCACAGTAGCCACAGCAGTAATAGTGACTCACGACTCCTATAGTGACCTCAGTAGTAGTAGTGTCTCCTATATAGGCCCCGATGGTAATAGTGTCCCTGATATTGACCCCAATAATATTAGTGACCCTGCAGTGGCCTCATTAGAAATAGTGACCTACCCCCCCACAGTGGCTTCAGTAGCAATAGTGACCCCCATAGAGGCCCTCAGTAGTAATACTGATCCCAATAGTGGCCCTCAGTTGTAATACTGATCCTCATAGTGGCCCTCAGTTGTAATATTGTCTCTCACTGTGGCCTTAGTAGTAATATTATCCCCTACAATTGTTCTCATTAGCAATAGTGACCCCCACAGTGGCCCTCAGTAGTCCTAGTGAGCCCCACAGTGCCCACAGTAGTAATAGTGACCCCCACACTGGCCCTCAGTAGTAATGGTGCCTCCCATAGTAGCCTCAGTAGCAATAGCGACCTGCACAGTAGCCTCAGTGTTACGATCGTGTGGGCAAACTGACCCTGTTCTACAAGGAGGGATGACCTGGCCCTACCTGAGCGGGGACATTGCCCCAATAAGGGCAGCCCAGCGGTCTTCGGATCTCGACCCTAGCTGATCCTAGGAGCCATGCACCAGAACAGGACGCATTCACATGCCACATGACAGGGACTGAACCGCAGGACATACAGAACCAGAATACACAGCATACAGCAGCCACAAAGCAAACACTAATAGCAGGTGATAAGCTGAATATAAATGCGAGGTGTTAGTTCGTACATTGGCCAATGAACTTAAGCTGCAAGCCCGGCAAGGCCGCTTGTATCTTGCAGTCCCTACACTAGCAAGACACACCTACTAGAGGGCCCTAGGGGCCAACCTTGCACAAACATAGCAAAAAAACTTAGCAGACCAAACTGACACAAAATAAACATACAAACAGACATGAACCACAAGGCACAGATCACACAGCAAGCTGCAAGAAAACAGGTACCCGGACCCATGTCACAGATACATCCAAACAGTACAGGACCAGCTTCAGACTGACTAGGAGCTGGGTTTATATGTGAGCACAGACCCAGGGTATTGGCTAACAGGAAGTACCACACCCAGACAGCTCAATCAATTAACCCTGTGAGGGATGTGCTGCTAGGAAGCTTAGAACTACAGAACCCAGCAGCACACATTCAGTGGTAATAGTGACCCCCCACAATGGCCTCAGTAGTAATACTACTACTATTAAGGCTGATATAGGGGACACTATTACTAATAGTGTCCCATATATCGACCCCAGTAGTAACAGTAACCCCAGTACTAAGAGAGCCCTCGCCTGAAATCCCTATACTTACCTCTGCTTGGTCATCAGAGCACTGCCACTCCTTTTCATTGCGCTGCTGCGGGTGGACCTGCGGCACCCCAGCTGGTAATCACTATAATGGTGACATGACGTCCCAAAAGTGGGACAAAAGTTGGACAAATGTCCCAAAAGTGGGACAAATGGGTGTCTTGCCGGGGTCCCAGGGGTAAGTGGGACACAGGGTCTCAAAGAGGGATTTTCTTGCCTAAATTCCAACATTTGGTCACCTTACACGAACCCAACAATACTATGGGAGAGAACAGCAAACAAAAACAGCATAATAGCAGTTATTTGATGCTATCTTCCTGGTATGTTTCTTGCCTTCGGCCAAGATTGAAAAAAAGTGCAATTAATATATACTCCAATATAACTGCAAATATCCTGCTATTCTACGGTATGTACCGTGCCAATCATTTCCTGGAGCAAACAAGCCATTTATTTCCACTGTTAACATTGTTAACATTAACATTGTTCTTGCATGGCATTGTGTTACCCCGCTTATACCTTGCTATACCATCTATGCAGTGTGCACTGCTACCCGTCCACCTATACTAAAGTTCTAAGCAGAAGTAGCCAAAAATTGTGTTTCTGTGAAACGGGAGGTTTGAAAAAAACAAAACATGCAGTTTTTTTTTTACCACAGGATCAAAGATGTTAGACAGAGGGGTCTATTGCCCCATTACCTCCTGTCTTATGAGTTTGGGGGTTCTAATGCGTAGCCATGTCCATCCAATTCAGCTTGTGTTCTGCAGTGTTGATCCAGAGGAAAGAAAAATCCCACATGAGGATATAAGGCAATTATCCTCATTTTAGGGGAAAGAAAAAATCTTTCTCGACTCCAAATCTAGCAATCAGAATAAATCTCTTGATCACTGACCATCCCCAGTAATCTTGTGACGATAACTTGGAATACTGTTACACCCAAGAAAGGCATCCAGGACGCTCTTGAACTCTCTCAGTGAAATCCCCATGAAAGCTTTAGTTTTCCTTAGGCACACAGCTTCATTGTCTTACTGATCTTGGGCCGATTTCACACGGCTAAGAATCTCTTTCGAGATTTGTGTGTTGCGAGATGCACAAATCTCACACAAATATAAACACTGTTCTTTTGAACGGGGTCATAAACATCGCGGCATGTCCTGTCTTTGGGCGTGCTCTCACATTGCATCACCCAGTGATTTCAATGAGGCCGGCAAAGCATCGCATCATGTGCTAGGTGCACACGAGTTCGATGCGAGGTTCTCCCATCGAAAACAATAGGAAGCACTCTGCAATCCTCCACTTTTAGCCGCGGCGGAGGATCACTACTTCCATGAAGTGATGCGAGGTAGTTTTAAGACAAAAACGCTTTGTATCCGCAGGGACATCACATGTTGGTAAGTGTGATATCAGGCCGAGATTCACGGCCCAATATTGCATTCACCAATTAGCTTTACAGTAAAGAAGTTGTTTGTATGTTAGTGTAGAATCCTTCCTACTAGACATGGAGGATGCCCTCTTCTTCATACGCACACACAGTAACACGATTGTTAGAGATGAGCGAGCATCAAAATACTCGGATGCTCGTTATTTGAGCTGAGCTTTTTGTAATGCTTGAGAGCTCTGTTCAAGTAATGAACCCCATTGAAGTCAATCGGAGACTCGAGAGTTTTTCAATGGACCCGCCGGGTCTCGAGCATTTTTCATCTCTCTCTCTCTCCCCTGAAATTTGATCGAGCATCAGAGCACCACCTGGTGCTCGCTCGAGTAACGAGTAGTTTCAAGTATGCTAGTGCTCGACCGAGCATCAAGCTCAGACGAGCATGCTCGCTCATCTCTAACGATTGTTCATCCTCATATTGCAGTTATCTAATCATCCACACATTATGGAGATGTGCAGCCAACCAACAAGTATTTTTATTCTCACTTAAACAACGCGATCGGCTGATGGAAGAGCGTTTCCTTGTTCATTGGCTGACTGTTTGTACTTTTACATGAACTTGGGTCAGGAATGTGCCTTGTCCCCATGTATGTGTAATGCTGAAATAATGCATTGCTTCAGAATAAACATACTTTGAATATTCACTTAGAACTGAGCTCCGAGTCAAAGAGTTGTGTTGTGCCGGCCTCTCTTGCTGCAGCATGAAGACTGACAGCTCTCCCCCTATACACAGAAGAGGAGATAACTGTCACTCCACATGACGCAGGCGGGGGCAATAGGCATTCCTGGTTCATTCTTCCCATGGTTTAGGCAGTATGAACTGGTGGTAAGTTCCCTTTAAAGAGGACCTGTCGTGTCCTCATGTCAGCATAGCTGGCTGTATAGCTCTGTAGCCACGGCTCAACTGACTCTTATAGTTTTGTCTTTTGTTCATACTTGCCCCCATTCTGCAGTATTGGCTCAGCTTAGATTCAGCTTCTGGCACTTTGAAAGTATGAAGTGGGTGGTCCCCACCATTCATTGTCAATATCTGAAACTACGCATTGACAAAGATCGATGGGGACCGCCCACTAGAGATGAGCGCGCATACTCGCTAAGGCAAATTACTAGAGCGAGTATTGCCTTTTGCGAGTACCTGCCTGCTCGTCTAAAAAGATTCGGGACCGGAGGAGGTGAGCGGGTGGAGAGAGTGAGAGAGAGATCTACCCCTGTTCCTCCCCGCTCTCCCCCGCCCCCCCATATCTTTTGAGACGAGCGGGCAGGTACTCGCAAAAGGCTTGACACTTTCCAAGCCCACATGTAGAATCTAAGAGGAGTCTGTTTGTGGGAATGGGGGTAAGTATGAACACAGGAAGGACTGTGATAGCTTACCGGCTCTGATTGGCTAAGACAGTCAATGAAGGGCTGTGATTGGGCATCGAGCCAGCACCCAGAACCAATCACAGGAATCTATTGCTGTATGTGGGGTTCTCAAACCTGGATTACAGCAATAGATCTGTCAGTGCAGGGGAAGCCCCGAGCAGCAGCAGAGATCAGCGGCCGGGACCCTGACAGTAGTTGCTAGTTAAGTATTGCTTTTTTTGTTTCCTCTCTATTGTAGCTAGGACTGATTTTCAGGCTAGGGCTTATATTGCAAGCCCTCCCCCGGAAAATCGGTGTGGGGTTAACGCTGCCAAAACGCAGCTCCAAGTTTGCTTAAACCACTGCCCATTCATTTCAATGGGTGACACAGGGTTGAAAACGTCCAAAATTGAACATGCAATGCTGTTAGAGCGCAGCGCAGCCTTTTGTGAGTGGCCCCATTGAAATGAATAGGTGCGTAGTGCAGCGTTTAGCGCAGCGCTAAATGCTGTACAAAAACGCCTGTGTGAGGGAGGCCTAACTATGGGACAACAGGTAAAGACCGGCTCACCACTGGGGTGAAGCAGGGGTCGCAGTGGCGACCCGGCCCCTGCGCTGAGGGGGCCCAAAGGCCCCGCCATATTCAAAATGCACAGTGCATGCATTACCAGCTCTGTCGGACGCATGATCGGTACGGCCGACAGTGTGTTTGTAGCGGGAGGTGGAGGGAGAGAAGAGCAGAGAGATGGGAGGCAGAGCCGCAGGTCGGCAAGAGCAGAGGGGAGGGCTGTTACACGTGGAGTCGACAGCCCTCCCACTGATAGGCTGCAGCTGTGAGTGGTCACAGCTGCAGTCTATCAGTCACTACCAGCCAGCGATTACCAGGAGGAGGGGATAGTGTAGCTCTACTCACCTCCGCAGCCATGGATGCACAGCCTGTACATGAAAGTGCAGGAGGACCTGTGGTTGCAGATCACATGACCTGGCTATGGTCATGTGATCAAAGGTCATGGACTTTCATCTAGAGGCTGCCCACACACTGCTGCAGAGGTGAGTAGAGCGGGGAGAGTACTTAAATATTTATAGCTGGTATAAGGTATACCAGCTGTACATATATATTTATATACAAGAGACCTCCAGGTTACACCAGCATGGGACATACATTTACAGTATATAGTGATATAGACCATGCTGGTGTAACCTGTGGTGTATCTTCTGTATATAATTATGTATGCACAGCTGGTAGAAGCTCTACAGCCTGTGTATAGTGATATAGACCATGCTGGTATACCTTGGCCCATTTTATATCTGCATGCTCTATATTATTATATACAGAATGCATAACTTATAACAGCTGTACATGAATAATTATATACAGAAGATACCCATTTTGGGAGGTTTCACACCTGCACTGGGGAATTCCACTTTCCTGTTCAATTTGAGGAGCAGGAAAGGGGAATTCCTGCAGACGAACGGATCTGTTTGTGTGACTATAATGGGGTCCATACGATTTCCGCCCTGCTTTTGGACAGAAGAAAAAGCGTAGCACGCAGCACTTTTTTTCCAGGTATTCAATGACGTATCTGTGACAGAATCTCCGGCCAGAAGTCTCAAAAAAGATGTGAACCCGGCCTTACAGCATGGCTGATATCACTGTATACAGGAGATGTATATACATCTCCTGTATATAGTGATATGGAGCATGCTGGTGTAACCTGGACATCTCTGGTATATAATTATATATGTACAGCTGGTATAGCCTGGGTATATATATATATATATATATATATATATATATATATATATAAAGACGAAAGCCCTCACTGACTGACTGACTTACTCACTCACTCACTCGCCACTAATTCTCCAACTTCCTGATGTCATAGAAACATGAAATTTGGCACAAGCATTGATTATGTACAAAATAGGAAACATTAATGGGTCCCAACTCGATTATTCAATTCTAAGCACAAAAGAATTAGCGTCCAAATTTTACATACGGAATCTAATTCTCTCACTTCCCGATGTCATAGAAATTTGGCACGAGCATTAATTATGTCCGAAATAGCCCGGTGTGATAACATCTATAGCAAGTGTGTCTAACTTAAGTAGCTGAGTAGCGCCTGCGGGGAGTAGATTTGGTGGAGATGTATGGGGTGAAGGCACATTTGCGGGTGCACGTGGCCCCAGGCAATGAATTTAGTGGGTTGACCCTGATGGCATACTGATGACATAAGGTTGTAATGTCATGTGTAATGCATCCATATTACCAATCTGTATTATGGACGTGTTACAATATACTTATCTAAGATTGGCCTTAGCACTTTTATCTTGGGCCCCAAACGTCTCTTAACCTCTTAACACAGAGGCGTAACTTGAAGCTCCTGGGCCCCAATGCAGAACCTGTAATAGGGCCCCCAATTATAATGCTTTATTTATAGTACTAGGCTCCCTATATGGAGAAGAGAGGCCTTATGGGCCCCCTAAGGCTCCTAAGCCCGGGTGCAACCGCATCTCCTGCTTCCCCTATAGTTATGCTAGTGATCTGGTATTCACCACTCAGGACCTCGACCAATCAGCTAACCGGGTGCCCACTGTCAGCGTCACAATACACAGAGGTTGGAGCAGAAGCTGCTGCTTTGACTCCGATGTAGTGGCCAGTGCCTGTAATTGCAGACGTAGCTCACATTAAAATCAATGGCAGCAGCGCCTGCAGTTACAAGTGCCGGCCACTACACAGGGATCGGACTCCCACTCCAACTCCTGTGTATATTTTCTCACTGACAGCGGGCATCCTAAGCAGCGATGATCTATCCTGAGGATCAGTCATCAGGAGTATTTTCCTAGAAAAGCCCTTTAATTCTGACCCTCCTCTACCCACATTTTTTGTTTTCCCTTATTTATCACTGCAAATAATGTTCTTAGGGCTCCCACCCACTAGCGTTTTTTTTCACTGCGAAATTCGCAGGTTTTTTTTTTCTACAGGAGGTCTATGGAACTTGTAATGTTAAAATCGTGATCGCGCAAAGTCGCGATTTACCGCGAAATCGCGATTTTGCGCAATCGCGATTTTAGCTTTACAACTTCCATAGCCCAAAACCCCCTGCAGAAAAAAAAAACGCTGCGAATTTCGCAGTAAAAAAAAACGCTAGTGGGTGGGAGCCCTTAGTCTCATTCTGAGGGCTCCTTCACACGAGCGATGCGATTTTCGGCCGGACGTGTCACAGCTGCAGTACAAACGAAAATCGCACGAACGAGAGGCAGCCGTGATCAAGTCATGGCTGCATCTGCCATTTATGCACCCATTCAGGCGGCCCAGGTGTGGTGATTTTATGCAACACCTGAAATACCATTGGGCAGGGAG
Organism: Eleutherodactylus coqui; assembly: GCF_035609145.1. Lineage (NCBI taxonomy): Eukaryota > Metazoa > Chordata > Amphibia > Anura > Eleutherodactylidae > Eleutherodactylus > Eleutherodactylus coqui. The sequence goes on along the minus strand of NC_089839.1, from coordinate 270,339,000 downwards.
AGAGAGTTTAGCTTTACTCCACCTCTCCGCCACTTGCCGGCTGTCGGCAATGGGAGCAGGCGGGATGGCACGGGACAAATGTGCTAATCTCCCGCCATATCCTACTCCCCTCCATTTGCCAACAGCCGGCAAGGGGCGGAAAGCAGTAGGGAGTTTAGCAGAGACGCTGCTAAACTTCCTTCCACCTCCCTTTGCCGGCAGCTCTCATAGGCTCCCATAGGAGACCTATCATTTCAGCCCTGTGTAAAAATGGCGAGCTGGAATGCGCACTGTATGGCTATTTTTTGGAGCTGGCCATTTTTACGCACCAGTAATTCGGCTATCTGAACCGATGCATTGGAATCCAATGCATCAGATAGTTGCGTATATCATGAAAACGCAGCTGATGTACGCTCATGTGAATACGCCCTTAAATGCATTCATCAAAATAGGTTTTTCCTTAGAAAAAACTATAAGATAGAAGCTTAAGGATAAAAGCCTTCTTAGGTTTTACTGATGTTTACATTTCACGCAGGATGTGAATTATTGGCAAAGGTTCAATGTTTTCTTAAAACAATCCAATTGCAGGAATACAGCTTATTGTGGAAAAAAACTTGCTTTTTATTTTCTTTATGGTGCTTGAATAATACAGAGAACGCGTTTCGGTTATGAAACCTTGTTCACCTCTGAAACGAACCTCATAACCGAAACGCGTTCTCTGTATTATTCAAGCACCATAAAGAAAATAAAAAGCAAGTTTTTTTCCACAATAAGCTGTATTCCTGCAATTGGATTGTTTTGCGTTTATTCAGAGCCAGAAGTAGCCGGATGGCAACAGCTTGTGAGTATACTTGCTTGCGGAACTGAGGCTTGCAGCACATGAAGATAAGGTGGGACTTTTGTTTTTTGTTTTCAATGTTTTCTTAACTGCACTAATATGCTGGACACACATGATGCCGGCATCCAGGACTCTTTCCAATGTATACGTCTTGTGTGTTTAGTGACGTCACCCTTTAGAGCTATAAAGGACCGACGTTGGCGGCTGCCATTCGTTCCTTCATCTCAGCAATCTTCAAGATGAAGATCATCATATTCTTTCTACTGGTTGTTGCTTCTCTCACTCCAGGCATGTAATTTCAATATGTTAGATTACAGCATACTGGGGGAATATATTTTACATGTATGTATATTGAGCTGACTTGTTGATTTTCTACACATAGCAAAGAAAATCAGGAGAGAGAGCGCTGAGGATTGCATGAAGGCACTAAAGGTAAGATTCTTGAAATGAAAAGTCAGTAATTTCATATAGAAATCTACAGTAATAAATAATAATGTGTTTCACGTAAGGAGGATTAGTTTCTGTCCAGTTTGACTATGTGCTGCTTCCTGTGTAACTAGTGATGATTATTATGTTCTCTAGGTGGCCACAATGCTTTAGTCACATATTATCAAAATGACTCCTCTGATTTGTATATCACACAGAAATATGTTTATTAGATCTGATCATATATTTAGGAACATTATTATGTCTACACTGACTGCTAATTGTAACTGTCTTTTCTTAATTAGGAACTTCCAAAATTAAATGGTTATCTTGGGGAAATACTATGTACACGTAATAAAGCTGTAAGTATATCAGATTGTTTCACCCAACAAAATATAATGACATTTTGTGCTGTAAAAACATAAAAAATTGCTAAAATCTCTGTTCTTGTTGGCGTTCAGAGCCTTTGTGGGGTTCTCATCATCCTCTCTGGTAGTTTTCATGAGAATAGTACAATCTGCAGCTATTCTTGTGGTGAAGAACCCCCGATTCCCCACAGAACCCCAAATATTAGTAAATGGCTCCAGCACAGTTGTGGTGGCCGTTATACACAGGAGCCTCGATGCTAATGTGAGCAGAGCTAATAAAAGCCACATAAACAACTGGTTCCTATATTGTACTTTTGTTCCAATATACACTTAGGACTACTTTCACATCGCAGTATTTTGGTCAGAATGTTGCTCCAGTATTTGTAAGCCAAACCCATCGGTGGGTCCAAATCATGGAGGAGGTACAAGTGCTTCCATGTTACTATTCTCTGTAGGGCCCATTCTTGGGTCACAAATACTGAAGCACAAAACTGCCCTAATACTGCTGTGTGAAGGAGGCCGAAGACAGGATGCCTCCTCCGCTTCTAACCAGCAGATAAATGACAGAGGAACATACAGATCTTATGCATTTTATACAAGAGATTTTTCTCTCTGATAATTTTGACATGTGTTGTTTATCTATGGAAATGCGTGAAAAAATGTCATAACTACAGCTTGTTGTGTGCTGAAGGAAACATCATACAGAAATGAGGAAAAACACCGCAAAAAATCCGCAGTGTTTGTAATTAGAGATGAGCGAACGTGTTCGTCCGAGCTTGATATTCGTGCGAATATTAGGGTGTTCGGTATGTTCGTTATCCGTAACGAACACCATGCGGTGTCCGGGTTACTTTAACTTTCTTCCCTGAGACGTTAGCGCTTTTTTTTGGCCAATATAAAGACAGGGAAGGCATTACAACTTCCCCCTGCAACGTTTAAGCCCTATACCACCCCCCTGCTGTGAGTGGCTGGGGAGATAAGGTGTCCGCCTGATATAAAAGTCTGCCCCTCCCGCGGTTCGCTATGGATGCATTCTATATGCGCTCAATGGGGCCAGCGGCAGCAGAGCTGACCCCATTGAGAACATATAGAAGACAAATCCTTCTTCTCTGGCACAGCTGTAACAGCTGTAGCAGAGAAGAACGATGTTTGCCCATTGAATTCAATGGAGCGGCAATACAGCATGTTCCACTGAATGCAATGGGCTGCCGGCGATCGCAGGATGAATGGTCGGAAAGGGGTTAAATATATAACCCCTTTCCTGCAATTCATCCAGAAATGTGTTACACTAAAAATATATACCGGCGTATAAGGCGACCGGGCGTATAAGACGACCCCCCAACTGTCACCTTATACGCCGGTAATACAGTGGAGCAAAGAATAAAAAGCATTACTTACGTTTTTAGATGATCTGCGGCGCTCCTGCAGGCTGTCGCTCCCTCCTAATCCACGGCAAAGTATTCCTTTCTCCACGAAAGGCTTGAAATCCCCGCCTCCAGAAACACAGCCAATCACAGCCATTCAATGACATCATTGCCATTGGCTGTGATTGGCTGAAGGCACGTGTCTTTCTGGAGGCAGGGATTTAAAGCCTTTCATAGAGAAAGCTTGTCTGCCGTGGATTAGGAGGGAGTGACAGCCTGCAGGAGCGCCGCAGATCATCTAAAAACGTAAGTAATGCTTTTTATTCTTTGCTCCACTGTATTACCGGCGTATAAGGTGACAGTTGGGGGGTCGTCTTATACGCCCGGTCGCCTTATACGCCGGTATATATTTTTAGTGTAACACATTTCTGGATGAATTGCAGGAAAGGGGTTATATATTTAACCCCTTTCCGACCATTCATCCTGCGATCGCGGGCAGCCCATTGCATTCAGTGGAACCTGCTGTATTGCCGCTCCATTGAATTCAATGGGCAAACATCGTTCTTCTCTGCTACAGCTGTTACAGCTATGGCAGAGGAGAACGATCTTTATGCTGACAGTGGGGGGGCACTCTTGCCGCTATTGTGGCTTAATAGTGGGACCTGTGAACTTGAGATGCAGCCCACCATGTAGCCCCTCGCCTGCCCTATCCGTTGCTGTGTCATTCCCATCACTTTCTTGAATTGCCCAGATTTTCACACATGAAAACCTTAGCGAGCATCGGCGAAATACAAAAATGCTCGGGTCGCCCATTGACTTCAATGGGGTTCGTTGTTCGAAACGAACCCTCGAGCATCGCGGGAAGTTCGTTCCGAATAACGAACACCCGAACATTTTGGTGTTCGCTCATCTCTATTTGTAATGTGTTTCATGATTTCCTACTGACCCACAACTAACATGTTATTCCACAGACCGACAATGAGGAGAATGAAGAAAATGATAAAGTATTCCTGGTAAGAAATCTAATTCTCTGCTTTTCTGCTGCAGGTGTCGCTGTATGCTGCTCTTACAGTAACTAATTTATAAACTTGATTAATGTTTCACAACTTTTTAAACACTTTTTTTAACAAAAATATCTTTTTGCCACCACATTCTGCAACCCAGGACTTTTTTATATTTTTGTCATTTTTGCTGTGTGAAGGCTAGTTTTTGTGGGGGCAGCTTTAGTTTTTATTAGTATTATTTGGGGGTATATACATCTTTTTGATCACTTCTTATTTATTTATTTTGTAGTCAAGCAAACCAAAAATACTCAATTATGATATTTTTTTTACAATATTCACTGTGAGGGATAAATACTGCACTACTTTACCAGGCTGGACTTTAATGAACACAACTTAAATGGACACAGCGATCTTTTCATTGTTCAGATTTGTATGGGAAAAGGGTTTTTACTTTTAACATGTTTTTTAGTTTTAAAAATATTGTGTTTTAACATTTTTAAGCCCCAAAAGGAAACTTGAACTTCTGATCACTTAACTGTTGTACTTGACTAAATATTTTAGTGTTGCAGTATGTACTCATTTAAATGTTGCCTATTAAGCAGAATTTAATAGGCATTCATACATGGCAGCCCTGGGAACTATTACCAGGCTCTGGACTGCCATGCCAATCTATCAGCATCCCATAATAGCATCCTAGGGTAAGCAGGTGGGCAGATGGGGGGGCCTCTCCTCTGACTGGCAGTTTAGAGACAATGGTCAGTTTTGACTGTGGCATCTAAATAATCAACTGCCACAATCCAGCGGTGGCTGTCAGCTGATCACTGATGTGTATGGGGCAGACTCTGCTCCCAAATCTGCTCCATCCAACCATCATGACTGTATATAGTTATGTGATTCAGTTTCAAGTAATTAAACTAAATACCCCAAAGTTTTGTGTCTCACTATGCAGTTCTAGTGTAAGGTGTCTAGAAAAGGGGCATGGCTTAGAAAAACTGTGCCAAAATTTATAATAATTGGTCTAAAGCAGGGGTCCCCAACCACCGGTCCGCGGAACGGGGCCGGGCCGTTAGGTGTCTAGCGCCGGTCCACGGCACCGCGCGGGAACTTTTGTTCTAAACACAAGGCCCACGGGCCGAATCCAGCCGGCTGCCTTGTGTTATGTGGCCCGCGGCGTGCCAACGCCACTCACCACTAAAGCGATTGCCAGCGCCTGCTGGTAATCGCGCTGATCCCAGCGCACACTGTGCAGCCAGGATCCTCCTCCCCGAGTCCCCTGCTCATTAGTTCTGCAGGAGAGTACTCGGGGAGGAAGGTGCCGGGCGCATATTTAGGACTTCAGCCGCAGTTCAGCAGCGCTGCTGATTAGAGCCACCTGATTGGCTCTTCGGCACCATGTGACTACACAGCATGCACGCGGATTCCCTTCAGCAGCCGTGCACTACACACTACACTTAAGCAGACGTGCACTACACACTACACTTAAGCAGCACCGGGTTAGGGTTAGGCTTAGGGTTATCTAAACCTAACCCTAAACCTAACCCTAACCCCGTGCTGCTTAACTGTAGTGTGTAGTGCACGGCTGCTGAAGGCAATCCGCTTGCATGCTGTGTAGTCACATGGTGCCGAAGAGCCAATCAGGTGGCTCTAATCAGCAGCGCTGCAGAACTGCGGCTGAAATCCTAAATATGCATGCCGGGCTGCACACTGACAGGGAAAGCAGAGAGACAGTGATGCTGACAGCAGGGAGGAGGTAAGTATATGGGTTGGGGGGGTGCTTATTACTTGGTGGAGCGGTTTATTTCTGGGGGGGGCTGCTTATTACTGGGGGGGCTGCTTATTACTGGGGGGGCTGCTTATTGCTAGGGGGCTGCCTATTACTGGGGGGTGGGGCTGCTTATTACTGGGGGTAGGCGCTACTTATTACAGGGGGAGGGGCTGATAATTACTGGGGGGGAGGCTTCTTATTTCCGGGGGGGGGCTGCTTATTACTGGGGAGGGCTGTCTATTACTGGGGGGGGGGAGATAAATTATATGCTGCCCTATGTGTGTGCTGGGGGTGGGGTGGGGGGGGAATAGATTATATACTGCCCTATTTGTGTGCTGGGGGGGGATAAATTATATGCTGGCCTATGTGTGTGCTGGGGGGGCAAGGGGGGGGGAAGAGATTATATACTGCCTTATGCGTGTGCTGGGGGGGGCAGAGATACATTATATGCTGCCCTATGTGTGTGCTGGGGGGCACAGGGGGATGAATAGATTATATACTGCCTTATGTGTGTGCTGCCAGGCGGCGAGGGGGGGGGGATATATTATACTGCCCTGTGTGTGTACTGCCAGGACATTCTAAATGTCATAATTAAATAAGTATGCACTAAACTCCAACCCCCTTCATAACCCTGCCCCATATAACCAAAGCCCCGCCCATGTCCCACCCAAACCTGCCGGCCTTGTAAAAATGTTCTTGTTTGAAGCCGGTCCCTGGTGCCAAAAAGGTTGGGGACCACTGGTCTAAAGTAGCCAACCAAGAGGTTGTGTAAAGAAGAGAAAAGTGTCTAAGATGTCCAGCAAGATGCACCAGAAGGGCCTTGAGTTTCCCATCCCTCCAGCTAGTTACAGCAGCTTGTTCCTCACGGCTTACATTATAATGATATATTATACAGACTGTATTAATAACTAATATGTTTAGCTCTCATGTCCGCTAATACAGGTGTCTCTTTTATTCCCTTAACAGAAAAGAATTGATTGCATTTTTGAGGGCTCACCTGACACAGACGTTTCATCTGTAAGTGACTGCAGATAAGAACTGTATAAGCTTGGGGACCTTTCACACCGGATGGAATTACACCGCAGGACGCTGCCAGATCCGCAGCTGTGGAAATTCACAGCAAACTACACAGGAATGACTGCAGATTGTGATGCGAAATTGCAGTCAGGTTTTAAGCCAATTTCAATTCTGCATAAAAGTCCGCAGCTAGTGTGCTAATTTTACCGCAGCTTGTGGTGAGTCTATCCCATCCTGTGTGAAACGTCCCTTAAAGAGAACATGTCTGGTACCTCCCTCACTGAGGGCAGCACATTATGGTGTCAGACATGCTGATGGCAGCGGTCGTCACTTATAATTAATGGTGGTTTTTAAGCATTTACAGCTTGTTTCTGGATTTTCCTGCAGCTTCAAGCAGGAAACGAATCCAGTTTATTCATTACATTCTGCTAGCCGCACTCATCCGCCCCGATTAATTATCTTCTATCCCAGCCATCCATCCTGATTGATAGTCTTCTAGCTGCACCCATCTAACCCGACTGATAGTCTTCTAGCCCCACCTGTCCACCCCGACTGATAGTCCTCTAGCCACACCCATCCATCCTGATTGATAGCCTTCTGTCTCCACTAAAGATGAGCGAGCATCGCTCTTCTCGAGTAACTGCTTACTCATCCAAGCAATTGCGAAGGGGAGCGGAGGGGAGAGAGAGAGATCGCTTGCATCTAACACTCTTAGGGCTCTTTCACATGATTGTATATCGGCCGCTGTTTTCACGGCAGGCCGATATAGGCTACGATCTGATGCGTGTGTGTAGACAGAGTCTATTGACTTGTAGTGCCTCTACCCAGCCTTGAAGATGCTTGGGAATGAGAAAGAATAGATTAGAACTCACAGATGTCGTCTCTCTCGGGGCTCACTCTCTTTACATCCAGTTCACATGCGGTACGGGAAACCTCTCCTCCTCTTCCATGCTTCAACGTATAAGGGCTGAAGGTGTCCGGACCGCCTGCACAGCAACACTCCTGAAGACATGGGCCTTTTCCCCGATCTCATACACTCCCTTTTATAACTTCTGTCATACCACATGACAAGACAGAACTGATACATTTACAGGCAGTCTCCAAGCACTGTAAACACTTAACCCCTTCACTCACTGGAGTTGGGCAATACATATAACATAATGACAGGACACTTTGCACAGCGCACCTACAAGAGACATACATGTATGACATTTATGGAGGGGCCAGTAAAACATGTTCTGGGCCACTACATATAGCTGCAAGTGTTTTGCGCTGCTAGCAGTGTTAATAACTACGCTGCGGGTGTTTTTTGCGACTGTAATGCACGTGCAAAATTTGAATGTGAACAAGCCCATAGATATCAATGGGTTCTATTCTCCGCGTAATGCGCATATAAATTTTGCGCACACAAATATCCCATGTGAAACCATCCTTAGAGACACATGGTGTTAAGGCTAAAAAATATATAGCCGTGTAGGGACAGCTAAGTGTAACCTAGTGAATGACGTCGTATGACGGAGGAAATAAATTACGGAGCCCACACAGTTATAGGTTCAGCAAAGAATTCCTACCTAATGGGTATCAGACATCTTTATTTATAACCCCCTTACATTGGGGTGTCACAACATCATTGGACAATTAACTATGCAAGTTTATTGATTACCTTTCAATCCAGCATTTTCATAGGTTAATTAAATTGCCCTCATTGGACATATTCTTATCCTTTATTTGCATACCTTAAAGAAACTTGAAAGTCGCAGTGAATAACCTCTTGACAGAATGCCAAGAGGACAAGTAGAAACTTCTTAAAGTCCTTATCTCATCTCAGCATGTGTCCCTGTACATAGCTAAGAACATGGTCACGTGGTTACATTCCATGGTTATTCTGTGGTGTAGGTAATAATTCAAACATCACTTATATACACACACATATATATATATATATATATATATATATATATTAGTTATATCTTAGTTAGAGATGAGCGAACGTACTCGGATAAGCACTACTCGTCCGAGTAATGTGCTTTATCCGAGTATCTCTCCGCTCGTCCTGAAAGATTCGGGGCGCTCCGCTGCTGACAGGTGAGTCGCAGCGGGGAGCGGGGCAGAGCGGGCGGGAGAGAAGGAGAGAAAGATCTCCCCTCCGTTCCTCCCCGCTCTCCCCTGCAGCTCCCCGCTCCGCAGCGCTCCCCGAATCTTTCAGGACGAGCAGAGAGGTACTCGGATAAAGCACATTACTCGGACGAGTAGTGCTTATCCGAGTACGTTCGCTCATCTCTAATCTTAATATTTTTGGTACAGCTTCTAAGCCAAATGTGGAACCTTCTTGATATCCTTATCTTATCTTGACATATGTCTCTCGGTATATACAGAAATGAGACAAGTTGTTTTCTGGTAAGTTCGACGGTGTCTGCTACTGCGTAGTTTAAATTCATGCGATATATTAATATAAATTATCCATAATCAAATATTTTCCATTACATCGGCTGACAACTACAGGCTCATATAAACATGACAACCCACTTTGCAGATTCATTCATAACACCATAACTTTCCCTTAAGTCCACAGCAATATACAATCACATCCTTCATGAGTAAAAGCACAACACTTGTATTATATGGGAGTTATTGGAGGGAATATAGACCCCCAGCAGGCTGGACCAGTAGCGCCCTCAGGAGGCCCAAAAATGATCATCTTTCTGATATTCACATTCCTGGAGACGGCAGTTTATTCACATTTTCCAGACTTGCTCTCATCCTCAACTTAGGGGCGCCAGCAAATCCCAGATATGGGGCAGGAAGAAGAGGCAACTGGAGGGAGGTATTGCTAATCAGAGAGACATTGGGGAGTGCAAGGTTGGATACTAGATCCCCCGCGGGTCTACATCCGCAGACAGATCTGATGTACATGTACTGAGCTCCCATCCTTTATATTGTAGTGGTTCTGCACAGGTTTTGTTTCTGCACGTTTGTACACTCGTTTTTCACATTGAGGAGGTATATGATAGGCATATCACTTAGGCCGGGCTCACATGAGCGGGTCGCATTCCACGGGCTGATATCCACAGTGGATGACCTGGTAATGATTGCGGAAAAGGAACTGCGTATGCGTGCGGTTTTCTGCATTGATGTACGTTGGTTGGACAGGGTTTCATCCATGCGGAAAACTGAATGCAATCAGGGAATTACATCAGAAAGTCGCCCAACTCCCTGGAAATACTGTTCTATCTCCTGGGCGACATTCTTTTGTGCTGTCATGGTAAGATGTTCTGAGGGCCTTCAGGACGGGATACGGATCTCTAGGCTTTTTTCAAATACCTTTTTAGAAGTAGTATAAACCACCTTTAAAAAAAAAAAAAAGACAAAAAAAACCCCCATTTTTTCTTCTTGAGGAAGAGTCCAGAAGAATCAGCAGAGGCTGCAGACAGCAGGCTGGTTGGGTATTTTGCTCCCCAGATTCGATCCTGCATTATCTGCCCACAAATTCTTGCTTTCTATATTCCATTTGTATCTGGTCTCTTAGCAACGTGCGCAGGAATCCGCATCCATGTGCAATGTGAATTACGTATGCACTGCGGAATGAACACATCCATAGAGATCAATGGAGCTTATACGCTCAAAATCCAGAGTAGAATAGAGCACTCTGCAAGTTTTTCTTCTTCTGCTTGCGGAATTCGCAATTCCTACCCGCGGGTATAAGCGAAACTTTGAAAGTCAATGCCTTCCAATGCCCGTGTATTATTACGTATCATACACATGGATGGCGATCATGGAATTTGCAAGACAAATTCATGCCGCTCATATGAGACCGACCTTACATACGTGATTTACGGCTCAAATGTTTTAAATTGAAAATACTCATAAGGAAACTCTGTAATGAGTAAGGCCATATTTACACTCAGGATCCATCCAATAGAGGTATGGATGAAACTCACACAGGAAAATAATGCATTGATATCAATGTGTGTATTTACATGGGCGATTTTGTTTTTTGTTTTTTTTTTCTCAGACCAATGGTTCTTCTCCAGCATTTCTTCTCTCTGGCTCCCTGGCCGTGTTCTTTAAGATTTTCTTTTGGCCTGCGATTTAAAAATCCCTGCCTCCTGGAAGAGCTGCCTCTGATTGGCTGATCGCTGTGACCAATCGGAGGAACAGCGCTCAGCCATTCTTTGAATGACAGCTGAGTGCTGCCTCTGATTGGTCACAGCGCCAGAAGAAAATGCTGAAGAGCACTGCTAGGGAGCCAGAGAGAAGAAGCGCCAGAGCCCCGCAGTGCTGCTAGGTGATGTTTTTGTTTTTTTTTTTCATTCAAAACACAGACTGACAACTCACTGATACTCTCTGTGTATTGGTGGCTCACTCCATTAACATCCAATCACTTGCAGTACAGGAAACCTCTCCTCCTCTTCCATGCTTCAACACATACGGACCTCCTGACCAGAAACTTCTAAAGACATGGAACTCCTTTCCCGATCTCATACACTCCCTTTTATAACCTCTGTCATACCACATGACAAGACAGAACTGATACATTTATAGGCAGTCTCCAAGCACTGTAAACACTTAACTCTTCACTCACCGCGGCTGTGCAATACATATAACAGAACAGGCCACTTTGCACAGCGCACCTACAAAAGACATACATGTATGACATTTATGGAGGGGGCCAGTAAAGTATATTCTGGTCCACTACAAGATGTCATCTAGCTTTTCTGACGATTACTCATGGCAGCGAAGCGCGTCACCGGCTCGCATTGTCCAACCTCCCTCATGGTTTGCATACATCTAAGTATAGTTCTTAATAATACCACCAGAAAAAATGATCAGCGTCACCAGATATCATTATTTTATAGAAATGTTCCCCATCGGTCATTATATGGAATGTACATTATATATTCCTTGCTTGTTACTGAGAGAAACTGCAATCATAATATTCAAAATTCACCATCTTGGGTTTTGTGTTCCTGCAGGTTCGAGCAAGGAGATCTACTAACGATATGGCTGCCATGTTATGTTCCGCGGTAAGGACACAATCACATGTTAAAGCTTTGTGTTTTTCTGACAGAAGAGGTTGAGATTATATCTCCTTTGTAAAGGCAGTAATATAGAGTTCACTAGACTAGATTTCCTCTCCTGCTCAGCTAGAAGCAACAGCATCAGATCACTGAATGGATATAATGATGGAAAAACAAAAAATGTGTAGGAAATGTGTCATTTTATTTTCTTATCTACTTTTTTTTTAGTAACTACAGGTTTTCCAGTTTTTTTTTACCTTTTTAAAAAACACCTGCCATGCAGATGAATAATAAACTAGCCTATACTCGCTCATCAAGGATCCCTGGCCTTTAGTAAGCCAAGTCTGCCATAACAACCCATCTTCAGTGATCATGTTGGGGGCAATAGAGTAACAGAGGGAGCCCTTTCTGGCTTATATGCTGCAAACCACATTGACCGCAGCATAGAAGTGGTTGGCAGTCACAATCACAGACAGCTATTGTGGGCCGGTGTAAGCTGTTGAGCACAGCCCACTCCATTACGCTCGAGCCGGACCCACAATGTACATTTACATTATGTCGGTCATGAAGGATTTACAGTCACTTCAACTGATTCATTGAAGTGATTGAGAGTCTACAAGTAATTCCCAGCAAGGAGGAAGGGTTGTGCCAAAACTGACACTTATCACCTCTCCACAGCCTCCATTCACAGTGAACAGGCATTGTTCATATTTGAGTGACTGCTTGTTAACACGGCCCGACAGTCATTTGGTTTTTAGTTCTGCTATAAACCAAGTGACTTCAACAAGTGAGCGATTTCTCACTCAGTACCGTGTTGGCGGCTGCATGTACGCGCGACAATTATTGCCTAAATCTACTTTTCCAGAGATAATTTAGGTAATAATTGCCCCATGTAAAGGTAGCTTAAGGCTAGATTTACAGTGGGAGGAATCCCGCCGGAGATTTTGCGGTCTTGCCGCAGCAAAAAAAAAATTGAGATTTCCGCCGGGAAGCGCAGCTTCAAAACCTGCTTGGCCGCATGCTTTTCTGTTGTGGTCGGCGCTCCTATAGAAAGAAGCAATGGAAAAAAATCCGCGCTGCAGCGCCGGCTTTGCCGCAACGGATTGGCCGTCCTGTGTGGATAAGATTTTTGCACTGAATTTCCGCAGCAAATCCGCCCTGTGTGAACCCAGCCTTAGAGTCCAAAAATGCAATATATTATGCATATTAATATATTATCTAAAGGGGCTATGTCAAGATATAAAGTTATCTCTTAATTCCAGCAGAATGAAAAACATTACACTTGGGGGGGAGGGGCTGTCCATTACAACCACTGCTAATTGGGAGAATCGAGGTCCCAAAGGTCCCTGCATCAATAGGTCGGAGGTCGGGCACGCACATACAATATGTAGGATTTCATACACGAGTTTTTCTCTATTGGCCAAATCTAACCAAAAAACTGATCTGACTAATAGGCAAATATCAGAGCGCAGCTGTCAATGCATTCCCTAACATGTAAGCTAATGTTCAGCCAATGTAACCGGCGCCTGAATGGCTATTTGTCCGTAGAACAAATGTAACAAACTATCTGCCGACTCGGTTTTCCTGCCTTGAAATGTTCCTGTAGAGAATGTACCGCAGTATAAATGCCTCATGTAGTTCAGCTGTGGGACAAGTTACTAGTATTTACTCTTCATCATCTTTCAGTCACTTTGAGCAAATATTTAGTTGTCAGTTTTTCATATCTACAATATGTCTTATTTATATCAGGCCTATCCAGCTGAGGACGCGGCCTCGGGATAAGCCAAGAACGATTCCAAGCGATCAAAGAAACGGGGTAAATGGTGATAAAATGTGATTTAACACTGAAGTAATCCTCAATGTGTCAGAAGAAAGTTCTTACTGTAACAATTGACGTTCCTACATTATAAGGCCTCGTGGTCACGGACGTTTCGGTAAAACGCTGGAGATCTCCCTATAGCATTTTACCAGTGTTTGGAAATTCCCCTTTCTGCTGACAGAGACCGCCTGTGGCTGCGAGTGCACAGCACACGCCCATGAATCACACACATACACACACGGTCATGCACAGTGTGACAATTTTTTTTAACCTCTTATGGACCAGGCTGTTTTGTACCGTAAGGTCTAGACACATTTTAGGGATTTTAGCCATATGCTGGTTTTACTGCCCTATTTTTTTTCCTTTAGGTACAAACATTATTTTTTCAGCGTTTTCTTTGTCGTGACATTATAGGCCTATTTTTTTAATATCTTTTTCACTGACTTTTTTTGTGTAGTTTCATTTGGGGTAAAAAGCTAAAATAATGATTTTTTTTTAAACATTTCTAGTTTTTTTTTTTTAATTAGTATATTTACGCTAAAATAAAGTAGAGAAACAGGTTCCTCATTTTGTTTCAGACATTTTGACATATAATATGTATGGTTTTGATTTACACGGCGCATACAGCGACAATTTTTGTTGGCATCGGCTTTGGGTTATTTTCTTTCTCAGGGTGCATTCAGACGTCTGTATATCGGACACTTATTCACTCCGGCCGATATACGGCGTCTCTCTCTGCAGGGGGAGGAGGCTGGAAGAGCCGGGAGCAGTGCTCTGAGCTCCCGCCCACTCTCTGCCTCCTCTCCACCCTCCTGCACTATTTTCAATGAGGAGAGGCAGGACGGGGCAAAGCTAATTCCCTGTACTTAGCCCCGCCCCTGCCCCGCCTCCTCTCATTGCAAATAGTGCAGAGGGGCAGAGAGGGGGAGTGGAGAGGAGGCGAGAGCTCAGAGCACTGCTCCTGGCTCTTCCAGCCTCCTCCCCCTGCAGAGAGAGACGCCATATATCGGCCGGCGTGAATACCCGGCCAATATACGGTCGTCTGAATGCACCCTTATGTATATATTCTTGTTTTATTCTGTAATTTTTATTTATGTCATATAAGACCTCCTGTTGGACATTCACATGTGCTTTGTTTTTTTTTATCTGACATATTTCCACTGTAGCTGGGGCATCAATAGGATCATTGAGCGCTGTGTACTTGGGGAAGGAGGAGACAGAAAGGGTTAACCCCCCTCCTGCCTTCTCCTCTGGGTTATCAGCTGTAACTAACAGCTGACAACCCGCCCTGCCCTCTGACTGATTGCAGAGCAGGAAGCTTAAAACCTCCCCTGTAATTTTACATACGGCTGGGCTTTAAGCCCAGGAGCCGTATATTTACAGTGCCTGGTTCTAAATGGTTAAATTGCTATCTCTGTTTCATAGCGGGGTTGTGTATTAAAACACCTTCCCTACGCAATGTATTTCGTATGGACAGCGTTGTTTATGCTCCCTATACAAATGTACAGGGCTCGCACAGTACGCAGAGAAATAGAGCATGCTGCAATCTATTTCTCGTGCAAATCGATACAGTGTCTACATGCCGATGCGCATGGACTAATGAAAGTCCATTAACTTACCTTGATTCCATTCACTGCGTATTACGTGGCCATCTAACACACGTAATATGCGGTGAAAGAATGGCCGTGGACATGACCTCTAACATATATTTATGAGAAAGTAGAACGTTTGCTCTGTGTTAGTAAATCTTCTGGCAGAGTATCATCCCTATACGTCACATATATACAGCTCACAGTATTCTGTCCGGCACTTATGGCAGATTTACACACAGCAGATTTGTTACAGAAATGTCTCTTGTCCCAATTTCCAGCCTGAATTGGAATAATGGCAGCTGCAATCCCACTGGTCACAATAGATACAAGACGATTATTACATCTCTCCCGATCTGTATTACTGTTAGGCCGGCTTCACACGGGCGTATTTGATTTCACTGGGTTTGTTCACACATCCATATTTTGCGGATACATTTTGATTGCACAAAAAACCCAGCAGGCTGTATTTTCCTGCACATTAATGGTCCCCATAGAAGTTAATGTGGGGTGAGAAAATGCGAGTGCTATATGCTAGGGGATGTGTGATACGCTGTATAGCTATTCTGGAAGAAAAAAAAACACATATAAAACTCATTAGACAAGGGTTTCCCAAAGTGTGCTCCCTGGATTACGAGGGGCTCTGACCAAGGGTCTAGTTTCTGGCTCTACTCACTGCTGCAGCATTGTCTGGATGCATATTTTTATATTCCACAACACTTCTGCTCGACCCAACCCAAACAACCAATCACTGTGAATCACCCAACCCAAACAACCAATCACTGTGAATCACCCAACCCAAACAACCAATCACTGTGAATCACCCAACCCAAACAACCAATTACTGTGAATCACCCAACCCAAACAACCAATCACTGTGAATCACCCAACCCAAACAACCAATCACTGTGAATCACCCAACCCAAACAACCAATCACTGTGAATCACCCAATCCAAACAACCAATCACTGTGAATCACCCAATCCAAACAACCAATCACTGTGAATCAGCCAATAAGCCAATCCAAACAACGAATCAGGTTGCGAATCGAGCAGAAGTGTTGTGGAATATAAATATATGCTGTCCGGACAGGCTCTAGTGAGCGAACAGGACGCATATATCTATATTACTCCCCAAATTCGCACCATTCACAACCTGATTGGTTTTTTGGATTTACTCATTCCCTGTGATTGGTTATTTGGGTTGGCTGATTCACGGTGATTGGTTGTTTAGGTTGGCTCATGTAGAAGTGGGGAGTAAAAGGCTAATATGCGAACAAGACCTGTGGTTGGCATAGCAACGTGGATCACATGAGCCAGCTCCAGTCATGTGATCAGCATTATTATGCTGACTGCAGGGCCTGTTCATTCAGTTTCTCACTAGAGCCTGTCCGTATAATGCTGCAGCAGTGAGTAGAGCAGGGACCAATGGTGGGGGTGGTGGCAATGGATCCTATTACTACTGTGGCCGCAATAATGGACCCCATCAATACTGTGGCCGCAATAATGTACCCCATCAATACTGTGGCCGCAATAGGGGTGAACTACTACTTCGGCCAATATCGGGGATGCTATTACTACAGCAGCTAATGTGGGGGTAACCATTACTACCGAGGCCACTATGAGGGTCACTATTACTACTGGGGTCTCACTAGGGGTTGCTGTTACTACTGGGACCACTAATATAGGGGGTCACTATTGCTACATAGGGTGGATATGCTGCAGTATTTAACCCCTTCCTGCTCCAGGACGTACATTTACGTCCTGGACTGTCGGGGTATGTATGAAGAGCGGTCAGCTGACACCCGTGGGCAATAACTGCAATCAGCCGTGCGGCTGATCGTGGCTCTTAATCTAAATGGCGCTGTCAAATCCCGCAGTGATATCGTGGGAGCCATGCAGGTGTCATGGCAGCCATGGGCCTTCTGAAAGGCCACATGGCTGCCTTAGGAGACTGCCTGTAAAATCGCAGTATGACGTAATGCTATAGCATTGCATCATACTGCAGGAGCGATCAAAGCATCGCATGTTGTAGTCCCCCAGGGGGTCTTAAAAGAAAAGTGAAAATAAGAAGTTTTATTAACTGTTTAAAAAAAAAAAAAGTAATAAAAGTTTAAATCGGCCCCCTTTTGACATATCTATAATATAAAAATCTAAATCATTGAAGAAAAATACATATTTGGTATCGTCGTGTTCGTAAAAGTCCAATCTATCAAAATAGTGCATTATTTACCCCGCCTGGTGAACGTCGTCCGAAAAAAAGAAGGAAGAATGCCAGAAATGCACTTTCAGTTACCCTGTCTCCAAGAAAAAAAATGCAATGAAAAGTAATCAAAAAGTTGTATGTATTCCAAATTGGTACTAACGTACACTACAGGACTTCCTGCAAAAAATGAGCCCTTGCACAACTGCATCGCTGGAAAAATAAAAAAGCTATTGCGCGCAGAAGATGGCGGCAGAAAATAATTTAAAAAAATCAAATGTCTTTGAAAAAAAAGAGTAGTACTGTAGAAAAAAAACTATACCGGTATCATTGCAATCGCACTGTCCCATAGAATAAAGTTATCATGTAATTTGTTGCAGTTTGTGCACCGTAGAAATAAGGCGCATTGAAAGATGGCGGAATTTCGTTTTTGTTTTTTTTTTCCCATTTTATTCCAGTACATTATATGGTGCAGGAAATGGCACCATTTAAAAATACAACTCGTCACGCAAAAAAAAAGTCCCCCATACAGCGTTGTTATTGGAGTTACGATCTTTTTGAAGGGGGAAAGAAAAAACAAAAATGGAAAAAAAGAAAAGGGGCCGCGTCATTGAGGGGTTAAAGTAGCTGTAGCAGCAAAGTGCATGAGATTTTAAAAATCTCATCCACACGCTGTGGAAAACATCTGCACAAAACCCGGGTGGATATTGACATGCGGTGCGGGATTTAATTCCACAGCTTTTTAATTTTAAATATAATGTATTTCAAAAGTGCAATAAAGTACAATAAAGTACAATAAAGTACAATAAAGTAGGCCCATTTACGTACAAAACAGCATTGTTCATTCTACAAAAAAAGTTACTCGCAATCATGTGCAAATACGCATACGTTCATGTGGAGGGGCCGTAAAGAAACACTAAAATAACTGTGTATTTACACGAGCACTGGCAAAGCCGCTAATTTTTATGCTAGTGTGATGCGTTTTGCAAGAAAAACATGAAAAATCGCAGGTTATTCCAATAGTAAAAAAACAAAATCGCAGTCACATGGAACTTGCATGTAGATGTGAGCACAGTGCAATATTTTGTTGCTCCCATGGGGAAGAATGAGCGATTTATTAAGAGAAGCGCCCAACAATAGGACATATTGCAGTTTTTCTATCTTGCAGCATAGCTGCATATGTTAATAGACCCATTTAATATAATGGGTCCTCACAATGTACAGAAATAGAAATGAGCGAGCATACTCACTAAAGCAAACTACTGGAGCGGGGGAGGAGAGAGTGAGAGAGAGATCTCCCCTCCCTTCCTCCCCGCTCTCCACCGCCGCTCCCCGTCCCCCGCCGGCAGCCGAATCTTTAGAGACGGGACCAATCAGCTGAGAGCTGCCCCTGATTGGTCCCGCTGAGCCAATGAGAGGCAGCAGTCACTCACCCATTCATGAATTCATGAATGGGTGTGTGAGTGAGGGCTGCCTCTGATTGGTCAGGCTGTGACCAATCAGAGGTAACTCATTCAGCAGGCCGGGATTTTAAAGCCCCGCCGGCTGAATACTACAGAGAAGCAGTTCAGGAGAAGTGCCGGTGGCCGCGGCAGAACTCTGGCTGCAGCGGAAAGGTAAGTACATTTTTTTTTCATTTTAACACATTTCTGGATGAATTGCAGGGAAGGGCTTATATATTTAAGCCCGTATCGACAATTCATCCCGCGCTCGCGCGCAGCGCATTGCTTTCAATGGAGCCGGCTGTATTGCCGGCTCCATTGAATGCAATGCGCTGGACAGCTCCGGCCCGTTTCTAATGAAACGCGGCTAGGAGCAGATTTTCGGGCGATTTTTGGGCCCAGTCACACGATTTGCGGATGCGCATCCGTCATGCGATCCGCAAATCGCGGCAAAAAACGCCCGTGTGACTAAGGCCTAATAATGAAATTATAACTAGTACCCATTTTAAACAGGTTGATAGTAATAGTTATGTAGATTTTTTTAGTTGCCATGCACGCCCCTGGAAGGTTAATATATCCCATACGGCCAACTAAAAAGGATAAACCGTAATTGTACAAAAAATGAAGATTTTAAAAGACAGTCTCTCATTTTAAAAAGGCGGTTTTTAGATAAAAATTACCCTGAAGGTATTTTTAACGCGGCATTTAATAAGATATGGAAGGAAAGGGTTAATAGAGATAGTGGATCAAATAAATACATTAATACAGAGAGAAATAGTAATAGTCGAAAAAATAAAATCATGAGTGATACTCCGAGTATAAACTGTGACATTAATAAGGATAGGAATAGTAACACCTATAAAACCGCTTTTATAACTAGGTACAATAATCAGAGTCGGGATATCCGTAGAATTTTACAAAAAAATTGGCCCATTCTCAAAAATGACCCAATATTAGGTAAAAATATAGATAAACAACCTAGATTGATTTTTAGGAAAAATAAGACCATTAAAGATAATATAGCTCCATCAAAAGCGGAAGAAAAAAGAGATGTGAAAAATAGGGATTAGAGATGAGCGAGCACCAAAATGCTCGGGTGCTCGTTACTCGGGACGAAATTTTCGCGATGCTCGGGTGTTCGTTTCGAATAACGAACCCCATTGAGGTCAATGGGCGACCCGAGCATTTTTGTATTTCGCCGATGCGCGCTAAGGTTTCCATGTGTGAAAATCTGGGTAATTCAAGAAAGTGATGGGAACGACACAGCAACGGATAGGGCAGGCGAGGGGCTACATGTTGGGCTGCATCTCAAGTTCACAGGTCCCACTATTAAGCCACAATACCGGCAAGAGTGGGCCCCCCCCCCTCCCAACAACTTTTACTTCTGAAAAGCCCTCATTAGCAATGCATACCTTAGCTAAGCACCACACTACCTACAACAAAACACAATCACTGCCTGCATGACACTCTGCTGCCACTTCTCCTGGGTTACATGCTGCCCGACCCCCCTCCCCTCTGCACGACCCAGTGTCCACAGCGCACACCAAACTGTCCCTGCGCAGCCTTCAGCTGCCCTCATGCCACACCACCCTCATGTCTATTTATAAGTGCGTCTGTCATGAGGAGGAACTGCAGGCACACACTGCAGAGAGTTGGCACGGCTAGGCAGCGACCCCCCCATAAAAGGGGCGGGCTGATAGTCCACAATGCTGTACAGAAGCAATGAGAAATCCAATCCTGTGCCACCTCCATCAGGAGCTGCACACGTGGGCATAGCAATGGGGAACCTATGTGCCACACACTATTCATTCTGTCAAGGTGTCTGTATGCCCCAGTCAGACTGTCAATATGTACCTTAACAGTAACCGCGTTGGTGGTAATGTGGTGGTGACTGCGGACCTAGTAGCGCGGTTGTATTTTGTTGGTTTTCGGAATATGGCCAGGATTAAGTGGGCCGTGGCGGGGGATGTTTTTGAGGCACTACGTGTCCTCTCCACGTGTCCGTGGTTATATGCACCTTAACAGTAACCGCGTTGGTGGTAATGTGGTGGTGACTGCGGACCTAGTAGCGCGGTTTTATTTTGTTGGTTTTCGGAATGTGGCCAGGATTAAGTGGGCCATGGCGGGGGGATGGTGGGGGGGCTCTCTTGTTGTGTCGGTAAAGGTGAAATTCTTGGACTGCCACCAGACGAACCAATGCAAAGGCATTTGCCAAGAATGTTTTTATTGTTGGAGGAGGAGGGGGATGTTTTTGAGGCACTACGTGTCCTCTCCACGTGGCCGTGGTTATATGCACCTTAACAGTAACCGCGTTGGTGGGAAATAGCCTCGCCGCCATCATGTCTTTGGGAAGCCTCTGTTTCCACACCCCAGAGACATACCATTAGCAGCGGTATAGGCAGAGCCCATAATTCGTAACATTTCAGCCGTAGCATTAGGACAGGCCCCACTAACATATCACTAGCAGCATTATAGGGGGAGCACAGTATTAGTTCCATTTCAGTAATAGTAGCACTCAAGACAGGCCCCAGTAACAATTCCGAAGCAGCAGTATAGTGGGAGCGCAGTCTTCGTTCCATTTCAGTAATAGTAGCACTCAAGACAGGCACCAGTTACAATTCTGAAGCAGCAGTATAGTGGGAGCTCAGTCTTCGTTCCATTTCAGTAATAGTAGCACTTAAGACAGGCCCCAGTAACAATTCCGAAGCAGCAGTATAGGAGGAGCATAATCTAAGTTCCATTTAAGTAATAGTAGCAGCCTACACAGGCCCCAGGAACAATTCCGAAGCAGCAGTATAGTGGGAGCGCAGTCTTAGTTCCATTCCAGTAGCTGCAGTATAGCCAAGGCCCAAGTTACATTTATGTAGCTAAAGTGTAGGCCAACCCCACACACCTTTCTGTACCATGAGTGCAGGCGAAGAACACAGAAATTGCTATGATTACACTGTAGATGAGGGCCCAAAAAAATTGGTGTACCAACAGTACTAATGTACCTCAGTAAAAATTGGCCATGCCCAACCAAGATGGCAGGTGAAACCCATTAATCGCTTTGGTTAATGTGGCTTAAGTGGTAACTAGGCCTGGAGGCAGCCCAGTTTAACGAAAAATTGTTTCAAGTTAAAGTTCCAACGCTTTTAAGAGCATTGAAACGTATAAAAATTTTTTAGAAAAATTATATGAGTGAGCCTTGTGGCCCTAAGACAAATTGCCCGTTCAGCGTGATTACGTGAGGTTTCAGGAGGAGGAGCAGGAGGAGAAGGAGGAATATTATACACAGATTGATGAAGCAGAAATGTCCCCGTTTGGATGGTGAGAGAGAACGATGCTTCCATCCGCGGGTGCAGCCTACGTATTGCTTAGGTATCGCTGCTGTCCGCTGGTGGAGAAGAGAAGTCTGGGGAAATCCAGGCTTTGTTCATCTTGATGAGTGTTAGCCTGTCGGCACTGTCGGTTGACAGGCGGGTACGTTTATCTGTGATGATTCCCCCAGCCGCACTAAACACCCTCTCCGACAAGACGCTAGCCGCAGGACAAGCAAGCACCTCCAGGGCATACAGCGCTAGTTCAGGCCACGTGTCCAGCTTCTACACCCAGTAGTTGTAGGTGGCAGAGGCGTCACGGAGGACGGTCGTGCAATCGGCTACGTACTCCCTCACCATCCTTATACAGTGCTCCCGCCGACTCAGCCTTGACTGGGGAGCGGTGACACAGTCTTGCTGGGGAGCCATAAACCTGTCCAGGCCCTTAAAGACTGTTGCTCTGCCTGGGCTGTACATGCTGCTCGATCTCCGCACCTCCCCTGCTACCTGGCCCTCGGAACAGCGCCTTCTGCCACTAGCGCTGTCGGAGGGGAATTTTACCATCAGCTTGTCCGCCAGGGTCCTGTGGTATAGCAACACTCTCGAACCCCTTTCCTCTTCGGGAATGAGAGTGGGAAGGTTCTCCTTATAGCGTGGGTCGAGCAGTGTGTACACCCAGTAATCCGTAGTGGCCAGAATGCGTGTAACGCGAGGGTCACGAGAAAGGCATCCTAACATGAAGTCAGCCATGTGTGCCAGGGTACCTGTATGCAACACATGGCTGTCTTCACTAGGAAGATCACTTTCAGGATCCTCCTCCTCCTCCTCCTCAGGCCATACACGCTGAAAGGATGACAGGCAAGCAGCAGGGCCACCGTCAGCAGTGGGCCAAGCTGTATCTTCCCCCTCCTCCTCATCCTCCTCATGCTCCTCCTCTTCCTCCTGAATGCACTGAGATATAGACAGGAGGGTGCTCTGACTATCCAGCGACATACTGTCTTCCCCCGCCTCCATTTCCGAGCGCAAAACATCTGCCTTTATGCTTTGCAGGGAACTTCTC
This sequence comes from Eleutherodactylus coqui, assembly GCF_035609145.1. Taxonomy (NCBI): domain Eukaryota; kingdom Metazoa; phylum Chordata; class Amphibia; order Anura; family Eleutherodactylidae; genus Eleutherodactylus; species Eleutherodactylus coqui. The sequence goes on along the minus strand of NC_089839.1, from coordinate 270,315,810 downwards.
AAGATGCATAGCAGAGGAATGGTGACGCTAATGATTGCAGCATCGCCGCTCACCACCTGGGTAGACTGCTCAAAGTTTCCAAGGACCTGGCAGATGTCTGCCAACCAGGCCCACTCTTCAGAAAATAATTGAGGAGGCTGACTCCCACTGCGCCGCCCATGTTGGAGTTGGTATTCCACTATAGCTCTACGCTGCTCATAGAGCCTGGCCAACATGTGGAGCGTAGAGTTCCACCGTGTGGGCACGTCGCACAGCAGTCGGTGCACTGGCAGATTAAACCGATGTTGCAGGGTGCGCAGGGTGGCAGCGTCCGTGTGGGACTTGCGGAAATGTGCGCAGAGCCGGCGCACCTTTACGAGCAGGTCTGACAAGCGTGGGTAGCTTTTCAGAAAGCGCTGAACCACCAAATTAAAGACGTGGGCCAGGCATGGCACGTGCGTGAGGCTGCTGAGCTGCAGAGCCGCCACCAGGTTACGGCCGTTGTCACACGCGACCATGCCCGGTTGGAGGCTCAGCGGCGCAAGCCAGTGGTCGGTCTGCTCTGTCAGACCCTGCAGCAGTTCGTGGGCCGTGTGCCTCTTATCTCCTAAGCTGAGTAGTTTCAGCACGGCCTGCTGACGCTTGCCCACCGCTGTGCTGCCACGCCGCGCGACACCGACTGCTGGCGACGTGCTGCTGCTGACACATCTTGATTGCGAAACAGAGGTTGCGGAGGAGGAGGGTGCTTTAGTGGAGGAAGCATACACCGCCGCAGATACCAGCACCGAGCTGGGGCCCACAATTCTGGGGGTGGGTAGGACGTGAGCGGTCCCAGGCTCTGACTCTGTCCCAGCCTCCACTAAATTCACCCAATGTGCCGTCAGGGAGATGTAGTGGCCCTGGCCGCCTGTGCTTGTCCACGTGTCCGTTGTTAAGTGGACCTTGGCAGTAACCGCGTTGGTGAGGGCGCGTACAATGTTGCGGGAGACGTGGTCGTGCAGGGCTGGGACGGCACATCGGGAAAAGTAGTGGCGACTGGGAACTGAGTAGCGCGGGGCCGCCGCCTCCATCATACTTTTGAAGGACTCCGTTTCCACAACCCTATACGGCAGCATCTCAAGGCTGATAAATTTGGCTATGTGGACGGTTAACGCTTGAGTGTGCGGGTGCGTGGCGGCGTACTTGCGCTTGCGCTCAAACACTTGTGCTAGCTACGGCTGGACGGTGTGGTGCGAGACATTGGTGGATGGGGCCGAGGACAGCGGAGGTGAGGGTGTGGGTGCAGGCCAGGAGACTGTAGTGCCTGTGTCCTAAGAGCGGGGTTGGATCTCAGTGGCAGGTTGGGGCACAGGGGGAGAGGCAGCGGTGCAAACCGGAGGCGGTGAACGGCCTTCGTCCTACCTTGTGGGGTGCTTGGCCATCATATGTCTGCGCATGCTGGTGGTGGTGAGGCTGTTGGTGGTGGCTCCCCGGCTGATCTTGGCGCGACAAAGGTTTCACCACTGTTCGTCGGTCGTCAGGCGTCTCTGTGAAAAACTGCCAGACCTTAGAGCACCTCGGCCTCTGCAGGGTGGCATGGCGCGAGGGTGTGCTTTGGGAAACACTTGGTGGATTATTTGGTCTGGCCCTGCCTCTACCCCTGGACACCGCACTGCCTCTTGCAACCTGCCCTGCTGCTGCCCGTGCCTCCCCCTCTGAAGGCCTGTCCTGTGTAGGCGTTGCACACCAGGTGGGGTCAGTCACCTCATCGTCCTGCTGCTCTTCCTCCGAATCCTCTGTGCACTCCTCCCTTGGACTTACTGCCCTTACTACTACCTCACTGCAAGACAACTGTGTCTCATCATCATCGTCCTCCTCACCCACTGAAAGGTCTTGAGACAGTTGCCGGAAGTCCCCAGCCTCATCCCCCGGACCCCGGGAACTTTCGAATGGTTGGGCATCAGTGACGATAAACTCCTCTGCTTGGACAGGAACCACTGCTGCCCAATCTGAGCAGGGGCCCGAGAACAGTTCCTGGGAGTCTGCCCGCTCCTGAGCATGTGTCATTGTAGTGGAGTGAGGAGGCTGGGAGGAAGGAGGAGTAGCAGCCAGAGGATTCGGATTTGCAGCACTGGACGGCGCAGAACTGTGGGTGGATGATAGCTTGCTCAAAGCACTTTCTGCCATCCACGACAGGACCTGCTCACACTGCTCATTTTCTGATAAAGGTCTCCCGCGTGGACCCATTAATTGGGCGATGAATGTGGGGATGCCAGAAACGTGCCTCTCTCCTAATCGCACAGCAGTCGGCTGCGATACACCTTGATCAGGAGCTCGCCCTGTGCCCACACCCTCACTTGGGCCTACGCGTCCTCGGCCAAGTCCACGTCCACGTCCTCTAGGCTTACCCCTACCCCTCACCATGCTGTATTACCAGTGATTTCCCAGGCAGGAAATAAATTGGCGCAAGCCTGCAGGACAAATACAATTTTTCCCTTTTTGGGAAACGGAGGGCCCACTGACTATATTCAATCAGATAAGATATGTGTTGCACAGAAATGCAGTTATATGAAGTGCATCAGAGCAGTTACTTTTCCCAGGCAGGAAATAAATTGGCGCAAGACTGCAGGACAAATACAATTTTTCCCTTTTTGGGAAACGGAGGGCCCACTGACTATATTCAATCAGATAAGATATGTGTTGCACAGAAATGCAGTTATATGAAGTGCAGCAGAGCAGTTACTTTTCACAGGCAGCAAATAAATTGGCGCAAGCCTGCAGGACAAATACAATTTTTCCCTTTTTGGGAAATGGAGGGCCCACTGACTATATTCAATCAGATAAGATATGTGTTGCACAGAAATGCAGTTATATGAAGTGCAGCAGAGCAGTGACTTTTCCCAGGCAGGAAATAAATTGGCGCAAGACTGCAGGAGAAATACAATTTTTCCCTTTTTGGGAAACGGAGGGCCCACTGACTATATTCAATCAGATAAGATATGTGTTGCACAGAAATGCAGTTATATGAAGTGCAGCAGAGCGGAGACTTTTCACAGGCAGCAAATAAATTGGCGCAAGCCTGCAGGACAAATACAATTTTTCCCTTTTTGGGAAACGGAGGGCCCACTGACTATATTCAATCAGATAAGATATGTGTTGCACAGAAATGCAGTTATATGAAGTGCAGCACAGCAGTGACTTTTCACAGGCAGCAAATAAATTGGCGCAAGACTGCAGGACAAATACAATTTTTCCCTTTTTGGGAAACGGAGGGCCCACTGACTATATTCAATCAATAATATATGTCTTCTGGCCCTGCCTACACAATTCTCTCCCTGTAGTATTACTGCAAGGCGCAATGCTCTGCAGACAGCCGATTTTGAAAAGAAACAAAATATATGCAACACTGCTAACAGCAGCCTGCACAGTACTGCACACGGATAGATGTGGCCCTAAGAAGGACCGTTGGGGTTCTTGAAGCCTACACTCACTCCTAACACTCTCCCTACCTAACCACCACTTCTCTCCCTGTAGTATTACTGCAAGGCGCAATGCTCTGCAGACTGCCGATTTTGAGCATCCCGAACACCCTAATATTCGCACGAATATCAAGCTCGGACGAGTACGTTCGCTCATCTCTAATAGGGATCCAATATCACTCGAAAGAACGGGTGTCTTTAAATGCGGTAAAAATAAATGCAGGTGTTGTTCACATGTTCAACAGGGGAGAACATTTATTGAACTTGGTAGTGAAACAGTTAAATTAGACAATAAAAACAGATTAGATTGTGGAAGCAAACACATTATTTACTTATTGGAGTGTGATTGCAATATGAGAAATGTAGGGAGAACAAAGAATGCTTTAACGCATTAGTAACCATAAATTTAATATCAGGAGAGGATATACAAAACATAGCATATCCCGTCATTTTCTGGAAACCCATAATTGTGAAACAAAAGACCTGAGGGTAACTCCGTTAGAGCAAGTTCAGAATAAATCTGTTAGTTATCTCCGACGGAAGGAGATGTATTGGATTTACAAGTTGAAAACACTGACACCAAGGGGATTAAATAAGGTACTCGAGAAAATCTGATCGTCTTTTACATTTTTTTATATATTTATATATACCTTCTATTTGGGGAAGATTTTAAGTAATTTTGATATATTTGATGATATAGTGTTAAATTTTATCAATATATAATTATTTATAATATAGGGATGATACAATGAATTTTATTGAATATGTTTAATTATTTTTGTCATAATTATGTAATAATGATATGGATTTATAATTAATGGGTGATTAGATATAAATGTGATATAATGGTTGATATAGTTTGTAAATTTATATGGTTTATTTATATACTATTTATGTATTTGCACTATTTGAGGGAATATGCAATAATTTAATGATTTCTTTTCCTTGTGGAAATGGTTGATTCCGAGATATATTTATGATTTAAGTTTATATATATTTTTATATAAGGGACATTTAATAATAATATAAATTTGGTTTAAAATCTAGAATAGGATTGATATTATACTATTTTGAAAACCTATGGGAGTATATATGTGTAATATTTGTGAGATCGATTGGTCCGATCATGTGATAATGTTCGGACAAGGGATCGTAGTATAGGATCCTTTTTTAAGAATGAAACTGGTGATCAAAATCACGTGATAGACATGACGTGTCATGCCACATGGTTACCATGTGAATCCAAGATGGCGCCGAGACGCGGCGTCCTCCGTGATCGAGTGCTGTGAGTAAAACACTAATTTATTTGTATATATAAAGATGTATGTTTGTTTGTTTGTGTTATGCTTGAAAAAGACAGCTATGTCTGTTGAAACGTGTCGCATTAATAAAGTGGAATATTAATGTAGACTGTTGTCCTGGTTCCGGAGCGCGGGGGTTTCTTTTTTCTTATTTGCCATTTGGATGTTTAAAGCCCATGTGAGGGCTTTCTACCCCGGGACGTTTCTCCTAGGATTTAGGATCGTGGACCAGGTTTCTTTTTGAGAAGTTATCGTGGAAATTGGGTGCCGGTGGCTCCTTTGTTCAGAGGGGTCCGCTGTGCACCAGGTGAGTGGACACTCACCATTGATTATATTGGATTATTTTTATTATATGTGAGGCGCTGAGATTCTGTTTTTCCTTTCATATAAATTTTACATGTTCTCCCCCCCCCCCCCCCAAACACTTTATTTTGGGCTTATAGTCAGTCAGACGCTCCGGGCAATGACCGTGTAAGGATTATGGGCTTGCATCAACATTGTTTGTTTAGCGGGCAAAAAAATAGAACTTGTCTGTCTTAATAGTTTATAATGAAATCTGTGTCTTATGTTAAATCTACGTCTGATTCACCATTTTCTTATCTGTTTTCTTCTAGGATTGGACACAAATAGTAGAGTAGAAAGCATGCAAGAAAAAAAGAAAAAAAAAAAAACATATAATTAAATTTGTGATTTTCCTGCTGATTAACAGACCTGTTTCTTATAACTCCTGTATCGCATCCAATCAATAAATCATTCCTGAATCTAAGTATCCGTGTTCTGTTTATAAGCCGGTACTGACAGTGTGAGACTGAGGGTCCTTGGTGGCACCAGAGGAATGACTGAGGGTCCATCCTCCTTCTATACATGTTCAGGGCCTCTAAAAGGCATCCTGAGGGTCTTAAAAGGCATTGTCCCTGGATGGATACTACCTATTAGTATGTATTGTAAAGCGCTATTAACCCCTTGAGAACCAGGGGGTTTTAGGGCCCTATTTTTTTCTTCAGCTGCCAAAATTATGTTTGCTGTGTTGTTTTGTTAAACATAGAGCTATTTTTAAATATCTTTTTGAGCAGATCATTCCTTTTTTTGTTTTATTATGGGTAAAAAGGGGATTTCTTTTTTATTTATAGCTTATTTATGTTAAAATAAAGTACAAGAATGTCCCTGGATGGATATTGTCCCTCCAGGGACCCATTTTGTTTTGATATATAATTTATATAGTCTGCAATTACGGGGCAGATATGGCAACGCTTTAGGCTTGCTGCATTGGTGGGTTGTTTTTACTTTATTCTGTATTTTTCTTTAGACTTAGTTTTGTAACTATTTTTTTCAACATCTATTTCCTCCAATGACATCATATAAGATCTGTGGGGGGCATTTACGATGCCATTTTTTTCTATTTCACACTTTTCCACTGTAACTAGAGAATCCATAGGGGGCCCAATTACAGGTGAAAACACCCCCATGTAGTGTCAATAGTCACTGGCGGAGCTGATCTGGGTCTGATAGGACCCTGCAGCTCTGACATGCCAGGGGGTACACAGCGATCACTGTGAACACTTCTGATTTCTCTCACCAAGCCTATGTAACCCACAAAATAGAAGGCAGAATCACTCCTGCCTTCTCCTCTTGGTCCTTGGCTGTCACTGACATTCGAAGACCTAGCCTGCTCCTGCGAGATTGAAGGAGCAGGACCTGTAATCCTGTTCCGCCTTTTTACTATGGTGTGGGATTACAGCCCAGGACCCAGCACTGTTTTTTTACAGTGTTTAGTCCTTATTGGGTTTAAGGGAACCAGTCATCAACTATAAGTACCATAAATGCAATTATGGTGCTTACAGTTTAGGTGACGTGGAGCCCGGGGTCCTGTGTCTCTTACTCACCCGCTCCCCTGGTTCTGCGGTGTCCCGTGGCAAAGTCTGCACATACACAAGCAGTAGGACTCTTTTCAGTAGGTGGTGTGTGCCCCTCTATAGAGAATAATGGGCAGTGTGCACACAGAGACTTCTGAGAAGAGCCCTACTGGCTGTGTCTGTGCTGACTTTGCTGTGGACACCGCAGGAATGTGGGACTGATGAGTATGAGACACCGCTCCCCGGACTCATGATCACCTAAACTCTAAGCACCAGGACTCAGTTTATGGCACTTATAGTTGATGACGTTTCCCTTTAATTCCAGGGAGCTGTACATGAGAACAAAGGTTTAACCCCTTAACGACCAGCCCATAGTGTTTTTACGTCCTCCCGAAGTGGGCTTTATTCTCTGAGAACGTAAAAACATGTGTCCTGCAGAGAATAAAGCCACATGGGCTTTGAACGTGACAGCTCCATGCTGTCGGTGCCCGCAGGTAGCATGGAGCTGTCATCCCGGGCTGCGGGCAGTCCCCCCCCCAGCAATGCGATCAACGCCAATTGATAGCGCCGATCGCATAAAAGTTAAAAAAAAGTTTTTACAAAGTTAAAGATTCAGCTGCCCTCATGGATCGGATCCATGGGGGCAGCTGAGAATACTCACTCCGTCCGCCGCACTGCTCCCCGCTGTCCTGTCGCGCCAGTAGGTAGCCGACAGCATGGAGCTGTCATCCCAGGCTGCACGGACCTCCCCCCCCCCCCCCCGGCAATGCGATCAGTGCTATCCAATCGATAGCGCCGATCACATAAAAGTTAAAAAAAGTTGAAAAAAAGTTAAAAATTCAGCTGCCCTGATGGATCGGATCCATCAGGGCAGCTGAAATTACTCACCCCGTCCGCCGCACTGCTCCCCGCTCTCCTGATGCTCCGGGACCCGAAGCCGGCTTCTGCGCATGCGGCCAGCGGCATAACGTCAGCCGCATACGCAGAAGGCCCGGAGGCGTGGGAGATTTAAAATCTCCTGGCTCCCGACTCCTGTAGGTAGCCGGGAGGTAGGAGATGTCAGCGGGGACCGCGGTGAGTGGTCCCCGGTACCGAGATCGCCGTTATCCAATAGATAACGCCGATCGCGGAAAAGTGAAAAAAAGTTGAAAAAAAGCAAAGTTTCACCTCCCCTCATGGATCCGATCCATGAGGGGAGGTGAAAATACTCACCTCGGTCCTCCCCGATGTCCCGCTGTCCCAGGACCCGAAGTCTCCATCTGCGCATGCGCGCCCGATGATTGACGTCGGGCGCATGAACAGAGGGGCTCGAGTCCCGGGAAATTCAAAATCCCTCCGCTCCTGGCTGCCATCTGTAGCCAGGTGCAGAGGGATGTCACCCAGCATGTGATCACTGTTATCCAATGGATAACAGTGATCATGTAAAGTAAAAAAAAGTTTTAAAAAGTTTAAAATGCTTACGTTTCATCTCCCCTCACGGATCATATCCGTGAGGGAGGATGAAAGTACATACATAAGGCCCCTGGATTTATCCGCGGACCTTACCCCAGCTTCTGTGCACACGCCCGTTGCCAAAATGGCGGACGCATGCGCAAAAGCTGTGGATTGCCAAGATAATTTAAATTCTCCCTGCTCCTGGCTACAAAACGTAGCCAAGAGCATGGAGATGTCACGGAGGACCGGGGTGAGCTGTTCCTGGTCACGTGTTCGCCGTTATCCAATAATGGCGGTCACGTAAAAGTTTAAAAAAAAATTGAAGTTTCATCTCCCCTCACCGATGCGATCGGTGAGAGGAGATGAAACTTTTTACCAGAGGCCTCCGTATTTGAACCCCGACGCAATCCTCTTCCGTGAACCTTCCCTTATTCTGCACATGCGATTGCCGGCAAAAAGCCGGACACATGCGCAGGAGTCGGGGAGCCCAGGAAATTTAACATCTCCTTGCTCTCAGCGACCAACGGTCGCCGAGAGCCTGGAGCAGTGACTGGTGGCCTCGTTGAGCGGTCCTCGGTCACGTAATAAAAAAGTAGTGCTCTAACATAGGTCGGTCTCACATGACCGTATAGGAATTACGGATTCCGCATGCATCTGATCTGTGGTAATACGCAGATCAATCGCATTGCATTACACAATTCCGCTCACAGCAGGTATTTTAGTGCGGATATTCGCAACATAGAGCCCATTGTGCTCCATGGTCGTGAATATACCCGCTGCCCATACGCAACTACGTTGTGTTCAGACTATGGGTACCCGTATCATCGCTAAGCGACGGTGTGGGAAATACAAACAAAAAAAAGGTGTACTGTGCATGACCGCCCGTGTAAGTACGCAGTTATGCGCAGTACATTACGCGGCCGTACGCAGGGTCACAGCCGGGCTCACAGATGGGATCCTCTGCGGGCCTCCGCAAGCGGATTCCACATACGTCTGTGTGAGCCCGGCGTTATTCAAACCGCTACCTGTAATACGTAATTTACAAGAAGCCCCGGGAACACTTGCCTTCATGCAGTTCCAGGAGCAGCTTGTTGAGCGCCTTCTGTGTGAGACCGCCGCACCTCCGCAAGCTTACGAAGACTCACGGAACACCACTTTTTACACCCCATACCCACCACTAAGGTCAAGAAATGACCCCCAAAATGCATGAGAGGAGGGGGGATACCGGTTTTATTGCCCCATGTGCCCATCCCAACCAGGCCCCCGTAATTACCCCTGTCTTCGGAAATACCACACAGTTCACATTATTACTTTTATCTAAGATTTGCGAACGCCGAAAAGGGCGCGGAGTGTGTGGGCGGGGGGGGGGGGGGGGGGAATATTTAGGGAGTTAATTTTTATTCCGTACAAATAAGCAATGGGCCTATCACCGAGGGAATCACTAAAATATAACTTTTATTAGGTAAAGATAAAAATAAAAATGTATAAAAGGCGTGGACTCTTATTCCAGTTACACTCCTACTGGACAAGTGGATATGAAGTGATAAGAAGTAATAAGAAGTGAGACATATCATCAGTAAATATTGGCATATTCTTTTGAAGGACATGGACCTGGTGTCACATCTCCCGGTCAATCCCCAAATCACGTATAGACGCGGACGTAACCTGAGAGACCGATTGGTCCACAGCCTACTTCCACCCAAGTTGTCAACCAAGACATGGCTAGGATCGGACTTACCAAAGGGCACGTTCAGATGTGCGGGCTGTAAGGCATGTGGCTTTATTGCTCGAGGTAACACCTTCACATGTTCCACTACAAGAGAGGTGTTCCACATAAGGGACTTTATAAACTGCCGCACCAGCGGCGTTGTCTATAAAGCCACATGCCCGTGCCCGTTGGACTATGTTGGGAAAACCATCCGCCAATTTAGGCGACGTATCCTGGAACATGTTGGCAATGTGAACCGTGGAGAACATACCAACATAGCGACACACATACGTGATATGCATGACAATGATCCTACATGCATTAAATTCCAAGGGATTGAGATTATTAGGGAGAATGGGAGGAGAGGTAATCGAGACAGGTTACTAACACAAAAGGAGACACGGTGGATTCACCGCCTGCAATGTTGTAGCCCCAAGGGACTAAATGACTGTCTCTCTTATGCATCGTTTATATAATACAGGATCAACATCATAGGTGACTGATGCAACAATATACCATGTACAGTATTTATTACATTTAATTACGCGTCCGCTGTACTACACCATCTTTGGTGCGGACACACCATGCATAGACTATATAAACTTGGCTGTATATGCGAGTCAGTGTATATAGGACATTTATGCTTGACATCTTGGAGCATTATCATGGAATGTTTATTGTTTGCATAATACTATATGTTGCCAAATAATGGTAGTCACCTGTCGTTACTGTTATTTTTATTTTTACTGTCATTTAAACTATGTATATATACCCCTTCTCTCTATATACATACAGTGTTCCCAATAACCGGGTTCGGTCCATCAAATATTATTATACAGAAGCACTTGGGTATTCTATCCATGCGTTCTTTTGGGCCATGATACTGAAGGATTAACATACTGAGCGTTAAATTCCATCTGGGCACCGTTGTATACTAATGCAGCAAAAAAGGCTTCTTTATCCTCAGCAGCACTTATCTCTGCCGCGCGCAGCGGTTCCGGGGTGCCGGGCGCCGACTCTGCTATACCTCCTAAGGTTGGCAGTGGTTGGCGTCCCGGACCCGTCGGGGCTACTGCACATGTGCGGGAATCCCGTTCCATCACGGGTTTTCGCTGAGGCACAGTTTAGTGTTGGTTGATGCTCATTGGAGCACTGGGGACGAGCCCTCCTGCTGGGAGGCGTGGCTTGTACTTTAAAAAGCCTCTGCTCTGGGCAACATACCATTGCTGCTCATTTTCACACAGCCGTTCAGGCTGTTCGGTTCTATAACCTAGATTCACCATCCTGATGATGCGGTCACTGCATTAAGGACCGTGGAAACGCGTAGATGGTGTTAGCCAGCCTAAGATAGCCTTATTGTTGTGCTTGACATGCCACAGATGTCCACATCATTGTATATCGGGCTATCTATGCTTAAATGGTGATAGTGAATGCAGCAGGTACTGACAAAGAGGGTTCATTATATATCTTATTGAACCCTCTTCAGTTCAGCTGCTCGTAGCTGCTAGTGATTATAAAATCTCACAAACAGCGGCATTCATCTCTAGTGAAGCAGTGATCAGCTGTTTTTATTAGCTGCACTCAGCAGTGTTTAGTCCATGTGACAGGGTCTTATGAGTTAATGACCCTGGTCTAAGACTCTCCGCTGTGTCTGTCCCTAATGGGAATGTGGTAAAATAAAAGGAACGTTTGGTGCTGTAATATGTCCTTGCACCATTTAACTCCGAGTTACAGACCACTCAGCGCTGCAGTCTATTTGCCAGCTTTTATATAAACTAGATAAACACGCTAAATGACGTCAGTCAAGCGAGTCACTATATAGATAAAATTAGTGACCGTGTTTACTATAGCTGGTTATCGCATCAGGGTATAATCCACCATAATAGGGGATATACCACATAGTATATACCTGATTGATGCTATATTTCCTGGGCATTAATATATGCCTCAATACTCTGCCAGACGGGGGTTACATTTATTATTCTGGCCTTTACCCATTTATCGGCTCCAACGTATAAATACAAAAAATATAACCTACATTGTGCTTTGTTAGCCCTTGTGGCCATTTATACACGTGGAGCTGTACACAACCATAATATATATCTCGACCCATGCACCAACAATATAGATGGGGTCATTGTGGTTGTGGAGTTAGAACCTAGCGCATCATCTGGTATATACTTATATGGACTTACTACTGTTAGAATATCTACTTGTCCAGTAGGAGTGTAACTGGAATAAGAGTCCACGCCTTTTATACATTTTTATTTTTATCTTTACCTAATAAAAGTTATATTTTAGTGATTCCCTCGGTGATAGGCTTGTTGACACACAGGGTTTTCCTTTCTGTCACGGTGACAAATACTGATTTAAAAATGGCAGGCTTCCTTTCCGGAAGCATTAATACAGCCTCCTGGCTCATGGAGGCAAAAACGGTGTTCTCAGATAAAGTATTAGACACACGCTCACAAGTTACATCCCTTAATCAGGCCTTCAAAAATATAACTAAAGCGTATAAAGACTTTGTAAAAACATGGTGGGAAGTGCAGGCACTTACTAATTACCTAGAAAATAAAATTGTACCTCGTGGTCTCAGAAGTCACATATTACCACCCCTCAAGCTTAGAAGTGTTGAATTCATGAGCAAGTGGGAAAGAGAGTCGACAGAAAATTCCCTGAGACTCATGAATTTGTTGTTAGAAGAGGAAAAGATCAACTTGGAAAAATCAAGTAGGAATTTGGAGGATCTAATAAAAGAAGGGAAAAGATTTTCAGCAGAAGCAGACTATGAAAAGAGAGAAAATTCTCTGAAGTTAACTATTGAAAGGTACACAGGTTACCTAAAGGAACGTAAACACCACCAGTACCAACGGGATTTACGTGACTTTACGGAAAACCGTGCTTATGAAGTTAGACCCCAAACAGAAACTGAGATGAGTTCATCTGAAAGTGAACACTCTAGCAATGAACACTCTAGGAGGGGAGGCTATATGAACAAAAGGAGAGGTAGAGGTGCCTATAAAGGGAAAAACATAGGCAGAGGTAGAGGTAATATGGGTGAGGGTCATTTTTTAGGGCAACCCATCACCCACTACATGACGAGGAACCGGACCATGACCGAGACCTCTCAATTTCAACCAGGACATTCCCAACCATAGAAACACCAAGTAGATCCAATGTCGCCTCAACATCTGTTAGTGAGGATGAATTACAGATTATTAACCTGTCTTCAAGAACGTTGACAGCGCAGGAAGAATCAGTCATCAAAAAAGGACTTTCGTTTGTCCCCACCAATAAGTTCAATTCCTTCGAATGGACAAAAGACATTGCCCTTTTTCTGCGCAAATTGCGCTGGAGGAAGCATCATGCCATTCTGGATAGGAAAAAATGTACTGAGTTAGGGGTGGATATCAAAGATCTTGATGCTATAAAAGTATTGGAATCACTGGAGCAGGAGTCCATGCGTGATCCTAGTAAAGGCCCATTTACCAATCTGAAATCCAAAAATACCAGCCTGCCCCCCTCCGGTGATTCCCCGTACATTGATATCTTTGAATCCATGGTTACTGATGATTTGGATAAATTGTCAAGAGAGAAGAAATATAAACATCAAAACCTTACTTCAGCCGAAAAGGCAGCCTTGGCGGCGATCGAGAGAGACGAAAATATCATCATTAAGCCCTCCGATAAGGGGGGCAATATCGTCTTGATGAACCGAGACACCTACAGAGATATGTGTCTCAGGATCCTCTCGGATAGAAATAACTACGAAGTACTTGCATCAGATCCAACAGATAATTTCCTGGCTGAATTGAAATATATTCTCACACAAGCGAAGGATGATGAGTTAATTGATCTGAGAGAATTTCAGTTTCTCTACCCCCTAACGCCTCAAATAGCGACATTTTACGGACTACCGAAGGTCCATAAAGGACTAAGCCCTCTCAAAGGTCGACCCATAGTTGCTGGTAATGATAGTCTCACTCAGGGAATAAGTACATACCTTGACATCTTATTAAGACCTTTTGTTGAAGCCCTCCCTGCGTACGTAAAGGACACTACTGATGTCCTTAAACGGCTAGAGGGGATCACGGTGGCCCCCAACACCATGCTAGCTTGTTTAGACGTAGAGGCTCTATATAGTTCCATCCCACATGGGGGGGGGACTAAAGCTATAGAGTTCTACCTCAATCAGAGAGGTACGCACCTTAAAAAACATAACATCTTACTTCTCCAATTGTTGTCCTTTGTTCTCACCAAAAACTATTTCCTTTTTGAAGGGAAGTACTTCCACCAGCTCAGGGGCGCAGCTATGGGGAGCCCATGTGCCCCCAGTTATGCTAATCTGTACCTGGGCTGGTGGGAGGAAACCATCGTTTTTGGTGAGACTAATGAGAGATGGACCACCCACGTTGATATGTGGGTGCGTTTCATTGATGACATCCTCATTTTGTGGACAGGGGAAGTGGAGGACTTTCACAAGTTCGTGGACCAACTAAACAGAAATGATCTTGGATTATTTTTAACATCGGATATTGATATCCATAAGATTACATTCTTGGATCTTCTGATAACAAAAACAGACAGTGGATCCTTGGAAACATCAATATATCGGAAAGAAACGGCCACAAATACTCTCCTCCACTGGGATAGCCACCACCCTCTACCCCTGAAGTGTGGGATCCCTAAAGGACAGTTCATCCGGGCCCGCCGAAATTGTTCGGTTGAAGGCGATTTTTCAGAAAAATCGCAAGAAATGAGTCGTAGATTCAGTAACAGAGGCTACCCAACAGCAGTGGTGGAGAGAGCAAACACCTATGCAAAAAATTCTAACAGAGATCAATTTCTGCAAACTCGTAAAAGAGATGACAAGAACAATAAGATGCGTATAATTGGTACATTTGATGACCAATCAAAAGAAGTGAGACATATCATCAGTAAATATTGGCATATTCTTTTGAAGGACATGGACCTGGTGTCACATCTCCCGGTCAATCCCCAAATCACGTATAGACGCGGACGTAACCTGAGAGACCGATTGGTCCACAGCCTACTTCCACCCAAGTTGTCAACCAAGACATGGCTAGGATCGGACTTACCAAAGGGCACGTTCAGATGTGCGGGCTGTAAGGCATGTGGCTTTATTGCTCGAGGTAACACCTTCACATGTTCCACTACAAGAGAGGTGTTCCACATAAGGGACTTTATAAACTGCCGCACCAGCGGCGTTGTCTATAAAGCCACATGCCCGTGCCCGTTGGACTATGTTGGGAAAACCATCCGCCAATTTAGGCGACGTATCCTGGAACATGTTGGCAATGTGAACCGTGGAGAACATACCAACATAGCGACACACATACGTGATATGCATGACAATGATCCTACATGCATTAAATTCCAAGGGATTGAGATTATTAGGGAGAATGGGAGGAGAGGTAATCGAGACAGGTTACTAACACAAAAGGAGACACGGTGGATTCACCGCCTGCAATGTTGTAGCCCCAAGGGACTAAATGACTGTCTCTCTTATGCATCGTTTATATAATACAGGATCAACATCATAGGTGACTGATGCAACAATATACCATGTACAGTATTTATTACATTTAATTACGCGTCCGCTGTACTACACCATCTTTGGTGCGGACACACCATGCATAGACTATATAAACTTGGCTGTATATGCGAGTCAGTGTATATAGGACATTTATGCTTGACATCTTGGAGCATTATCATGGAATGTTTATTGTTTGCATAATACTATATGTTGCCAAATAATGGTAGTCACCTGTCGTTACTGTTATTTTTATTTTTACTGTCATTTAAACTATGTATATATACCCCTTCTCTCTATATACATACAGTGTTCCCAATAACCGGGTTCGGTCCATCAAATATTATTATACAGAAGCACTTGGGTATTCTATCCATGCGTTCTTTTGGGCCATGATACTGAAGGATTAACATACTGAGCGTTAAATTCCATCTGGGCACCGTTGTATACTAATGCAGCAAAAAAGGCTTCTTTATCCTCAGCAGCACTTATCTCTGCCGCGCGCAGCGGTTCCGGGGTGCCGGGCGCCGACTCTGCTATACCTCCTAAGGTTGGCAGTGGTTGGCGTCCCGGACCCGTCGGGGCTACTGCACATGTGCGGGAATCCCGTTCCATCACGGGTTTTCGCTGAGGCACAGTTTAGTGTTGGTTGATGCTCATTGGAGCACTGGGGACGAGCCCTCCTGCTGGGAGGCGTGGCTTGTACTTTAAAAAGCCTCTGCTCTGGGCAACATACCATTGCTGCTCATTTTCACACAGCCGTTCAGGCTGTTCGGTTCTATAACCTAGATTCACCATCCTGATGATGCGGTCACTGCATTAAGGACCGTGGAAACGCGTAGATGGTGTTAGCCAGCCTAAGATAGCCTTATTGTTGTGCTTGACATGCCACAGATGTCCACATCATTGTATATCGGGCTATCTATGCTTAAATGGTGATAGTGAATGCAGCAGGTACTGACAAAGAGGGTTCATTATATATCTTATTGAACCCTCTTCAGTTCAGCTGCTCGTAGCTGCTAGTGATTATAAAATCTCACAAACAGCGGCATTCATCTCTAGTGAAGCAGTGATCAGCTGTTTTTATTAGCTGCACTCAGCAGTGTTTAGTCCATGTGACAGGGTCTTATGAGTTAATGACCCTGGTCTAAGACTGTCCGCTGTGTCTGTCCCTAATGGGAATGTGGTAAAATAAAAGGAACGTTTGGTGCTGTAATATGTCCTTGCACCATTTAACTCCGAGTTACAGACCACTCAGCGCTGCAGTCTATTTGCCAGCTTTTATATAAACTAGATAAACACGCTAAATGACGTCAGTCAAGCGAGTCACTATATAGATAAAATTAGTGACCGTGTTTACTATAGCTGGTTATCGCATCAGGGTATAATCCACCATAATAGGGGATATACCACATAGTATATACCTGATTGATGCTATATTTCCTGGGCATTAATATATGCCTCAATACTCTGCCAGACGGGGGTTACATTTATTATTCTGGCCTTTACCCATTTATCGGCTCCAACGTATAAATACAAAAAATATAACCTACATTGTGCTTTGTTAGCCCTTGTGGCCATTTATACACGTGGAGCTGTACACAACCATAATATATATCTCGACCCATGCACCAACAATATAGATGGGGTCATTGTGGTTGTGGAGTTAGAACTTAGCGCATCATCTGGTATATACTTATATGGACTTACTACTGTTAGAATATCTACTTGTCCAGTAGGAGTGTAACTGGAATAAGAGTCCACGCCTTTTATACATTTTTATTTTTATCTTTACCTAATAAAAGTTATATTTTAGTGATTCCCTCGGTGATAGGCTTGTTGACACACAGGGTTTTCCTTTCTGTCACGGTGACAAATAAGCAATGGGGCCTGGAATTTATTCAGTTGTGCCCTGAAATCCTACGGGTGTTCCCTCCTTTATAGGCCTTGCCATGCGTCCTGTAAGTAGATTAGGGCCACAATGGGTATGTTTCTGAACACGGGACAAACGGGGGTATCCATTTGGGGGTGAACGTCTTCATTCCTATGTACCCTGTACAAAAAACTGTTTTTAAATTTAAAAAATTGCCAAAAAAATTGAAAATCATTACTTTTTCCTTCTGCTTTGCTTAGATTCATTCAAATACTGTGGGGTCAAAATACGCAGTACACCCCTAGATGAATTTGTTAAGGGGTCTAGTTTTCAAAAAGGGGTCATTTGAGGGGGTTCTTTATAGTTTTGGCCACACAATGGCTCTATAAGTGAGCAATGGGGCCTGGAATTTATTCAGTTGTACCCTGAAATCCAACGGGTATTCCTTTCATTGTAGGCCTAGCCATGTGTCCTGTAAGTCTATTAGGGCCACAATGGGTATGTTTCTGAACATGGGACAAACAGGGGTATCCATTTTGGGGTGAAAGTCTTCATTTACATATATGCTGTACAAAAAAAGCTGTTTTTAAATTGACGCAATAGCCCTAAAAATGAAAATCGTATTTTTTTCTTACTGCTTTGCTTAGATCTATTCAAAAATTGTAGGGTTAAAATACACAGTACACCCCTAGATAAATTCGTTAAGGTGTCTAGTTTTTAAAATGGGGTCATTTGTGGGGGTTCACTATGGTTTTGGCCGCTCAAGAACTCTACAAGTGGGCAATGGGGCCTAAAGGACTTCAAGCAAAATCTATGTTCTGAAAGCCACCCATTACTCCTTTCATTTTTGGCCCCGTTGTGCATGCTGACATAAGATTAGGGCCACAATGGGTATATTTCTGAAAACAGCACAAACAGGGTTATCTATTTTGGGGTGCAAGTCTTCTTTCATATGTGTTCTGTTTTTAAAATGACAGAATTGCCAAAAAAACGAAATTCCTAATTTTTTTCCTTTTGCTTTGCTTGAATTTATTCAAAAACTGTGGGGTCAAAATACACAGTACACCCCTAGATAAATTCCTTAAGGGGTCTAGTTTTCAAAATGGGGTAATTTGTGGGGGGTTTCTATGGTTTTGGGCGCTCAAGAACTCTACATGTGTGCTATGGGGCCTAAGAGGACTTCAAGCAAAATTTCTGTTTTGAAAGGCACTGACTACTCCTTTCATTTTGGGCCCCGTTGTGGACTCAGATGTAACATTAGGGCCACAATGGGTATGTCTCTGAACACAGGAGAAACAGGGGTATCCATTTTGGGGTGTAAATCCTCATTTTCATGTAAACTATAAGAAACAAATATGTCTTTAAAATGACAGATTTGCAAAAATATGAAATTTTACTTTTTCTCCTCTAAATTGACTTAATTCCTGAAAAAAAAACTGTGGGGTCAAAATACTCATGACACCCCTCAGTGAATACACTAAGGGGTGTCGTTTTTTAAATGGGGTCATTTGTGGCGGTATCTATTCTTCTGACACTCATGAGCCTTTCCAACCTTGATGTAGGAAAACAAAGTGTTCCTCAAAATGCTGAAAAGTAATGCTAAATTTGTACGTCTCCTAAATGGTTAAAAAAATAAACGAAAGTTTTTCCAATGTGCGCCCAAAATAAAGTAAACGGGTATATATATATTTCTTAGCAAAAATTTCTATATTATGTTTGCACATATTTAAGATATTGCAGTTGGAAAAGTGAAAAAATGACGATTTTTTCAAAATTTTCCCAGTTTTGGCGCTTTTAATAAATAAACACAAATTCTATCGGTCTATTTTTTCCGCCTAAATGAAGTACCACATGTGACGAAAAAACAATGTCAGAATTGCTTGGATATGCAAAACCTTTCTGGTGTTTTTCCATGTTAATGTGACACGTCAGATTTGCAAAATTTGGCCTGGTCATTAAGGCGCAAACAGGCTTGGTCACTAAGGGGTTAAATATATTACAAAAGAAGAAAAGTAACAAGCACAGCAGACATGAAGAAATGAGTAAAAACTGATAAAGGGGTGAGAATACCCTGCGCACAAGAGCTTACAATCTAGAAGGGAAGGTGAGAGGAGACAGTAGGTGAAAGTAGAAGCTACTGCAATAGTGGCATTAGGGCTTACTGTAGGCTGTACACTTATCTGGACAGGTAAGTTTCAGGTTGGTTGTGAATGTTTTTATAGGGATTATATCACAAAAATATGTTTTTATGAATTAAAACCAGATAGAGAAACAAATTACATTCTTCTAATCTGTTTTTATATTTCAAGCCTCCCTGAACATCCTGAAAAATGAAGGTAGGGCTTATTTTTGGGGTAGGTTTATTTTCCTGGAAACAGGGTAGGTGTTACCTCTCAGTGTAATCCTGTCTGTGATGTTAGTGAAAGGACTGCTTCAAAGTTATCTCTACAGATCAGAAAGGCCGCCTGCAAGCTACTTGGTCGGATTCTGCATGTGGAATCCAACCTGCTGCCCCCTGCATACTTGTCCAAATTATTTTCATCTGTGCTACAGATGTGCTCGCTGATGCACATGCGCAGGACAGATTTGATAACGCCATCGCTAGGCAGTGTCTCTGATCCCATGACCCTTCTGCAATGTTGATTGCTGAAGGGTCGCGAGACGGATGACTTCCATTGGCTTCAATGGAAGCTGTCTGTGTGTAGCCCGCACTAAAATAGAGGATGCTGTGATTTTTCCTCCGTGAGCAGAAAATCGCAATTGATTTCCGCTCGTGGGCAGGAAAAAGCATTTTCCTATAGCATGCTATGGCAGGTATTTACTGCGGAATCCGGAGGCGGACACCTGATTCATCAACACAAATCAGGCCATGTGCATTCAGCCTCCTCCTGCCCCGCTCAATGCGCTGCTCCGGTCCCATGGCTTCCACGCTGTTGCTGATGATGGGTTTTCCTGCAGAACGCAGCCCCATCATCAGCATCAAGCAATCGACCTCTGGGGGCATGCCTGTCACTCATCGTGCACAACTGACGTCTCCACCCCAGTGGTGGTGGAGACAAGATATAATAGTACTGGTAACGGGATATTAGGACAGAGATGCTACCAAAGTCAGTGCTACCAAACATACAGTATATGACAATACAGCACTGATTAGGCCAAATACACAACAGCATACCGGGACTCACCGGGAGCTAGTTTCTGATTATAGACTCTATTTTCTCATCTTCATTCAGTTTAGACCGCTATCAATGCTTTTTCAGCCACATGCCAGGAGTGCAGTTGTTGGGGAAGGAGGATTCCTATGGGCTGGAAACCAACTCTGGGGAGCTTAGGAAAAACTAGTAAAAAGATGTAAAGCTCTCTTCCATCAATAGGAGGAGCTTACTGCAAATGTATATATTAAAGGGGTTGTCCCGCGCCGAAACGGGTTTTTTTTTTTTCAAACCCCCCCCCCCGTTCGGCGCGAGACAACCCCGATGCAGGGACTGAAAAAAAGAACAGCACAGCGCTTACCTGAATCCCGGCGCTCCGGTGACTTCTATACTTACCGGTGAAGATGGCCGCCGGGATCCTCTACCTCCGTGGACCGCAGGGCTTCTGTGCGGTCCATTGCCGATTCCAGCCTCCTGATTGGCTGGAATCGGCACGTGACAGGGCGGAGCTACACGGAGCTACACGGAGCCCCATAGAGAACAGGAGAAGACCAGGACTGCGCAAGCGCGGCTAATTTGGCCATCGGAGGGTGAAAATTAGTCGGCTCCATGGGAACGAGGACGCCAGCAACGGAGCAGGTAAGTAAAAAACTTTTTATAACTTCTGTATGGCTCATAATTAATGCACAATGTACATTACAAAGTGCATTATTATGGCCATACAGAAGTGTATAGACCCACTTGCTGCCGCGGGACAACCCCTTTAAGTACAGTAGAAGTTGTAAATTTCCTTTACAGTGAGCTCCCTCTAGTGGCAGCTGCAGGAACACAGCATAATATCATATTACAATACAGAGGGAAAAGGGATTTAGATTTATTTATAAAAAAATACAGCGCCCCAACAATTATAAGAATCCCCGCTCCCTCCTTCTCACTCCGGCAACACAGCGCTCACCCCGCTGGCACCAGAATCTTTTCTCACGAGCAGGCAGGTACTCGAAAAGGACAATACTCACTCGAGCATTTGTCCTTAACGAGTATGCTCGCTTATCTCTATTAACCAGTAAACAACCACAAACCTACAAGCATATTACATATTATCCGATAAGTACCATGTATAATGTATAGCAATGCTCCTTCACCTTACACCACCAATCCACCTTTAGGCTTTGACCTTTATACAACTCTAGACCACCAGAAGTATGTCAAGAATACTATCACCGACCCAAATAATAGTGTATGATGCACCGTATTTATCGCTTAATAGGACTCACTTTTTTCCCTCCAAAGTGGGGAGAAAATATCAGAGCGTCCTATAGAGTGAACATGCCGGAATTGGACCCAATCAGCGGCTGAAAAGGATTGGAAGTCCTTCTAACAGCTGTCAGCTGCATACAAAGCCAGCACCACAGCCCACTCAACAGCTGATTGCTAGGCGCAGTGGGGAACTCAGTAATCATCTGTTGGGTGGGTGGCCAGTGGCTCCTGCTATGGAGCCAACCGTGTATTAAAGATAGCAGGTCCGCTCCATAGCAGCACCCAGAAAACAGCTGATTAGTAAGAGGAATCTCATGTCTGCCGGCTACATAGCAGAGGGGAGGGAGAAAGATCTGCCTGTATGGTGTATATATTTGTGCCTAGTTATGCACAAATGTATTCGCCATACATAACCATAATGAGACCTTCCATGCAGGGTTCCAGGAAAGTTGGGTGACAACTAATGGAATCCTCATTACATTGTCACTCAGCTCTTCCGGGATCCTGAATGCCAGCTACAGTATTATGCAAGCATGTATACCACATGCATTGCTATAACTAGTCAAACATGGCATTCAGGGCTCCTGGAAAGCTGGGTGACAAGTAATAAAATCACCAGGTTGACACTTGCTAAATACTTCATGGAATCTTATGGTTTTTATTCATATCTTAACATGTAGCTGAAATGAAACCACACAGACGCCAGCATGGATTTGAAAGGCCGCGACATTTATTTTAGACAGGGTTACCTTATAAATATTAATAACTCAAAAACCCAACATATATAACACGTAGACTGAGTCCTGCCTACCCAAGTCTGCACCAATAACCAATCTTTAATCCCTCTTTATAACCACTCACAGGAGGCGGGCAACATTCCCTCATGTAAACATGCCGCAACAAGTTGGAAGCTAAAGATTGCGGAATATCACGCGTTTTTCCACAGTCTTCTTCAACGCTATATTGATGGAGACCTGCCGTGGCATAAATCCGCGGAAAACACAACATGCTGTATTTTTTACCGCCTGTGTAAATCAGCGGTAAACTAACATATGTCAGCGTTGGCTGACAGAAAAGCTATTAGGTTCAATAGAACTCCGCCACGGATTTACACCGCGGGAATCCCGGTAAAAATCAGTTTGTGGGCATTAGCCCTTGAGCAGGACAGTACCGCTTGGGAATCCTGTACTTTTTATAACGACTAAGGTAAAATCATATGTCGTGTTAGGCCCCGCCCCTGACCACACCCTTCTGTCCTGCTTGAACCTGGGAAAATGTGGTCACCTTAGTTTCTTTATGATGTGTTTTTACTTGTTCTTTTCCTGCTCCTGTGTAGAACAGATAAGCACGGTGGCCCAGTTGTTAGCACTGCTGCCTTGCATTGCTGAAGCTGTAAGTTCAAATCTAACCAAGGATAAGGTGACCAGATTTTACCAGGGTCAAAGTGGAACAAAGGGGTGTGGTCAGGGGTGGGGCTTATCATGACATACGATTTTACCTCCGTTATTATAAACAGTACAGGGCCGGTTCAGAAAAAGACAGGGAGCAAATTTCGCATCACTTCTGCGTACCATTGGTGCAGATTTTGACTGGAAATCAGCTGCATAACCGTAGCTGATTTCATACTATGTGGCAACCCCTTGACCTCTTCCATAGGCTTCCCACTGTAAACGCGGATTTGCCGCGGTTTGCCGTTGCATATCTGCACTGCGGCAAAACCGCTGCGTTTGCAGTGCAATGCAGCACAAATGACTTTTGGCAAAAAGCTGTTCTCACAGGGCAGATTTTTTCCGCACAGCCGCAGTGCGAAAATGCGACTGCAGTGTGGTTTTCAAAGATGCAGCATGTCCATTCTTCTGTCTTTTCCCCAGCGCTTTTTTGTCCATAGACCTCTATGGACGCAGCAAAATCCGCACCAAAATATGCGACAACAAGTAAAAATGCGCTGCGGATTTTTCCGCAAGAAAATCTGCAAGCCAAAATCAACCTTTGAAGTGGTTTTGCCGCAGAAGCAGTTCTTCTGCGGCAAAACCACAACAGAAAAACCGTGGCAAAACTGCAGCAATTCCACCCTGTGTGAACCCAGCCTTAGCGCTCCCCGCATCACCTGACCAGCCACACTGACAGCGGAAAGCCCTCAGAGGAGGTAAGGGGGAGCACCACTGCGTATCTACAGTTGATTTTTTGTTAAAATCTGCACCAATGGTACAGATTTTGACTTTTTTTTAGCTGCAGAAATTTACACTGCGGACATTCAGCTGCATTTCCGCCATGTGTAAACATACCCTAAGTCAGCTTCAGGTATGCTGACATGTGCAGAGTGGCCTCAGTAGTAATAGTGTCCCCTATGCCAGCCCCAGCAATAATAATGACACCCCCCCCTACCCTGGCCCCAGTAGTATTAGTGCTCCCTTATACCAGCCCCAGCATAATAGTGACCCCCCCCCCACAGTATCCCCAGCAATAATAGTGACCCCCAAAGTGTCCACAGCAGTAATAGTGATCCTCAAAGTAACCCCAGCAATAACAGTGACTCTCAGAGTATCCCCAGCAATAACAGTGACCTCACAGTATCCCCAGCAATAATAGTGACCCCCACAGTATCCCCAGCAATAATAGTCACATCCCACAGTATCCCGAGCAATAATAGTGACCCTCCACAGGAGCCCCAATAGTATTAATGCTCCCCTATACTCGCCCCAGCAATAATAGTGACCCCCACAGTAGCCCAATAGTATTAGCGCTATCCTATTCTAGGCCAGCAATAATAGTGACCCCCCCACAGTGACCCATAGAATTAGTGCTCCACTATACTCACCCCAGCAATAATAGTGAGCCCCACAGTAGCCCAATAGTATTAGCATTCGCCTATACTTGCCCCAGCAATAATAGTGACCCCCACAGTGACCCATAGTGTTTGTGGTCCCCTATGCCAGGCTAGCAATAATAGTGTCCCCTGCAGTAGCCCCATAGTATTAGCGCTCCCCTGTACCAGGAAAACAATAATAGTGACCCATAGTATTAATGCTCCCCAATTCCAGGCCAGCAATAATAGTGACTCCCACAGTAGCCCAATAGTATTAGCACTCCCCTATACTAGCCCCAGCAATAATAGTGACCCCCACAGTGACCCATAGTATTAGTGCTCCCCTATTCCAGACCAGCAATAATAGTGACCCTCACAGTAGTCCAATAGTATTAGTGCTCCCCTATTCCAGGTTAGCAATAATAGTGACCTGTAGTACTAGTGCTCCCCTATTCCAGGCCAGCAATAGTGACCCGCACAATAGCCCCACAGTATTAGTGCCCCTATACCAGCCCAGTGACCCCCACAGTAACCCATATACTTACCCTCCTTCTTGTCTTCACAGCACAGACAATCCTCTCAGTGCTGCTGTCAATGTCCAGAAGTCTGTGCACCTGCAACAGCACTCCTCCCCTCTACTCTCCTCTCTTGCGGAACCAAAGAGGAGAGCTGAGGGGAGGGGGAGGAGGATTCTGGATACACACACTGCTGTCAGTGTGTGCATCCAGTATGAGGGGCTACACAGTGATTACTGGGCAGGGAGCTGTGACACCTCACCCAGTAATTACTTTAATGGTGACCAGACGTCTCCAGAAAGTGGGACAAAAGCCGGACAAATGTCCTGAAAGCGAGATTGAGGGGGGTCATTATTATAGCTAGGACATGTGTATGATGGGGGTGTCACTATTCTAACTTTGACTTCTGTGTGTGTGGTGGGGGTATCACTATTCTAGCTGGGGCTTCTGTGTGTGTGTGGGGGGTCACTAATATAGCTAGGGCATGTGTGTGGTGGGGGGTGACTATGATAGCTGTGGCTTCTGTGTGTGTGTGAGGGGTGTCACTGTTATAGCTGGAAGTTGTGTGTGTGTTGGGGGGTCGCTATTACTATTGGGATCGCAATAGGGGTTGCTATAACTACTGGGGTCGCTATTACTACTGGGGCAGCAATAGGGGTCACTATAACTACTAGGGTTGCTTTTACTACTGAGTCTGCAATAGGGGTCGCTATTACTTCTGTGGCTGCAATAGGGGGTGCTATTACTACCGGGGCCGCAATAGGAGTCACTATTACTACTGGGGCCGCAATAGGGGTTGCTATAACTACCAGGGCCGCAATAGGGGTCGCTATAACTACCAGGGCCGCAAAGGGGGTCATTAGTACTACTGGGGCCGCGATAGGGGTTACCAATTACTGCCGGGGCTGTGATAGGGGTTACCAGTTACTGCGGGGCCGTGTTAGGGGTCACCTATTACTGCCGGGGCCACGATAATTACTATCGAGGCCACAGCGGGGGCCGCTTTTACTACCGTGCCAGCAATATAGGGGGTCACTTTTACTACCGTTGTGGAATTTATAATAGCTGTAGCAGCCAAGAAGATGAGATTTTGAAAAACATCCACATGGTGTGGAAACAATCTGTACAAAACCCATGTGGACACTGACATGAGGTATGGGATTTTATCCCACATGTTGATTTTAAATATAATGTGTATCAATAGCCCATCCAGCGCTCTTTCCTGTGTTTTTTTTTTAAACAGCCCTGTCCTTTTTATAACGATGGAGGTAAAACTCATATATCATAATCCATACCCTAGCCACGCTCCTGACCACAGCCTAGCCACACCCCTAACCCACCCCATTTTCGTAGGGGTGCCGCGCCGTAAAAATTTTTTCCCAGGGGTGCCCCAAGGCTGAAAAGGTTGGGAAACACTGCTGTAGATAATACCGGTGGGGAGAGGTCGGTGTGGCCAAAGTTTGCATTTTCCTAAATAAATTCTGTGACAGCTGTGGCAGAAGTGCAGCATGTTTTCCCATTGCTTTCAATGGGATAGGCGCTGCTGCCGGTCCCATTGAAAGCAGTGATTTGTGGCAAACCCTGCAGTATGATTTTCAAGAAAGGGCTTGAAATATAAGCCCTTCCCTGAAAAATCATCAATAAGTGGTAAAAATTTTTTTTTAAATTACTCATCTCTCCGCTGCTCAGACGCGTCCTCCAGCCGGCTCCCCGACACTGCTGTCCAGCACTTTCAGCAGGCGGGGATTTAAAAATCCCCGCCTCCTGAAAGGCCTGTGTTGATTGGCTGAGCGCTCAGCCAATAGCAGCTAGTGCTAGTGCTGCACTTCTGCCACAGCTGTCACAGCTGTGGCAGAGGATTCCTTCATCCCCGAGGTCCTCGCGGGGATGAAGGAAACTCCTGCCACAGCTGTGACAGCTGTGGCAGAAGTCCGCGGTATTCTCCATATCTTTTCAATGGGGCTAGCGCTGCTGCCACTGGCCCCACTGAAAAGACTGTCGATATCCCGGCCAGTGGGGGTCCGCCCTAAAAGTAAGAAACAGACATTATAGCTGATATTTCTACCGTACATTGCTTAGTGAAAGGGAAGTATTATTATAAAAAAAATTTATCCTGCAGGGCGGGACAACCGCTTTAACTTCTTGCAACAGTAAATGTAAACAATACGTTGTTAACATAGAATGTTTATGAATATATGTGAACATGTCTGTTTGACCCGCCAGCCAGTCTAAAGGCCACAGTAGTGATCTTCTGGAACAAAACCCTTATGCCCACGGCAGTGTATTTGCCAGCGGTTTACAGCCGGCCGACGCTTTCCATATTACGCCGGCCGACGCTTTCTATATCACGTTAGCCAACGCTTTCCATAGCATTGCTATGGAAAGCGCCGGCCCCTGTCCACGAGCGGAGAATCATTGCGATTCTCCGCATGCACCGAATTGCCCCGATTCTCCGCGGACAGCCTATCTATCAGATAGGGCTGACCAGCGGAGATTCAGCTGCGGCTCCTGCTCCCGGGCAGCGGCTCCCGCGGCGGAGATCTGCCGCAGGACTTTGTAACGCCCGTAGACAGCCAGCCTTAAGCCTCATTGACTCTGAGAGATGATTACTCAAAGGTCACTCAAACATTAGTTTGAGTGATAGTTTTGAGCGATCATCTTTGCATTCTTTATAGTAGCTAATTAGCTACTATAGAATATGCAAGCAGTGTTGGACACTGCAGTGGCCCCTAACAGAACAATACAGCTGCTTTGCATATGTAAACAGCTGTAGTGTTCTCTGCTGACTGCCAGTGTCCCTGCTGTGAATTCACAGGCAGCGAGAATGTTATCAGTGTAGCCAACAGATAACAGCCTGCACAGCTGATCCCTTAATTCTAGCAGGCTACAATTCAGCGATCAGCGACTCGTTCACGAAAACTGCACGATGTCCCTGCATTTAGACAGAACGAGAATTGCTCAAAAGACAGCCTTGAGCGATTCTCGTAGTGTCTAAAGGGGCCTTTTAGTGATTCACTCAGGGCTTGTTAAATAATCATTTAATATCCATAAATTCTGGAGAAAGAGTAAAGTGAATACAGTGAAAAGAGACACAGAAGATGGCTACTTGCTTACAAGATGGCTAAGATAGAACATGGAGTCATATTCATTTCACTAATAGAAGTGCCGCCGGTACTGCAGCAGCAGACGAAGAAGATACAGCATCCAGCAATAGCAGATGAATGATAAGATCCTTAACTTTATTACAGCAGTGGAATACATAGAACATCTACAGAGCGGGAGGCAGAATAGGAGTCGGCAGCACACTCTTAGGAGAGGTTTAAGGACATTCTTTGTTGCCCATAGCAACCAATCACAGCACGGCTTTCATTTCTTAAACTGCTGAGGATAAACAAAAGCTGCATTGTGATTGGTTGCTATGGGCAGCAGAGACAGAATCTCTTTTAGACAGCTTTCACAGGAGTGCGGTGCCGGTTTCTTTTCCTTCTTTGTATTATAAGAGGGTTAAATCACAGTCAGACAAGGGGATCTATATTGTGTATCAGTGTTTCCCAACCTTTTCAGCCTCGGGGCACCCCTGGGAAATAATTTTACAGCGCAGCACCCCTACCCAAAGAGGGTGTGGTTAGGGGTGTGGCTATGGTGTGATTGGGGCGTGTCTAGGATGTGGCTTATTACATGATTTTTACCTCCATCATTATAAAAAGGACACATAGGGAAGAGCGCTGGAGGAGCTATTGATATACATTATATCTAAAATTATTATGTTGTGGAATTAAATTCCGCATTACATGTCAGCGTCCACACAGGTTTTTTGGAAATTGTTTCCACACCGTTTGGATGATTTTCAAAATCTTATCCACTTTGCTGCTACAGCTACTATAAATTCCACAACTTAGGGCCCATTTAGACACGATTATCGTTCAAAATTCTCTCAAAAGCCATCTTTTGAGCGATAATCGTTGTGTGTAACTACACTGACCTTGTGCAGTTTTCATTCTCCCGTCGCTCATAGTCTTTCAGCATGCAGAAGACAACGATGAGCCTTATCAGGGATTCACAGCGGGATACAGCTGATACTATTGTTTCAGCTGTATCCCGCTCCCTGATGACAGTCTGGGTATAAAGAACAGAGTGGTCCAGCTGCGTTCTCAATACCTGGCACGGAGCGCTCTGTGCAGAAAACATCTGGATGCAGAAGACAAGCGGGGACACACTCACATATTCTGCATCCTCCGTTTGGAGCGCTCGGCTGTATGACAACCGGGCGCTCCTAGCATGGGACTCCCCGCTTGTCTTTTGCATCCTCCGCTCCGAGTGCTCAGCTGTATAACAGCTGGGCACTCGGAACGGGGAACAGATGAATGCAGAAGACAAGTGGGGACACCCCGCTTGTCTCCTGCATCCTCTGCTGGTAGTGCAAGGTGATCGCTCATCTTGAGCGATCATCTTGCACTGTAAATGACACAACGATGATCGCACAAAAGCCGCTTGAGTCACATCTTTTGAGTGATTATCGTTGTGTTTAAATGGGCCCTAATCCGCCTTGTGTAGTAATAGTGTCCCCCCCATGTTGGTGGCCCCAGTAGTAATAGCGGTCCCCTATATAAGTGGCCCCAGTAGTAATAGCGATCCCCTATATCGGTGGCCCCACTAGTAATAGTGACCCCTTATATCACTGGCCACACTAGTAATAGTGACCCCTTATATCACTGGCCACACTAGTAATAGTGACCCCTTATATCACTGGCCACACTAGTAATAGCAATTCCCTATATTGGTGGCCCCACTAGTAATAGTGACCCCTTATATCACTAGCCACACTAGTAATAGCAATCCCCTATATCGATGGCCCCACTAGTAATAGTGATCCCTTATAATCACTGGCGCCACTAGTAATAGTGACCCCCTATATCACTGGCCCCACTAGTAATAGCGATCCCCCAAATCGGTGGCCCCAGTAGTAATAAAGACCGATATTGCGGCCCCGGTAGTAATACTGACCGATATTGCGGCCCCGGTTGGGAACCACTGTTGTGGATGAATAGCTCAATCCTGGAACATAGGAACTATTAGCTAAGTCTTTATACGTACATCTAAGACTGGCAGCTTTTTCGTCTGACAAGTCAGTAAATATTTATTACAGTATTCCCATATTATGGGGGTAAGCCCCTTGTTCACACTTATATGAACTCAGTGTTAGAGAGGTGCCGCTCCATTACAGTGTGCACTATTCATGTATTCATATATGTATAAAGCCCTTTAGAAAAAAAATCATAAATTCTAATAAATTTGTATATATTTTAATCTAGATAAGGTGACCAGACATCCCGATATAAGCGGGACAGTTCCGCTTTGGAACCCTGTGTGCCGCCTTCTGCCAGGACCTCAGCAGGAAAGCCATTTGTCCCACTTTCTGGTGATGTCTGGCCACCATTATAGTGATTACCGGCCAGGGTGCTGCGGCTCCCCAGCCGGTACTCACTCTGCAGCTCTGCGAGCCGGATGCACACACTGACGGCAGTGTGTGCATCCGTGGTCCTCCTCTACTCATTTCTCCTCTTTAGTTCCGGGAGAGAGGAGAGGAGGTGCTGCTGCGGGTGCACACACACTTCAGGTGGCAGCGCTGACGAGGTTTGTACCATGTACTGTGTGTAATCTTGTATAGGTGGTATACATTAAACCAGCTTTACATATAATTATGTACAGAACATATCCAGGTGACATCAGCATCACTGTATATAAGGATATATATCTGCTATATATAGTGATATGGAGCATGGGGGTACAACCTGTATATCTCCTGTATATAAATATATATGTACTACTGGTATAGGCTAGACATCCACTGTATACAGTGATATGGAGCATGCTGGTACAACCTGGTATATCACTATATACAGCAGCTGCACATACATAATAATATACCTGAGATACCCAGGTTAGGCCTCCTTCATAAGGGCGAGCGCGATATGTGAATCACGTGTTTCGCTTCGGTTTTTTGGGTCAATGTCTATTTTTTGACTTTTTTTTAGATGCTTTTGCTCAGTCTTCTCCGTGAATAATGGTAGAAAAAAGTGCATGCTTCACATAAGTAAACAAATAATCACAAATAAACAAATAATCACCACCCAAAAAAGACATCTGAAAAACTCTTGTGTTGGTTAAAAAAAATATTTAAATTCGTTTTTTTGGGGGGGTGGCAAATGGGAGGGGGAGGGGTTAACTAAATATTGATGGTTCGGGGAAGCCTTAAAGGAAAGGTATTATCTGTATTCTTTTCACTAAGGCAAACCAGATAGTGAAACGTATTCCATTTTCCCTTTTTTTTCTATTTTTATTTTCTCATTATAGGTTTTCTTTTTAATTCTATTGTCTGTCCACAACTACGAGGTGGCCATCTTGTCTTGACTGCAGTTCACAGCATTTAGAGAGATGCTCTATTGCAGAACTCATGGGCCTTTCATACAGTGAACAGAAGCTGACCTAATAATTTCTATGGGAGACTATTCCAGCATGCACTGTGACCTGTGCAGGGAGGGGGAGGAGGTAAGCTGTGACCATCACTTTAGCCTTAAGATTCTTGTTAACGTTTTGTGTTTGAGTAGCATCGTATGAGAGGAGTTTTTCAATACTAAAATTAATCAAAAGCTCTCTTAGGTCCATTATGAGTCAGGCTCGCCTCTCTGACTTAGCCGTCTTGTCAATTCAAAACAAAGTAGCGAAAGGAATTTATTTTAATGATGCGATTTCAACATTTTCAGAGAACAAAGTTAGGAGACAAACGATTTAAGTGTTTATACCCACAATGTTAAAGGGGTTGTCCCGCGCTGAAACGGGTTTTTTTTTTTTCAACAGCCCCCCCGTTCGGCGCTAGACAAACCCGATGCAGGGACTTACAAAAAAAACCGCACAGCGCTTACCTGAATCCCCGCGCTCCGGTGACTTCTTACTTACCTGCTGAAGATGGCCGCCGGGATCTTCTCCCTCGGTGGACCGCAGGGCTTCTGTGCGGTCCATTGCCGATTCCAGCCTCCTGATTGGCTGGAATCGGCACGTGACGGGGCGGAGCTACAAGGAGCCGTTCTCCGGCATGAGCGGCCCCATTCAGAAAAAAAGAAGACCCGGACTGCGCAAGCGCGTCTAATCTAGCAATTAGACGCTGAAAATTAGACGGCACCATGGGGATGAGGACGCTAGCAATGGAACAGGTAAGTGAATAACTTCTGTATGGCTCATATTTAATGCACAATGTACATTACAAAGTACATTAATATGGCCATACAGAAGTTTATAGACCCACTTGCTTTCGCGGGACAACCCCTTTAAGTATATAAACCAGAAAATTACACTTGTAACAGTAAGTATCTTGTCTTTCCTTCTTTTAATAATTTCAAAATTGGGGAGGGGGGTGACAAAAACAATTTCCGCATCGGGTACCACCTGACCTTGCTACGCCACTGACTGGCACACTGGACTAAAAGGGCAACCACAGCAGTATGGTACGCAATGCAATACCCTCTGGTTTATGTCTAGTAGGTTAGAGGTCCATATTACGGCAAGAATATGATCCAAAACCTAATTCTAAGTTATAGCAGAATTACTTTTTAATACAAGAAGAAGCTGCTATGCTTCCAAGAGTGGAACGGCCTGCCCAGTCTCCAGGCTTAGACCCCATTGAGTTTGTCTGGAATTAAATGGACAGAAGGGTGAAAGCAAAGTAACCTACAAGTGCCGCACATTTGTGGCAACTTTCGCAGCAATGTTAGGAAGGAATTTCTAAACAATATCTGAGTGAAAGTGTAGAAAGAACGCCTGGATTGTGCAAAGCTGTTGGAGGTGACTACTGTGAAGAGTCAAAAATGTTGTGTTTTTTTTGTTGAAATAAAGTTAATCCATTATTTTAATTCATCTTGATGTGGATCCCTCAACACATCTATCAGAATTTGCTGGTAAGCGTACATGGCTTTTGTGTATATTATTTCGCCACTGAGTGCTAATAGGGAGATTCAAGGAGCGGTCAATGTAACTTCATTGCACTCTTATGTAAAATGTGTTCCTATACAAAATTTCCAATAAAAAATTATTTAAAAAAAAAGAATTTTCTGGCAAGCATGCCCAGGAAGGTAAGTATGCCCAGTATTGGAAAATGTGAAGAAAATCAAATGTCCTCACTTTCTATTTGAGTCCCAATACTTTTGTCAATATAGTTACATAGTATGTTAGGCTGAATGAAGACAACGTCCATCTAGTTCAGCCTGCAATAGTTCCTGTCTGTAAGACCCAAATCAACAACCCGCTGGTCACCTAATATTTATATCTTGCAATATCCTTCCGCTCTAGAAAGACATCTAGTCCCCTCTTAAATTCCTCTATGGATTTTGCCATCACCACGTCCTCAGGCAGAGAGTTCCACAGTCTCACTGCTCTTACAGTAAAGAACCCTTTTCTGTGTTGGTTATGAAACCTGCGTTTTTCTAGACGTAAAGAATGCCCTCTTGTTACTGTCGCAGTCCTGGGTATAAACAGATAATGGGAGAGATCCTTGTATTGTCCCCTCATGTGTTTATACATAGTTATTTGATCATTCCTTAGCCGTATTTTTTCCAGGGTAAATAATCCCAATTTTGGTAGCCTCTCTGGGTATTCCAGTCCTCCCATTCTGTTTATTAATGTAGTTGCCCTTCTTTGAACCCCCTCAAGCACTGCAACATCTTTCCTGAGTAGCGGAGTCCAGAACAAATGTAAATCATAAAACTAAACTAAAGGCACCACATCATCTCTAATATAAGTGCAACAAATGTATCACATCTTGTGCAAGATTAGATAAATGTGTCACAAAATAGACGCCAAAATAAGTCATTAAAAAATTCAGACTGACGTAATCACATGGTCCTATGTGTCACATATGGTGGTTTCATAATAGCATCTTTGGCACAACATTGCGTTCAGTTGAGGATAGAAGGCGTTGTCTAATGTTCTTGGATCAAATGATACATTAACAAACATCTCTTCGTTCTATTGTTTGGCAATATACCGTTCATCATCCAAGAGGAAGGAATCCTGTAGTAAGAGGTAAATAACAGGTGGAAGATTAAAGTCATTCATCTTCCAATTTCTGACGTGTTCTGCCTGAAGGTACGGCTATCCAAGATCGTGAAGGTGACTCTCTGGAGGAAAGTTTTTCTGCTTTTCACATTAATGTTTCTTCCAAATAACCAGTGCTCAATCTATTCAGTATATGTTATATGGGTATATAAGAGGGTAGGACCCCATACTCACAGTCCATATGTATAAAAGTAGTGTGGGTGCCAGATCATTGTCACATTATAGCGTATTCAATATATCATTATCATATACTTTCTATGGAAATAGCCCCACAATACAGGATCAGAGGAGAGAACATGAGTATTTGGTTATTTTAGGCCTTTGCAGCAAAATGCCGTTATGGGGTTTGCAGGAATTCCTGCACTTGCTGCAGCAACAACCTCATTCAGATGTGAACTGGGGTTTAGTGCCAATTTACTAATACTAACACATGAATATACCGGTCTCTCCTTGTGTGCTGTATTCTTCATAATGCAAGGCATGTGAAGAATTATCACTTGGAAAAGAACCTGCGAAAATAAATATGATTTGGAACAAAAGTGTCATCTCTGATTTATTAACAAAAGCTGGAAATTATCAAATTAAAAGATGCAAAGGATTAAGGCCACCCATGTATAAGACACAACAACTCACAGTCCTTAATAGTCCATTATATTAGAATTAAAAAATAATCTGAAGAAGGAAGGGGGTCACCTGAAACATCTCAGCAGGTTCACATACTTGTCTCCTAAAGATCAGCCGAAGTACCAACCTTCATATGGACTATAGAAGATATATGAATCAAACTGCACTTGGGTGAAACAACCTGATGAAATGTCTCTTATCATGAATGGAAGACAGAAAGCTGCTGGATCTGAGAAGGAAGAGATGGATTTGCACATGTCTTTAAGATCTTTACACACCGACACAGACTATATAAACAGACAGGATATAGTTACAAAGGTTCATCTTTATCCATATAGAAGGACATAAAATAAATGAAGGTTCGTCCTCACTGTCATACGGTCATGGGTGAAACGCACACGTGTTTACTCCAAGAACAGATACAAACGTAGCGTTTAATGAACCCATGGGCGATTGTGGGTTAAACAGTCAAATAATGCATACCAGTGACTACATTTATCATAAAGTATGCTTCTGTGCATTTATTGTGAGTTTGAAAAACGAAGTCCGCTATGCATGTCTGTCCCACAAAAAAAAACAAAAAACAACCATATGGAAATATACACTTTTCTTTAACATGGCAGTCAATGGAAACGCATGGCTGTACATTTCCATGTGCATAAGGCCTTATTTAGATGGGCGTATACCGGTCGGAATTTCACGCCCGACCAATATACGCTACCGCTCTCTGCAAGGGGAGGAGGCGAGACAGGAGCTAGAGCATTGAGCTCCTGCCCCCTCTTCGTCCTCTCCCCCCCTCGCCACTGTTTGCAATGGGAGGGGTGGGACAGGGGCGGAGCTAAGTCCCACCCATCCTATAGCAAACATTGGCGAGAGGGCGGGAGCTCAATGCACTACCTCCCATCCAGTCCCGTCTTGTCCCCAGGCGTGAAAACCCGACTAATATACACCCATCTGAATAAGCCCTAACACATATATTTTGGTGATCAAATGCCTTAATCCGTTCCCGCTCCAGGACGTAAGGGTATGTCATGGAGCATCGGGGTATGTATGAAGATAGGTCGCGGGGCGACCTCTCTTCATACAGTGTGGGCGTCAGCTGTTTATTACAGCTGACACCCGCAGGCAATAGCCGCTATCCGCCGATCGCGGCTATTAACCCTCTCGTACGGCCCCCCCGCGGTGAGATCGGGGGGGCCGTGAAGCTGTCATGGCAGTCGGTGGCTTCTTGAAAGGCCCTAGGGCTGCCTTAGCAGACTGTCTATCAAGCCATCCCTGTGGGCTGGCTTGATAGACTGCCTGTCAAATGGCAGTCTGACGTAATGCTATAGCATTATGTCATACTGCAGGAGCGATCAAAGCATCACAGGTTGTAGTCCCCCAGGGGGACTTAAAAGTAAAGTTTAAAAAAAAACAATCAATAAAGTTGTACTAATTGTAAAAAAAAAAAAATTTATAAAAGTTTAAATCACCCCCCTCTTGCCATATCGATTATTAAAAAATCTAAATCATAAAATAAAAATATGTATTTGGTATCACCGCGTCCTTAAAAGTCCAATCTATCAAAGTAGCACATTACTTTTCCTGCACGGGGAACGTGCAGGAAAAAAAAAAAAGAACGCCAGAAATGCACTTTTTTAGTCACCCTGTTTCCCAGAAAAAACTCAATGAAATGCGATCAAAAAGTTGTATGTATTCTGAATTGGTACTATCAGAAACTATAGGACATTCCACAAAAAATGAGCCCTCGCTCAACTACATCGACGGAAAAATAAAAAAGTTATTGCGCGCACAAAATGACCGCAGACAATAATTTTAAAAAATGAAATGTCTAAAAAAAAAAGAGAAGTACAGTACAGTAAAAAAAAAACCTATACAAGTTTGGTATTGTAGTAATCGACTGACCTATAGAATAAAGTTATCATGCCGCTTTTGTTGCAGTTTGTGCGCCGTAGAAACAAGACGCACTGAAAGATGACAGAATGTCATTTTTTTCATTTTACTTCACTTAGAATTTTTAAAAAGTTTTTCAATACATTATATGGTACAGTAAATGACATCATTTAAAAATACAACTCATCCCACAAAAAACAAGCCCTCATACAGCGACGTTGATGGATAAATAAAGGAGTTATGATTTTTTTTGAAGGGGGGAGGAAAAAACGAAAATAGAAAAAGAAAAAGGGGCCGCGTCATTAGGGGTTAAAAGTGTTGAACTACAAAACTTTATTTTTTCTTAAAGTATACAGTGAAAAACATGTAGTGACTAGAGATGAGCGAGCGTACTCATCCGAGCTTGATGCTCGTTCGAGTATTAGGGTATTCGAGATGCTCGTTACCCGAGACGAGCACCACGCGGCACTCGAGTCAATTCCATTTCCTTCCCTGAGAAATTTGCGCCATTTTCTGGCCAATAAAAACACAGGGAAGGCATTACAACTTCCTCCTGTAACGTTCCAGCCCTATCCCACCCCCCTGCAGTGAGTGGCTGGCGAGATCAAGTGACCGCTGAGTATTTCAAGTGGGCCCGCCCACGGCTCGCCACAGACAGACGCTAAGACAGATCAGGGAAAGTGCTGCTGCTGCTGCTATAGGGAGAGTGTTAGCGTCTTCAAGAACCACAACGGTCCTTCTTAGGGCCACAGCTCACCTAGTGCATTACTGTTGTGGCTGCTGTGAGCAGTTTTGCACTTTTTTTTTATGTATATCGGGCGTGCAGGCTATAGCGTTCTCAGGCTGCAGGCTGTACTTGAGTATAGGGGCAGTATTGGTCAGGTAGGGACAGTGGTAGTGTAGAATCCTGTCTACAAGAACCCCAACGGTCCTTCTTAGGGCTACCTGTGACCGTGTGCATTTAACTCTGTGGTTGCTGGGAGTTGTAGTACCTCAGTATTGCACAGCAGAGCCTGCGTGCAGCCTTCATGTAAATATTTTTCTGTCCGCAGTTAGCGTAACGTCAGCGCTGTCTGCCTCCAAGTGTACGCCAAGAAACCACAATTTTTTTACACTGCTCTGTCTTACACGCCAGCTGCCTCAGAAGTGTACGGTGTGTCAGACACCCATAGATTGAAAGTGCAATACACACTGCAAAGCCTCAGCCTGCATTGCATAGAAAAAAAGGAAATTTAACCCTTTCCAATCCATTTATTTTTTCTCACCCATTCTCCCCAGCTCCAATAAATTGGAGCTGGGGAGAATGGGTGAGAAAAAATAAATTTTCCCTGCACCCTCCTGAACTGACAGAGTTCAGGAGGGTGCAGGGGGGGACCTGCTTACCTCTCCGGCGTCTTCCGCATTCTCCTTCTGCCTCCCGGCTCGGCGATCATGTGACCGCTGGGGTCAGGTGGCACCTGGCGGTCACATGATCGCCGGACCGGGAGACAGAAGGAGAATGCGCAAGACGCCGGTCAGGTAAGCAGGTACTTCCACAGTGCAGGCTCCCGGCTCGGCGTTCATGTGACTGCCAGGGGTCAGGTAACACCGGCGGTCACATGATCGCCGTCCGTCCGGAATCTCTATGCATTACATAGCGCTAATTGAGCGCTATGTAATGTGTAAAGGAGAAGGCAGAAAGGGTTAAAAACCCTTTCTGCCTTCTCCTCGGGGGTCCTCGATGAGGATCAGTGCAGGAGTGCATCTGCACACGATGTGTCTGACGATCGGGTGCAGATGCACTCCTGCACTGCAGTGTCGGGGCTGCCCCAACATCGGAGCTGTGGAGGGAAATTATGATGTCGGGGCAGGCCCGACATTGGACTGGAAAGGGTTAAAAAAGAAATCCTTTTTACGGCTACCGGTGACCCAGTGTATTTGCCTGCGTGGCCTGTGGGACTTCACGTCCATCCAAACTGCATAGTGCACAGCAAGGCCTGCGTGCAGCCTTCATTTAAATATTTTTCTGTCCGCACTTAGCGTTATGTCAGCGCTGTCTGCCTCCAAGTGTACGCCAAGAAACCACAAATTTTTTACACCGCTCTGTGTTACCAGTCAGCTGCCGACGCAGTGTACGGTGCCAGACAGCCATAGAGGGAGAGTTCAATACACACTCAATTGCCTGCATTGCATTGCAGAAAAGCTAATTTTAAAAAAGGAATCCTTTTTTACGTCTGCTTGTAACCCCGTGCACATTACTGTGTGGCCTGTGGGACTTGAGCTGAATCTCTACTGTATGGTACACTGCAGGGCCTCAGTTCAGCCTTCAGTGTCATTTTTTGCTGGGGACAGTTAGTGTAACATAAGCGCTCTCTGCCTCCAAGTGCATGTTTAAAAAGCACAAACATTTTTCTCCGCTCTGTGTTAGCAGTCAATAGACGCTCCATTGCCTGCATTGCACTGGAGAAAAACTAATTTTAAAAAAGGAATCCTTTTTTACGTCTGCTTGTAACCCCGTGCACATTACTGCGTGGCCTGTAGGACTTGAGGTGAATCTCAACTGCATAGTGCACAGCTAGTCCTGCTTGCATCCTTCCTTATAATTTATCTCAGGCTTCTTTTTGCGTTGTATACCCGTTGGCAGGCACCAACTGCGCGGCAATAATTAAAAAAATTTTTTACACCGCTTAGTGTCTGCTCGATTCTTAAGCCATCATGCTGAAGGGTAGGGTAGGGGTAGAGGACGTGGACGCGGGCGAGGACGCGGAGTTCCAAGTGAGGGTGTGGGTATAGGCCGAGTTCCTGGTCCAGGTGAATCACAGCCGGCTGCTGCGGAAGTAGGAGAGAGGACAGTTTCTGGGGTCCCCAGCTTCATATCACAATTTTTGGGTCCATGTCGTAGACCTTTATTAAAAACCGAGCAGTGTGAGCAGGTCCTATCGTGGATGGCAGAAAGTGCATCCAGCAATCTATCGACCACCCAGTCTTCTACGCCGTCCACTGCTGCAACTCTGAATCCTCTGGCTGCTGCTCCTCCTTCCTCCCAGCCTCCTGACTCCATGAAAATGACACATTCTGAGGAGCAGGCAGACTCCCAGGAACTGTTCTCGGGCCCCTGCCCAGATTGGGCAACAATGGTTCCTCTCCCACCGGAGGAGTTTGTCGTGACCGATGCCCAACTTTTGGAAAGTTCCCGGGGTCCGGGGGATGAGGCTGGGGACTTCTGGCAACTGTCTCAAGAGCTTTCAGTGGGTGGGGAGGACGATGACGATGAGACACAGTTGTCTATCAGTGAGGTAGTAGTAAGGGCAGTAAGTCCGAGGGA
This sequence comes from Eleutherodactylus coqui, assembly GCF_035609145.1. Taxonomy (NCBI): domain Eukaryota; kingdom Metazoa; phylum Chordata; class Amphibia; order Anura; family Eleutherodactylidae; genus Eleutherodactylus; species Eleutherodactylus coqui. The sequence goes on along the minus strand of NC_089839.1, from coordinate 270,275,991 downwards.
GGGGCGCACAGAGGATTCGGAGGAAGGGCCACTGGATGATGAGGTGACTGACCCCACCTGGTGGGATAAGCCAACTGAGGACAGGTCTTCAGAGGGGGAGGCAATTGCAGCCGCAGGACAGGTTGGAAGAGGCAGTGGGGTGGCCAGGGGTAGAGGCAGGGCCAGAGCGAATAATCCACCAGCTGTTTCCCAAAGCACCCCCTCGCGCCAAGCCACCATGCAGAGGCCAAGGTGCTCTAAGGTGTGGCAATTTTTCACTGAGACCGCGGATGACCAACGAACAGTGGTGTGCAACCTTTGTCGCTCCAAGATCAGCCAGGGAGCCACCACCACCAGCATGCGGCGGCATATGATGGCCAGCACCCCACAAGGTGGGACGAAGGCCGTTCACCACCTCCGGCTTGCGCCACTGCCTCTATCCTTGGGACCCAAGCTGCCACTGAGATCCAACCCACCCCTCATGACACAGGCACGAGCGTCTCCTACCTGGACCCACACCCTCACCTCCGCTCTCCTCGGATCCATCCAGCAATGTCTCTCAGCGCAGCGTCCAAATATGCCGCCACGCACCCGCACGCTCAAGCTTTAAATGTCCACATAGCTAAATTGAATAGCCTGCAGATGCCCCCTACAGGCTTGTGGAAATTGAGGCTTTCAAAAACATGATGGCGGCGGCAGCCCCACGCTACTCTGTCCCCAGTCGCCACTATTTTTCACAGTGTGCCGTCCCAGCCCTGCACGACCACAAATCACACAACATTGTACGCGTCCTCAGCAACTCGGTTACTGGCAAGGTCCACTTAACAACGGACACGTGGACAAGCACAGGCGGACAGGGCCACTATATCTCCCTGACGGCACATTGGGTGAATTTAGTGGAGGCTGGGACCGAGTCAGAGCCTGGGACCGCTCACGTCTTACCCACCCCCAGAATTGCGGGCCCCAGATCAGTGCTGGTTTCTGCGGCGGTGTATGCCACCTCTACTAAACCTTCCTCCTCCTCCTCCAACGCAACGTCTACCTCGCAATCAAGACATGTCAGCAGCAGCACGTCGCCAGCAGTCGGTGTCGTGCAGCGCGGCAGCACAGCGGTGGACAAGCGTCAGCAGGCCGTGCTGAAACTACTCAGCTTAGGAGAGAAGAGGCACACGGCCCACGAACTGTTGCACGGTCTGACAGAGCAGACCGACCGCTGGCTTTCGCCACTGAGCCTGCAACCGGGCATAGTCGTGTGACAACGGCCGTAACCTGGGCCGCACGCGTCATGCCTGGCCCACGTCTTTAACTTGGTGGTTCAGCGGTTTCTGAAAGGCTACCCACACTTGTCAGACCTCCTCGGCAAGGTGCGCCGGGTCAGCGCACATTTCCGCAAGTCCAACACAGACGCTGCCACCCTGCAACATCGGTTTAATCTGCCAGTGCACCAACTGCTTTGCGACGTGCCCACACGGTGAAACTCTACGCTCCACATGTTTTCCCGGCTGTATGAGCAGCGTAGAGCTATAGTGGAATACCAACTCCAATATGGGCGACGTAGTGGGAGTCAGCCTCCTCAATTCTTTACTGAGGAGTGGGCCTGGATGGCAGATATCTGCCAGGTCCTTGGAAACTTTGAGGAGTCTACCCAGATGGTGAGCGACGATGCTGCAATCATTAGCGTCACCATTTCCCTGCTATGCCTCTTGAGAAGTTCCCTGCAAAGCATAAAGACTGACGCTTTGCGGTCGGAAACGGAGGCGGGGGAAGACCGTATGTCGCTGGATAGTCAGACCACCCTCATGTCTATATCTCACGCATTAAGCAGGAGGAGCAGGAGGGGGAGAAGCCTGAGGAGGAAGAGACAGCTGGGCCCACTGCAGAGGGTACCCATGCTGCTTGCCTCTCATCCATTCAGCGTGTATGGCCTGAGGAGGAGAATACTCAAAGTGATCTTCCTAGTGAGGACAGCCATATGTTGCGTACAGGTACCCTGGCACACATGGCTGACTTTATGCTAGCATGCCTTTCTCGTGACCCTCGCATTAGACGCATTCTGGCCACTACGGATTACTGGGTGCACACACTGCTTGACCCACAGTATAAGGAAAACCTTTCCACTCTCATTCCCGAAGAGGAGAGGGGTTTGAGAGTGATGCAATACCACAGGGCCCTGGTGGACAAACTGATGGTAAAATTCCCATCTGACTGCGCTAGTGGCAAAAGGCGCAGTTCCGAGGGCCAAGTAGAAGGGGAGGCGCGGAGATCAGGCAGCATGTTCAGCGCAGGCAGGGGAACACTCTCCAAGGTCTTTGCCAGCTTTATGGCTCCCTAGCAAGACTGTGTCACACCTCCCCAGTCCAGGTTGAGTCGGAGGGAGCACTGTAAGAAGATGGTGAGGGAGTACGTAGCCGATCGTACCACTGTCCTCCGTGACGCCTCTGCTCCGTACAACTACTGGGTGTCAAAGCTGGACACGTGGCCCGAACTCACGCTGTATGCCCTGGAGGTGTTGGCTTGCCCTGCAGCTAGCGTCTTGTCAGAGAGGGTGTTTAGTGCAGCTGGGGGAATCATCACGAACAAGCGTACCCGCCTGTCAACTGACAGTGCTGACAGGCTTACACGCATAAAGATGAACAAAGCCTGGATTTCCCCAGACTTCTCTTCTCCACCAGCGGACAGCAGCGCTACCTAAAGACCTTTGTCAATCTGTGTATGATATTCGTCCTCCTCCTCCGGCTCCTCCTCCTGAAAGCTCACGTAATCACCGCAAACGGGCAATTTTTCTGTGGGCCAAAAGGCTCATATAACTTTTCTAAATAATATTTATACGTTTCAATTCTCATTAAAGCATTGAAACTTCCACCTGAACCAATTTTTATTTTGACTGGGCTGCCTCCAGGCCTAGTTAAAAATTAAGCCAAAGTACGCTAAGCGATTAATGGGTTTCACCTGCCCTCTGGGTTGGGCATGGTCAACTTTTTGTGGGGTACATTTGTACCGTCGGTACACCAATTTTTCGGGCCCTCACCTACAATGTAATCCAAGTAATTTTTATGGGCTTCGCCTGCACTCATGCTACACCACTGTATCTGGGGTTGGCCTATACTTTTGCTACAGAAATGTAACTCTGTTCTGCCTACCTATACTTCTGCCATAATAAAGCTAGAGGGGTCTGACTATACTTCAGCAACAGAAATTTAACTTCGGTCTGCCGATACTTCTGCTCCTGAAATGTTACCTTGTTTGGTGTATACTGTTACTACTATAATTTTACTAATACTGGGCTCTGCCCATACTGTTTCAACGGGAATGTTAGTGGGGCATCTCTATACTGCTATAACAGAAATGTAACTAATAGTGGGCTTTGCCCATACTGCTTCTACGTAAATGTTACTGGGGTCTGACTATACTGCTACTACTGAAATGTTACAAATGTTACTATGCTCTCCCTACACTGCTGCCAGGGAAATGTTTTTCTGTTGCTTTGCCCATACTGCTTCTACGTAAATGTTACTGGGGCCTGTCTATACTGCTACTAATAAAATGTTACAAATACTATGCTCTCCCTACACTGCTGCCAGGGATATGTTTTTCTGCTGCTTTGCCCATACTGCTTCTACGTAAATGTTACTGGGGCCTGTCTATACTGCTACTACTGAAATGTTACAAATACTATGCTCTCCCTACACTGCTGCCAGGGAAATGTGAATCTGCTGCTTTGGCCATACTGCTTGTACGTAATTGTTACTGGGGTCTGACTATACTGCTACTACTGAAATGTAACAAATGCTGTACTCTCCCTACACTGCTGCCAGGGAAATGTTTTTCTGCTGCTTTGTCCATACTGCTTCTACGTTCATGTTACTGGGGCCTGTCTATACTGCTACTACTGAAGTGTTACAAATGCTGTACTCTCCCTACACTGCTGCAAGGGAATTGTGAATCTGCTTCTTTGTCCATACTGCTTCTACGTTAATGTTACTGGGGTCTGACTTACTGCTACTACTGAAATGTTAAAAAAAATATGCTCTCCCTACACTACTGCCAGGGAAATGTTTTTCTGTTGCTTTGCCCATACTGCTTCTACGTAAATGTTACTGGGGCCTGTCTATACTGCTACTAATAAAATGTTACAAATGCTGTACTCTCCCTACACTGCTGCAAGGGAATTGTGAATCTGCTTCTTTGTCCATACTGCTTCTACGTTAATGTTACTGGGGTCTGACTTACTGCTACTACTGAAATGTTAAAAAAAATATGCTCTCCCTACACTACTGCCAGGGAAATGTGAATCTGCAGCTTTGCCTATATTGCTTCAACGTAAATGTTACTGGGGTCTGTCTATACTGTTACTACAACTGAAAAGTTACTGCACTCTGTCAATACTGCTGCAAATTAAATGTTACTGGGCTCAGCCTACACTGCTGCAATGGAAATGTTAAAGGGATGTGTCTATACTGTTACTACTACTGAAATGTTACTGGGGTCTGTCCGCACTGCTGGAACTGAAATGTTACTGGGGCCTGTCTGCACTGCTGGAACTGAAATGTTACAGGGGTCTGTCTGCACTGCTGGAACTGAAATGTTACTGGGGTCTGTCTGCACTGCTGGAACTGAAATGTTACTGGGGCATGTCGCAACTCATACTACTGAAATGTTACTGGGGTTGTCTACACTGCTGGAACTGAAATGTTACTGGGGTCTGTCTAGACTTATACTACTGAACTGTTACTGGGGTCTGTCTATACTTATACTACTGAAATGTCACTGGGGTCTGTCCCTACTGCTGCCAATGAAATGTTACTGGGGTCTGTCCATACTCTTACCACTGAAATGTTACTAATTCTCAGCTCTGCCTATACTGCTGCTACTGCTATGTTACAGGGTTGTGGAAACGGAGGCTTGCCAAAGACATGTTTGTGGCGAGGCCGCGCTATTAGGTCCCCAGGCGCGACAATTTTTCAGCAACGCAGTTACTGGTAAGGTGCATATAACCACGGACACGGGGACAGGACACGTACTGCCTCAAAGACATCCCCCTCCTCCTCCAACAATGAAAATATTCTTGGCAAATGCTTTCGCAGTGGTCCGTCTGGCGGCAGTCCAAGAATTTCACCTTAAACGACACAATAAGAAAGCCCCCACCCCCACCCCCCCGCCACCGACCACTTAATCCTGGCCACGTCCTGAAAACCAACTAAATACAACCGCGGTAGTATTCCATTATCCCTAGCTGAAGCTTTCAGCTGACTGGTAGAGCATTGGTGGCTTAAAACTTGTTGGTACTGTTAAGTCCAAAGATTAGCGTACAGCTGAGGTCGGAATACAGGTGACTATAGAACACACCATCCTTGCAGGGCAAGGGACTGAGTGGCAGCAGGTACCGACCCTAAATGGAAGCAGGCCAGCTGAGAACCACATACTCCCTGAATGATTTTGGACTGACCGATGATGAGGCCTTTACTTGTGATCATCTTTGGTAATTCCTAAGAAAGATCCGTTGTAGTAGCCGGAAACTTGGATTGCTATTTGCTAACACTTTGAAATGGACAATGGAAACCATAGGAATGAAGCCTTTCCATTTTCCAGCTTGAGATAAGAAGAATTGCAGACTTTCAGTACTTTGAGTATCCTTTTCATTGCAATCAAATGCCCCTCTCTTGTCTTAGAAAATACTAGTTTTTCCACATAGGTGTTGTCAATCTGTCTATACTGTTACTACTGAAATCCCACTAATACTGGGCTATGCCTATCCTGCTGTTACGGAAATGTTACAGGGGTCTGTCGATACCGTTACTACTCAAATGTAACTGATACTGTGCTCTGCCTTACTGCAGCTACTGAAATATTACTGTGGTCTGTCTATACTGTAACTACAGAAGTGTTAATAGGGTCTCCCTAGACTTCTGCAACATAACTGTTAGTGGGGTGTGCGTATACCTTAGCTACAGGAGTATTACAAGGGTCGGTGCATACTATGGGTGCACTAAGTGTTTCCATCGCGATGTTCCACGTACATGGCCCAAAAAAAAATTACCCAGTCCGACTAGGGCATGCACTGTAGGCCGAAGCCCACCTGTATGTAATCTGACGTTAGCTCTGCTGTCCATGGCACTGCAATGGGATATATTTATGCACCGCCGGTGGGTTCCAGGGAGCCACCCATGCTGTGGGTCCACAGGGACTTCACATTGGGGAGTTGTACCTGCCTGTGTCTATGTATAAAAACCCTGGTCTGACTAGGGCATGCAGTGTGGGCCAAAGCCCACCTGTATTTTATCTGACGTTACCTCAGCTGTGCATGGCACTGCAATGGGATATATATTTATGTACTGCCGGTGGCTTCCTGGGACCCACCCATGCTGTCGGTCCACACGGACTTCGCATTAGGGAGTTGTACCTGCCTGTGTCGACTTATAAAGAACTCCAGTCAGACTGGGGCATGCAGTGTGGGCCGAAGCCCACCTGTATTTAATCTGACGTTAGCTCTGCTGTGCAGGGCAGTGCAATGGGATATATTTATGAACCGCCGGTGGGTTCCAGGGAACCGCCCATGCTGTGGGTCCACAGGGACTTCCCATAGGGGATTTATACCTGCCTATGTCTATGTATTAAAAACCCTAGTCAGACTGGGGCATGCAGTGTGGGCCGAAGCCCACCTGCATTTTATCTGACGTAACCTCAGCTTTGCAGGACAATGCAATGGGATTTATTTATGTACCGCCGGTGGCTTCCTGGGACCCACCCATGCTGTCGGTCCACACGGAGTTGTACCTGAAATGTTTATAAAAACCCCAGTCTGACTGGGGCATGTAGTGTGGGCCGAAGCCCACCTGTATTTAATCTGACGTTAGCTCTACTATCCGGGGCACTGCATTGGGACAAACTACAGGAGCAATACAGCGCTAATGAGACGTGCACAGCTACGCTAGCATTGGAGTCCGCTGTAGGCCCGCGATTGCTGAGGGTTTGTGCAGAGGCCTATGTCCTGGGCGCAGTGAAAGTCCGCTTCCTGCCTAGGATTGCTGAAGCTGTGGGCCGAGGCCTATGTCGTGGGCGCGGTGCAAGTCTGCCATGTTTGGCCGCTCAGATCTATTTTTTGTTCATGTCTTGGGTTTCCTAGGACCCACCTATGCTGTTGGTGCCCACTTAGGTAGACACTGACTGACTTGGGTAGGGGGCAGAGTTCAGATGGCTTTCCCCTTGCGGTGTCGATTGAGCTCTATCTTTCGGATTATTTGTGAACAGGATCCCTGTCAGTCCCAGTTATCTGCGGGTTGTGCTCCGTAGGTTACAGTGAGGTCTATTTCTGTAATGGAGATTTGGGTGACACTGTACTTGTAATGGAGGCTGGGTGAGGCTGTATTTGCCCTGGTTTTCCAGCGTAAGGGCTCCTTCCCACAGGCGGATTTCGGCCGCGTAATATGCGGCGGAAATCCGCCGCGTTGCCCGCAGCTATTAGGTTCTATTAAACCTAATAGCACAATGCTTACGGTGCGGAATTCTGCACCGTGAAACCACCCGTCCTCACCCGCGGCATGCTCTATTTGCCGCGGGTGTACACGCGGACGGCTTCCATTGCAGTCAATGGAAACCGTCCGTTCACGCTATCTTCCACTGTAGCACAGCGGAGGATAGCGTGTAACCGCTTTCCCGCCTACCGCAGCCGCATTATGTGACGCTGTGGGCGTGTCATATGATGCGGCCAGCGTGTCACGTGCTCTATTGTGCATCCGCGCCGAAGTGTCATGTGGGACCTGGGATGCCGGATCCGCAGGTAAGTATTGGGGTCTCTGGGGGGGGCGCCGTGATGGGCTCCGCCGTGGAATTCTGAGGTGGAGCCCGTTACGGCCGTGTGAAGCCGACCTAACGGACTCATAACACTCACTGTTTTTGTAGCAGGATCCCAACCTATTCTCCTCCACACTGCACTGGTATTGAGATGTTTAGTGAGCTTCCTTACTTTCAACTACGACTCTCTTTCTCCTCAGACTGCTCTCTGACTGACTTCTTCACGCTCTAGCTCTGACTTACTGTGACTGGCTGAACAACTCACAGACTTCTCTCACTGACTCTCTGACTGGAACTGACTTCCTGCTCAAGCTGTCTGACTGAAAGCTGTGTAACTCCTCCCCATATCCCAACTTGCACTGCTCTGTTTTCCCGGGCTTTGATCCCCTCTACCAATCAGCGATCAGTGTAACAGTAACCAATCAGAAGACAGATGTTGCAAAGCAGATTAGGACATAGTCTGTGAGCAAAGTGGAGAAATAGAGTTCTTCTAACAGACAACCCCGGAAATGTCTCCTAAGCAGTACATAAAGAGAAGTTTTAAAGATTAGTGAATGTGTGACATCCTGTAGGAACTTCTGGGCCACTACACTATTACTAGTGGGGCCGCTATTACTGCTGGGGCCACAATAGGGGTCATCTATTACTGCTGGGGCCACAACAAGGGTCACCTATTACTGCTGGGGCCACAATAGGGGTCATCTATTACTGCTGGAGCCGCAATAAGGGTCACCTATTACTTCTGGGGCCACAATAGGGGTCACCTATTACTGCTGGAGCTGCAATAAGGGTCACCTATTACTGCTGGGGCCACAATAGGGGTCATCTATTACTGCTGGAGCCAAAATAAGGGTCACCTACTACTTCTGGGGCCACAATAGGGGTCACCTATTACTGCTGGAGCCACAATAGGGGTCACCTATTACTGCTGGAGCCGCAATAGGGGTCACCTATTACTGCTGGAGCCGCAATAGGGGTCACCTATTACTGCTGGGGCCAATAAAGGGATACTATTACTACAGGGGTCAACAATATAGGGAGACATTATTACTACACAGGGCGGATTTGCTGCTAAATTTATAGTAGCTGTAGCAGCAAAGTAGATGAGATTTTGAAAATCTGATCCTCACGCTGTGGAAAAAATCTGCACAAAACCAGTGCGGATATTGACATGTGGTGCGGGATTATAATATATAACAACCAATCACAGCGCAGCTTTCAAGTTACCTCAGCGGTATAATATATAACAACCAATCACAGCGCAGCTTTCATGTTACTTCAGTGGTATAATATATAACAACCAATCGCAGCGCAGCTTTCATGTAACCTCAGTAGTATAAGAAGTAGCAACCAATCACAGCACAGCTTTCATGTTGCCTAAGCAGTATAATATATAGCAACCAGTCACAGCACAGCTTTCATGTTTCCTCAGCAGTATAAGAAATAGCAACCAATCACAGCACAGCTTTCATTTCACCTCAGCATTCTCAATATGCAGCAATTGTCAAGCGAAACGTTCGGCAGATGCATCATTTTGTAGTTGAACATGCTTGCTCGTAATGCCTTTTGCTTTCGTGCTTGAGATGGAAATCAAACGATCTTTGTCTGGGGGGCATAACTGCCAACGATGCTCGCACGTGTGCTACCTATCATAGGATAGTTGTGCTATGCCAGTAATCTTCCCAGAAGTGTACTCAACAACTTCCCAAAGTTTCATGGCGATTGAATGAATGGTGTAGTAATGCATAAAGGACAGACATTCATTCATTTATATATATATATATATATATATATATATATATATATATATATATATATATATATATATATGACATCAGGAAGTGAGAGAATTAGATTCCGTACGTAAAATTTGGACGCTAATTCTTTGGCGCTTAGAATTAAATAATCGAGTTGGGATCCATTAACTTTTCCTATTTATGACATAAACAATGCCCGTGCCAAATTACATCGTGAAGTGAGAGAATTAGATTCCGTACTATGTAAAATTTGGACGCTAATTCTTTAGCGCTTAGAATTGAATAATCGAGTTGGGACCCATTAACTTTTCCTATTGATGACATAATCATTGCTCGTGCCAAATTTCAAGTTTTTATGACAATGGAAAGTGAGAGAATTAGATTCCGTACGTAAAATTTGGACGCTAATTATTTGGCGCTTAGAATTGAATAATCGAGTTGGGACCCATTAACTTTTCCTATTTATGACATAATCTATGCTTATGCCAAATTTCAAGTTTCTATGACATTGGGAAGAGAGGAAATTAATTCCGTATGTAAAATTTGGACGCTAATTCTTTTGTGCTTAGAATTGGATAATCGAGTTGGGACCCATTAACTTTTCCTATTTATGACATAATCAATGCTCATGCCAAATTTCAAGTTTCTATGACATTGGGATGCGAGAAAATTAGATTCCGTACGTAAAATTTGGACGCTAATTCTTTGGCGCTTAGAATTAAATAATCGAGTTAGGACCCATTAACTTTTCCTATTTATGACATAATCAATGCTGGTGCCAAATTTCATGTTGCTACGACACCGGGAAGTGAGAGAATTAGTGGCAATGATGGAAATCGAACCATCTACGTGGGGGGGCGTAACTGTCGACGACGCTCGCACGCACACCATTTATCATAGCATAAATGTACTATGCCTATAATCTTCCCAGGAGTGTACTCAACAACTTCCCAAAGTTTCATGGCGATTGGATGAATGGTGTAGTAATGCATAAAAGGACAGACACACAGACATACATTCAATTTTATATATATAGATGTACATTTACAGCCCATCCAGCGTTCCTCCTTGTATTTATGTATTTTAATGGCCCTGTCCTTTTTATAACGATGGAGGTAAAATTCATATGTCATGATAAGCTACGCCCCAAACCCCTCCCCTGACCATGCCTTGGGGCTCCAAAAGAAACTTTTGCTCCAAAGGCTCCATGGCTGAAAAAGTATGGGAACCACTGCTCTAGAGCATGCCGAGATTTTGTAGTCTCGCAATGTAGCAGGCTACAAAACATCACTAATGTGAAAGAACCCATTGGAAACCATGGGCTTCACATACATGCATTTTGTAGCAATGTCACATCACTACAAAATTGTGCAATTTTGTAGTCCATGCGAAACCAGCCTTAGGCGGCCTGTCCACGGCATTGCATTTTCCCGCAGCAGATTTCCGCTGTGGGTAAACGCTAAAGTCACTGCGATTTTCAGTGATGAACCTATCATTATGATGGGTTCATCATGGAAAACCGTGGAACATTGTGATTTTTATACGCAAGTGGAAAATCGCGGCGGATAGCTTTTTGTCTATATTGGGCTTCACTTTCCATACTTATCCTATGTCAAGTGTTCATTGCATTACCCATATGCGGATTATCGCTGATGACACAATGGAATATTGCACATGGACACGAGGCTTTATACTTGCACACCGAGAAATGAGGGTTGGAGCAAGGCCTGCAGGGCCGTGGGTGGAGGCCCGGGCATGATGGGGTTAACAGGAAAGTACGGGGGAAAAAAATCACGGCACGTTCTATTTCACCATGGATTTCCGCAGTGGGAGATTTCCATTATTATAGCACTCACTCACAGGTCTATCACGTTTTTAGACACTGTACTCCCATAGCATAAATCCGTGGCAGAATCATGCAACGCTCATGAGCATGAGCCCTAAGTGTGTTGACTTCTATCAGGTGTATCCCAGGATAGGCTAGTAATGGATAAAGCTACACAGGGAGCGACTCTCTTATACTCGAGTCAGGGCTTTTATAGGGGCCGGTCACACAGATCCGTGTAGTGCACCATGCAGACTTACAGCCTATTAGTTCCCCCAGTATTATTAGAGCAGCTGGCGGTCCCACATCTTTTACATGTACCCCACAAAGTGCTGACACCAGGGACCCCCAGCAGCTCAAAGCCAAACTGCTCCTGCAAATAAATAGCAGGTGTAGCTGAAATTATGGCCAAAATACACAAGATTGTAGATCATCAAAGGAATAACATGGCCTTTTCTAATAGATGTTTACGTCCAGTGCCTATAGCGGTGGTGGAGCCTGTTCTGAGGAGGTAGTTAAACTACTGGGAGGAGGACCCTTGGATCACAATGCTCGCTACTGATCCTATCCTGGAAAAAGCAGAAGACCCTGCAAACACTGAGCGCTACTATTTTTTCAAAAAGAGTGGCGTAACGGCCCAAGCCAACCATTTGGTATGGATACTGGTCCACCAAGGCAATACAATTGTGTGCGAATATATGCCGGAATTGTTGAGACCGTTTGTGCTGACTTATGGTGACTCTAACTTAAGCTTCCATTTTATGGGAGAGAGACAGACTACGCCAGGGATGTTCCCACGTCGCCCTCGTAAGAGAATGGACCTGGCTCTGCTACCTGAGTCCATGTCAGAAGGGAATACAATCTCCGCATCTCCATCCACTAGTCCTCTGCCGCTATGTGGAAGATGATGAGAAGCCTTCAATCATCGGTGCCCGTGCTACAGCAGCTGTGGCTGATGCGGACAATCAGACCAATAGGTGGTATAAACTGACAAGAATGGCATTCCAGCAAAACAATTTCCACTTCCCAGAGTTATAATTTTCTGTCCCCTAAATAGACTCTTGCAATAAGAGACATTTACTGTTATTTACAAGTTTTGCTAAAAGACTGAAAAGTTCTATTTTTATGCAATGCGATTCCTTTTATTGCAAAGCTATATGTTTCTTTATGTAACGTTTAACCGTTTAAGTTTTGTGCAGGAGGAAGTCAAAAGCAAGAAGAAGTAAAATGTGTTTCTGGTTAAAGTTTACAGTGCTCCCTCTCTTATAATATTCATGCAGGTTATTTTCTTATGCGAGTAATGTCTAATCTAATCATTTAAAATAACGCAATGCAATCGTTATTTATGCTAATGAATATTAATTTTGCCAAATCTAAAAAAGTCACCATGTGTATGATATATGTTCATGCATAGTATGACTGTGTATGTGTATGGCTGGAGGTGTCTTGTGTTCCCCTCAAGTCCTCTCTTGTGATGTTTGCAGCCTGTCATTAGCCTGTCACAGGGGGCAAGGCCTTCCTACCACTTCTTCAGCAACAGACAGCAATATAGACTGAAGCTACTGACTGTTCTGATGATTTTTCTCTTTTTCCAGCGTACGGCCTGTGTTCTTTATCTGCCAGTCACCTCTTTTAATTTTTGCTGTAGGTCCCACAGTGTGTTGCAATTCTCTTAAAGACACAGTCTTGTTCATTCCACTGATCTCATTTTTCACTAGTCTTTGGAGCAAAGAGTTATGTATGAAGCTCCATAACAATACCAGAGTTCTGCTCAAACTAGTAGATTTTTCACGTGCTTGTAAGCCATTTTCCTTTTATGCTGTCATAAACCCAAAGTCTTACACAAAAATGACACTCCTTTAGTCACTAGTACACTGGGGGTGGGTTAGGCCTTATGTACAGGTAACCAGAGGATGGACATTGTGTTTACAGGTTGCAGTTTGCACACTCTGTGACTGTGCAGAATCTCTTTCTAGTGTTAGTGAAGTAATACACTCAAGATGACCCGATTCCGGATATGTACACTCTGTTTGGAGGGGTCCGAGAGAGCTTGTTCTTAAGTTGGGGGGAGCGGCAGTGTTCCAGAATAGCTATTCTAGGGCCCCCTGTCATACATGTTAATCTTATGTATATGCACTGTGCAAAGTTGTCTTGTCATTTACAGTATGTGTGTTGCCCAGCTGCTGTGAGTGAAGAGTTAACAATAATAAAGTTCCAGTCTGTATGTAAATGTACGAGTCTGTCATGTGACATGGTGTGGATGAATCTATAAATATGTGTGATTAAGGCCACTTGCAGACGGCCTGGTCGGATCCGGCTGCAGGAATTCTCGCAGGGGGTCCCACCCTGAGCCCCTGCAGTGTCCAGCGCGGCACTCACCTGCTCCCGCAGCCCCAGCTCTTTGATGTGCCAGCTGCCGGGCAGATGGCGCATGCGCAGATGAGAGCCAGCAGCCGGGGAGTGAGATTTCTGTGCGACAGAAATAGAGCATGCTGCGATTTGTTTTCTGCGTGTGATTTCGCGCAGACAAATAGCGGCCGTCTGCCTAGGATTGCGTTTTCTAACGCAATCCTATGGCAGCTTCCACGGGCGAAAAATTCTGCGGGAAATCCCACCGCAGAATTTCCACCCATGTGCAGGGGGCCTAAGGGTTGCAGAGAGAGTCTTTTGGTGAGAGCCCATCTTCTACCATAGAGGCACATGAGGGACTGGCGGTATGCTATCATTACTTACTCCCTTTACCTATAATAAAAGACACTCAACTACTTCTGGCTTTTAAGTGGGATGGCCACAGCTTTATTAAATAACCATTATAAACAATTTGAAATTTTTTAAACTTCTAGAAACTACAACCCTTCCCATGTTTCTCAACCCCTTTTAACTTAGTACCCACATGGCGTACATAAGCTTGAATGCAGTCGGGCTGTTAACCGCCTTGCTCCTCTGTCATGGGAAGTTCTTCTGCCACTAGGAATGCGTCATACCCCCTATGACGCATTCCGCTCCACCCCACTACCTCTCTCCATTGCTGCCTCCAAACCGTCCTGCAACTTGGAAATGAAAATGTCCATTCCTACATCATTTAAATGGACGCCGTCTTCCCTCAATGCACTCCACTCGAAATCCTCCAGCTCCCAGTGGCATATGGCAATCCTATCCTGCACAAACGTTGAAAGTTTTGCGTTTACCACTTTACAGACTCGGTCTATGGCCTCAGGTTGTCTTGCTCCTCTCCATACCTGCCTTTTTATAATGTCCGACCGAACAAACCTCACCTCTTCGAAGCACTTCTGAAAACGGAGCAAATCTTGCTTAATCATTACCAGTAATTCGTTCATCTTCACGTGGCCCAGGTCATTCCCTCTCGCATGAATCAGCAGGATGACCCAGCATTGTGCCTGTTTGCTAATCTGAATTACCTCTGGCACAAGCTCTACCAACGAAGTCCTCGAATACCAAGCCAGTGCACATATACCCCCTTAAGACCCAGTCCTCCTCCGGCTGGTCGAATCAGCGCCCGTCTCTCCGCCCAATGTATATATGAATGTTTGATAATCCAAATTTTCCACGGTTCTTCCGCTGAAACAAATGACCAATAAAAAGCAACTGCCACAAAATTCCATATTCTTAACTAACTTAGCGCAACAAAAAACCCCGCTCCTGGTTTACCCTTGCCTTTTTGCATTTTAAATACTGCTTGCCCCTACTTTTAAATCCGGCCAAACGTACGACTTATACGTGTCCGACTTCTCTCTCCCCAGTGGCTTCATGCCTTCTTCACTAACCCCGAAATCATATGCCATAGTCGCCGTGCCAATTCGAAATGAGTGCATACTGAACTCTGTGGGCCTGAAGCCCGCTCTACCCAACGCCGAGCACAACACTGACGCAAAATAGAAATGTGTTAGAGGGGAGCCCGATGCATGTGCAGAAAATGGTCCGCTACTACTGTCTGTGAAATGTATTGTTTCACCAAAGACACTGGTCACCAACCTCAACCCAGTGCCTTTATGGAGATGCTGTCTCCCCTGCTGTATAGGTCCAAATTCAGCATATTGCATTATTTACAATGTACTTAGTAGTACGACATTTATCCATCCATTTATCTTACTACATGCCTTGATGGCTTTCAACCAAATTTGGTGCACATACCCTTCATGATCCACCTTAAAATACATAGGGTGTTTCAACTGTTTGTTGCTCATAACAACCAATCACAGCACAGCTTTATTTTACCATAGCAGCATAAGGAATGATGATTGGTTGCCATTTGCAACAAACAGGTTTCTTTAATAAATGAGGCCATATTGTATAATCTACCGTAATATAAGATGCTTTGTGATTCAGAGCGGTGAATAATTTACACATCTGGTGGATCCGGAATTCCTTAGAAAAAAATGGCAGGAAAGAGAGGTGAGTATATACTGATTTGTTATGCCAATACTTGCAGAAGGGCTTTTACCAATGTACTATAACTCAGACAACCCCTTTAAGATGAGCAGGAAGAGCCAGGACATCAAGGGTTACAGAGACCCCTGAACAGCAAGAGACCTAAAATAGAAAAGAAAAACATAGAGCCAGTGCATCAGCAGGTGACAAGTATACCCAGGCAATGTCAAATATATAAGCTGGTTTATCTATAGCACACATGTCAAACTTAAAGGGGTTGTCCCGCAAAATCATGTGAAGTTAAACACTTCTGTATGGCCATATAAATGCACTTTATAATATACATCGTGCATTAAATATTGGCCATACAGAAGTTATATACTCACCTACAGGGGGTCCCCCCCCCCCCCTGTGTTGGCGTCCCCGTCTCCCTGGCGCCGACCAAATCCTTCTCCTTGATTAGACACGCTTGCACAGTCTGTCCTCTTCTGTCCTGTTGAATGGGGCCGCTCCAGCGTGCTCGCGCCGCACAGGTCGTCTGCCTAAATTCCAACATTTGGTCACCTTACACGAACCCAACGATACTATGGGAGGGAAGAGCAAACAAAAACTGCATAACAGCAGTTATTTGATGCTATCTTCCTGGAATGTGTCTTGCCTTTGGCCAAGATTGAATAAAAGTGCAATTAATATATACTCCAATATAACTGCAAATATCCTGCTATTCTATGTACCGTGCCAAGCATTTTCTGGAGCAAACAAGCCATTTATTTCCACTGCTAACATAGTTAACATTAACATTGTTCTTGCATGGCATTGTGTTACCCCGCTTATACCTTGCTATACCATCTATGCAGTGTGCACTGCTACCCGCCCACCTATACTAAAGTTCTAAGCAGAAGTAGCCAAAAATTGTGTTTCTGTGAAACGGGAGGTTTGAAAAGAACAAAATATGCAGTTTTTTTTACCACAGGATCAAAGATGTTAGACAGAGGGGTCTATTGCCCCATCACCTCCTGTCTTATGAGTTTGGGGGTTCTAATGCGTTGCCATGTCCATCCAATTCAGCTTGTGTTCTGCAGTGTTGATCTGGAGGAAAGAAAAATCCCCCATGAGGATAAGAGGCAATTATCCTCATTTTAGGGGAAGAAAAAATCTTTCTTGACTCCAAATCTAGCAATCAGATTAAATCTCTTGATCACCGACCATCTCCAGTAATCTTGTGATGATAACTTTTTTTAAATTCACTTTTATTGACCATCCACGGGTATTTATCTACCCGCGGGTGGTCAATGCATCCCTATGGGGTGCGGATCCGCATGCGGGTGATCCGCTGCGGATTTTAAATCATATTTTGCCCGTGGACATGAGGCCTCAATCTTCACGTTTGAGTAATAGGAAAAAATTCAGCATATTGCATTATTTACAATGTACTTAGTAGTACGACATTTATCCATCCATTCATCTTACTACATGCCTTGATGGCTCTCAACCAAATTTGGTGCACATACCCTTCATGATCCACCTTAAAATACATAGGGTGTTTCAACTGTTTGTTGCTCATAACAACCAATCACAGCACAGCTTTATTTTACCAGAGCAGCATAAGGAATGATGATTGGTTGCCATTTGCAACAAACAGGTTTCTTTAATAAATGAGGCCATATTGTATAATCTACCGTAATATAAGATGCTTTGTGATTCAGAATGGTGAATAATTTACATGTCTGGTGGATCCGGAATTCCTTAGAAAAAATGGCAGGAGAGAGAGGTGAGTATATACTGAATTGTTATGCCAATACTTGCAGAAGGGCTTTTACCAATGTACTGTAACTCAGACAACCCCTTTAAGATGAGCAGGAAGAGCCAGGACATCAAGGGTTACAGAGACCCCTGAACAGCAAGAGACCTAAAATAAAAAAGAAAAACATAGAGCCAGTGCATCAGCAGGTGACAAGTATACCCAGGCAATGTCAAATATATAAGCTGGTTTATCTAGAGCACACATGTCAAACTTAAAGGGGTTGTCCCGCAAAATCAAGTGAAGTTAAACACTTCAAATAAATGGCCATATAAATGCACTTTGTAATATACATCGTGCATTAAATATTGGCCAAACTTAAGTTATATACTTACCTACAGGGGGTCCCCCCCCCCCTGTGTTGGCGTCCCCGTCTCCCTGGCGCCGACCAAATCCTTCTCCTTGATTAGACGCGCTTGTACAGTCTGCCCTCTTCTGTCCCGTTGAATGGGGCCGCTCCAGCGTGCTCGCGCCGCACAGGTCGTCTGCCTAAATTCCAACATTTGGTCACCTTACACGAACCCAACGATACTATGGGAGGGAACAGCAAACAAAAACAGCATAACAGCAGTTATTTGATGCTATCTTCCTGGTATGTGTCTTGCCTTTGGCCAAGATTGAATAAAAGTGCAATTAATATATACTACAATATAACTGCAAATATGCTGCTATTCTATGTACCGTGTCAAGCATTTCCTGGAGCAAACAAGCCATTTATTTCCACTGTTAACATTGTTAACATTAACATTGTTCTTGCATGGCATTGTGTTACCCCGCTTATACCTTGCTATACCATCTATGCAGTGTGCACTGCTACCCGCCCACCTATACTAAAGTTCTAAGCAGAAGTAGCCAAAAATTGTGTTTCTGTGAAACGGGAGGTTTGAAAAAAACAAAACATGCAGTTTTTTTTACCATAGGATCAAATATGTTAGACAGAGGGGTCTATTGCCCCATTACCTCCTGTCTTATGAGTTTGGGGGTTCTAATGCGTTGCCGTGTCCATCCAATTCAGCTTGTGTTCTGCAGTATTGATCCAGAGGAAAGAAAAATCCCCCATGAGGATAAGACGCAATTATCCTCATTTTAGGGGAAGAAAAAATCTTTCTTGACTCCAAATCTAGCAATCAGAATAAATCTCTTGATCACCGACCATCTCCAGTAATCTTGTGATGATAACTTGTAATACTGTTACACCCAAGAAAGGCATCCAGGCCCCTCTTGAACTCTTTTAGTGAAATCACCATGAAAGCTTTAGTTTTCCTCAGGTCCACGGGGAAAATCAGGCCCGCTATGGATTCTCCATGGAGAATCCCTAGCGGGTCCCTCCTGCCCCGCGACATGAGCGCTGAAAAGAAGAATAAATAAGATTAAACTTACCCGCAGCGGACCAGGCAGGTCTTCTCTTTTTCACGTCCGGATCTTCTTTTTTCGGCCGGCGGATGTACTCGGCACGCCGGCAGCATGCCGTGGGCATGCGCCGGGCACATCCGCTGGGCTGAAGCAAGAAGATCCGGCAGTGAAGAAGAGAAGACCTGCCCGCTCCGCTGAGGGTAAGTTATTCTTATTTTAGGTCTCCCGCGGATCCGGACAGCTTCCATAGGCTTCAATAGAAGCCTGCGGGAGCTGTCCCCACGGGAGACCCGCACGAAAATGGAGCATGTCACGTCTTTTTTCATGCTCCATTTTTTAAAATTCACTTTTATTGACCATCCACGGGTATTTATCTACCCGCGGGTGGTCAATTCATCCCTATGGGGTGCGGATCCGCATGCGGGTGATCCGCTGGGGATTTTAAATCATATTTTGCCCGTGGACATGAGGCTACAATCTTCACGTTTGAGTAATAGGAAAAAATTCAGCATATTGCATTATTTACAATGTACTTAGTAGTACGACATTTATCCATCCATTCATCTTACTACATGCCTTGATGGCTCTCAACCAAATTTGGTGCACATACCCTTCATGATCCACCTTAAAACACATAGGGTGTTTCAACTATTTGTTGCTCATAACAACCAATCACAGCACAGCTTTATTTTACCAGAGCAGCATAAGGAATGATGATTGGTTGCCATTTGCAACAAACAGGTTTCTTTAATAAATGAGGCCATATTGTATAATCTACCGTAATATAAGATGCTTTGTGATTCAGAACGGTGAATAATTTACACATCTGGTGGATCTGGAATTCCTTAGAAAAAAATGACAGGAGAGAGAGGTGAGTATATACTGATTTGTTATGCCAATACTTGCAGAAGGGCTTTTACCAATGTACTATAACTCAGACAACCCCTTTAAGATGAGCAGGAAGAGCCAGGACATCAAGGGTTACAGAGACCCCTGAACAGCAAGAGACCTAAAATAAAAAAGAAAAACATAGAGCCAGTGCATCAGCAGGTGACAAGTATACCCAGGCAATGTCAAATATATAAGCTGGTTTATCTAGAGCACACATGTCAAACTTAAAGGGGTTGTCCCGCAAAATCAAGTGAAGTTAAACACTTCTGTATGACCATATAAATGCACCTTGTAATATACATCGTGCATTAAATATTGGCCATACAGAAGTTATATACTTACCTACAGGGGTCCCCCCCCTGTGTTGGTGTCCCCTTCTCCCTGGCGCCGACCAAATCCTTCTCCTTGATTAGACGCGCTTGTACAGTCTGCCCTCTTCTGTCCCGTTGAATGGGGCCACTTCAGCGTGCTCACGCCGCACAGGTCGTCTGACTAAATTCCAACATTTGGTCACCTTACACAAACCCAACAATACTATGGGAGGAAACAGCAAACAAAAACAGCATAACAGCAGTTATTTGATGCTATCTTCCTGGAATGTTTCTTGCCTTCGGCCAAGATTGAACAAAGGTGCAATTAATATATACTCCAATATAACTGCAAATATCCTGCTATTCTATGTACCGTGCCAAACATTTCCTGGAGCAAACAAGCCATTTACTTCCACTGTTAACATTGTTAACATTAACATTGTTCTTGCATGGCATTGTGTTACCCCGCTTATACCTCGCTATACCATCTATGCAGTGTGCACTGCTACCCGCCCACCTATACTAAAGTTCTAAGCAGAAGTAGCCAAAAATTGTGTTTCTGTGAAACGGGAGGTTTGTAAAGAACAAAATATGCAGTTTTTTTTACCACAGGATCAAAGATGTTAGACAGAGGGGTCTATTGCCCCATCACCTCCTGTCTTATGAGTTTGGGGGTTCTAATGCGTTGCCATGTCCATCCAATTCAGCTTGTGTTCTGCAGTGTTGATCCAGAGGAAAGAAAAATCCCCCATGAGGATAAGACGCAATTATCCTCATTTTAGGAGAAAGAAAAAATCTTTCTCGACTCCAAATCTAGCAATCAGAATAAATCTCTTGATCACCGACCATCTCCAGTAATCTTGTGACGATAACTTGTAATACTGTTACACCCAAGAAAGGCATCCAGGACGCTCTTGAACTCTCTCTGTGAAATCCCCATGAAAGCTTTAGTTTTCCTTAGGCACACAGCTTCATAGTCTTACTGCTCTTGGGCCGGTTTCACACGGCTAAGAATCTCTTTCGAGATTTGTGTGTTGCGAGATGCACAAATCTCACACAAATATAAACCCTGTTCTTTTGAACGGGGTCATAAACATTGCGGCATGTCCTATCTTTTGGCGTGCTCTAATGTTGCATCTCCCAGTGATTTAAATGAGGCCGGCAAAGCATCGCATCATGTGCTAGGTGCACACGAGTGCGATGCGAGGTTCTCCCATTGAAAACAATAGGAAGCACTCTGCAATCCTCCACTTTTAGCCGCGGCGGAGGATCACTACTTCCATGAAGTGATGCGAGGTAGTTTTAAGACAAAAACGCTTTGTATCCGCAGGGACATCACATGTTGGTGAGTGTGATATCAGGCCGAGATTCACGGCCCAATATTGCATTCACCAATTAGCTTTACAGTAAAGAAGTTGTTTGTATGTTAGTGTAGAATCCTTCCTTCTAGACATGGAGGATGCCCTCTTCTTCATATGCACACACAGTAACACGATTGTTAGAGATGAGCGAGCACCAAAATACTCGGGTGCTCGTTATTTGAGCTGAGCTTTTTGTAATGCTCGAGAGCTCTGTTCAAGTAATGAACCCCATTGAAGTAATTGAGAGACTCGAGCATTTTTCAATGGACCCGCCGGGTCTCGAGCATTTTTCATCTCTCTCTCTCCCCTGAAATTTGATCAAGCATCAGAGCACTGCCTGGTGCTCGCTCAAGTAACGAGTAGTTTCGAGTATGTTAATGCTCGACCGAGCATCAAGCTCGGATGAGCATGCTCGCTCATCTCTAACGATAGTTCATCCCCATATTGCAGTTATCTAATCATCCACACATTATGGAGATGTGCAGCCGACCAACAAGCATTTTTATTCTCACTTAAACAACGCGATCGGCTGATGGAAGAGCGTTTCCTTGTTCATTGGCTGACTGTTTGTACTTTTGCATGAACTTGGGTCAGGAATGTGCCTTGTCCCCATGTATGTGTAATGCTGAAATAATGCATTGCTTCAGAATAAACATACTTTGAAGATTCACTCAGAACTGAGCTCCGAGTCTGAAGTCAAGATCACCATGTAGAGGTACACCTTTAACTGTCAAACCAACGCGTTCTGAAGTCTTTAAGAGTGGGGAGATAACTACTGCCATTCTTTGGCCATGGACTTTCACGTCAAGTGTCTGAATAAGGCCTCATGTCCACGGGGAAAATCAGGCCCGCTACAGATTCTCCATGGAGAATCCGTAGCGAGTCCCTCTTGCCCCGCGGACATGAGCGCTGAAAATAAGAATTAACTCACCTTCCGCACGCTCCAGATCTTCCCTCCGTCGCGGCTTCATCTTCTCTCCGTCATGGATGGATCTTCCTTCTTCGGCCCGGCGGATGTGCACGGCACTTCGGCGGCGTGACGCGTGTATGCGCCGGCCCGAAAAAAAAAAGGATCTGGCCACGACGGAGAGAACATGAAGCCGCGAAGAAGGGAAGATCCGGAGCAGGTGAGTATATTCTGATTTTGGTCTCCTGCAGATCCAGACGGCTTTCGTAGGCTTCTATAGAAGCCTGCGGGAGCCGTCCCCGCGGGAGACCCGCTCGAAGATGGAGCACGGCCCGGATTTGTTCATGCTCCATTTTTTTTTAAATCACTTTTATTGACCATCCGCGGGTATTTATTTACCTGCGGGTGGTCAATGCATCCCTATGGGATGCGGATTCGCATGCGGGTGATCCGCTGCGGATTTAAAATCATATTTTGCCCGTGGACATGAGGCCCTATGCTAATCTGCCTGCGCTATAACGTCTGCCTGCTGAAGTTGTTTTGAACTGTTTAACAGTCACTAGTAAAGTTTATTCCGGGCCCTAACCATTCCTAGGGTTCCGAGGCACTATACACAGGTCTATGCACTTTATTTTCTGTTGTTTATGAATGCCGGTGTGTGGAACGGTGGTGTCACGAACTTGACAACTACTACACTTATCCTGAGGACTACTGAACCTATTCTCTGCTGCGGTAACTCTCTCTGGGACCAGGAGTTGGTAAGTGCTACCGTGATGGGTCCACGCTCTACACCCTCCCAACTCCAGCCGTATGCTTGGGCAGTGAGTAGAGATGGGTGAACCTACTCGTTTCGAGTAATTACTCGATCGAGTACAGCGATTTTCGAGTACTTCAGTACTTGGGTGCAAAGATTCGGGGGGCGCCGGGGGAAGGCGTGACGGAGCAGGGGGTAGCAGCGGGGAACAGGGGGGAGCCCTCTCTCTCTCCTTCTCCCCCCACTCCCCGCTGCAACCCCCCACTCACCCACGGGGCGCCCCGAATCTTTTTGCCCGAGTACGGAAGTACTCGAAAATCGCGGTGCTCGGGCGAAAAAGGGGCGTGGCCGAGTAGGCTCGCTCATCTCTAGTAGTGAGTCATTCCCTGTTATACCCCACGCAAGGGTGTTGCAGAAGTGCAGCAGCCCTTATCTTTCCCTTAGGGCATTGCAAGAGTTGGTGTCACTTATAGGACATCACATATATACGCTGCAGCATGGAATTCCATCGGCCGGGAAGAAAGAGTTTAGTTATGCTAAACTCTCTCCCCCTCCCTCCCTTTGCTGGAGTGATCGTGGCAATAGAAGCTCCCATAGCTGCCGCCAAAGAAAGGAGGTGGGAGGGAGTTTAGAAGCTTCAATGGGAGCTTCCGGCTGATAGAGGCCCAAAGATAGGGCAAGACATGTCTTTTCCGGCCGTGCATAAAAGCAGACGGATGGAATCCGTAGCATGTCTGCTATCTTTTCCGGGCCAGACACTTTTACGTGCCAGAAAATCGCCCATCTGAAGGAATGCATTGGAATCTAAATCCTGCAGATGGTCGTGATTTTCAGCTGACGTTTTATCATGGGGAAATAGCCATGATAAAACGTTCGTGTGAATAAGGCCTGAAAGGAGGCAATGAAAGTCAACTGTCTTTCATTCTTCCATGCACACCAGCGTGTAGACATTGCATTTACATACACAAGAGAAATAAATTGCAGCATGTACTATTTTCTCTACATATGATACAGAGCCCCTCTATGGGCTGCCTCTACGCAGGCATTACGAGAGGGCAGCGCTTTAATACGTATCCCCGCTCTGTTTGAAAAAAATGTAGAAAACACACTGTGTATGTCCATGATGTCAAATTCCTGGACATGTGCAGTGCAAACCTAGCTCAGAGCGAAAGGGCTGCATATGTGTAAAATGTCCTGGGAGACCCACTGTTTTATGCATACACCAGTGGTCATAAGCCTTAACGTCTCTTAGGCCTCATTGTCCACGGGCAAAATCAGGCCAGCTACGGATTCTCTATGGACCGGGCAGGTCTTCTCTTCTTCACGGCCGGATCTTCTTTCTTCGGCCGGCAGATGTACTCGGCACGCCGGCAGCGTGCCGTGCGCATGCGCCGGGCACATCCGCCGGGCCGAAGCAAGAAGATCCGGCCGTGAAGAAGAGAAGACCTGCACGGTCCGCTGCGGGTAAGTTATTCTTATTTTAGGTCTCCCGCAGATCCGGACGGCTTCCATAGGCTTCAATAGAAGCCTGCGGGAGCCCTCCCCGCAGGAGACCCGCACGAAAATGGAGCATGTCACTTTTTTTTCATGCTCCATTTTTTAAAATTCACTTTTATTGACCATCCACGGGTATTTATCTACCCGCGGGTGGTCAATGCATCCCTATGGGGTGCGGATCCGCATGCGGGTGATACGCTGCGGATTTTAAATCATATTTTGGAATGATGATTGGTTGCCATTTGCAACAAACAGGTTTCTTTAATAAATGAGGCCATATTGTATAATCTACCGTAAAATAAGATGCTTTGTGATTCAGAGCGGTGAATAATTTACATGTCTGGTGGATCCAGAATTCCTTAGAAAAAAATGGCAGGAGAGAGAGGTGAGTATATACTGATTTGTTATGCCAATACTTGCAGAAGGGCTTTTACCAATGTACTGTAACTCAGACAACCCCTTTAAGATGAGCAGGAAGAGCCAGGACATCAAGGGTTACAGAGACCCCTGAACAGCAAGAGACCTAAATTAAAAAAGAAAAACATAGAGCCAGTGCATCAGCAGGTGACAAGTATACCCAGGCAATGTCAAATATATAAGCTGGTTTATCTAGAGCACACATGTCAAACTTAAAGGGGTTGTCCCGCAAAATCAAGTGAAGTTAAACACTTCATATAAATGGCCATATAAATGCACTTTGTAATATACATCGTGCATTAAATATTGGCCAAACAGAAGTTATATACTTACCTACTGGGCCCCCCCCCCCTCCCTGTGTTGGTGTCCCCGTCTCCCTGGCGCCGACCAAATCCTTCTCCTTGATTAGACGCGCTTGCACAGTCTGCCCTCTTCTGTCCCGTTGAATGGGGCCGCTCCAGCGTGCTCGCGCCACACAGGTCGTCTGCCTAAATTCCAACATTTGGTCACCTTACACGAACCCAACGATACTATGGGAGGGAAGAGCAAACAAAAACTGCATAACAGCAGTTATTTGATGCTATCTCCCTGGAATGTTTCTTGCCTTCGGCCAAGATTGCAATACAAGTGCTTGCTACCTGCCTACCACTGAGGCTGGTTGCTGCCATTTTTTTATTTTGTTCCTGAAAAATCTTTTCTGTGGGAAACTGGGCTTATCTTTTCAAACCTAGTGATAGTATCGTCTATCTCCTCTGAGTGAATGCAGGGTATCTCCCCACCTTGGGACTTACCTTTCAACCTTTATTCCTGCAGTTTTATTTACTGTCAGGAAGTGGACTTATTTGTTCTCGTTAATTGGTTGAACAGTCCACTTTCCTTCTATTTAAAGAGGGGTGAGCCTCGTTTTTCGGGACTTACCGCTCTCTTTATAGCTGACTAACTGATTCATAATTTTGATGGTTCCTGAGGAGGCTACATTGATCGTAGCGGAAATGCGTCGAACCCAGTTAAGCATTTTTTCAGCAGTTGATGCACTGCACTTCTTTGGCTAAACATTGGCTTATGAGAACGCCATATTGAGCCATAATGATTGACGATTGTCAGCTCAACAAGAATTTTTTCTCTTCGACTAGCTGTAAAAGGTGTATCTCATCTCAGTCAAGAGACACAACCACGGCCTGTTGATGAAATCGACAGCATTCATTCTCATTGAATAGCTGTATTATCTGTTCACCATGGTGGGAACAATTTAGTTAATCCCATTGAGCCAAACCTGAATTTTCTGTCTCAAGTTGTATGCAACAAAAAAAACTTGAGAAGTATTGGGAATTTCTGATCCCCCGATACTGTGTAACTTTACACTTTTTTCAAGGGTGGCTCATTGGCTGTTCTTTCCCCAGAAGGTGCTAGGGGTTAGACTTTTTAATATTTATTTTTTGTCTGTGTGTCTGTAAGCTAGGACTTTGAATAAACAAATCCTTTTTATGTAAGACTGTAATTACGGTAAAAGTTACGTTTTAGAGATTACTTGAGAACCCTCACTGTGACGAAGTTAATATATACCCAGGTGTTCCCCCTGCTACTGTGAAACCTGGACTTTCATCTAGAGGCTGCCCACACACTGCTGCAGAGGTGAGTAGAGCGGGGAGAGCACTTAAATATTTATAGCTGGTATAAGGTATACCAGCTGTACATATATATTTATATACAAGAGACCTCCAGGTTACACCAGCATGGGACATACATTTACTGTATATAGTGATATAGACCATGCTGGTGTAACCTGTGGTGTATCTTCTGTATATAATTATGTATGCACAGCTGGTAGAAGCTCTACAGCCTGTGTATAGTGATATAGACCATGCTGGTATACCTTGGCCCATTTTATATCAGCATTCTCTATATTACTATATACAGGATGTATAACTTATATCAGCTGTACATGAATAATTATATACAGAAAATACCCAGTTTGGGAGGTTTCTCACCTGCACTGGGGAATTCCACTTTCCTGTTCAATTTGAGGAGCAGGAAAGGGGAATTCCTGCAGATGAACGGATCTGTTTGTGTGACTATAATGGGGTCCATACGATTTCCGCCCGGCTTTTGGACAGAAGAAAAAGCGTCGCACGCAGCACTTTTTTTCCGGGTATTCAATGACGTATCTGTGACAGAATCTCCGGCCAGAAGTCTCAAAACAGATGTGAACCCGGCCTTACAGCATGGCCGATATCACTGTATACAGGAGATGTATATACATCTCCTGTATATAGTGATATGGAGCATGCTGGTGTAACCTGGAGATCTCTGGTATATAATTATATATGTACAGCTGGTATAGCCTGGGTATATACTGTATATAATCATATATGTACAGCTGGTATAACCTGGGTATATCTATATATATAAAGACGAAAGCCCTCACTGACTGACTGACTCACTCACTCACTCGCCACTAATTCTCCAACTTCCTGATGTCGTAGAAACATGAAATTTGGCACAAGCATTGATTATGTCCAAAATAGGAAAAGTTAATGGGTCCCAACTCGATTATTCAATTCTAAGCACAAAAGAATTAGCGTCCAAATTTTACATACGGAATCTAATTCTCTCACTTTCCAATGTCATAGAAATTTGACACGAGCATTAATTATGTCCAAAATAGCCCGGTGAGATAACATCTATAGCAAGTGTGTCTAACTTAAGTAGCTGAGTAGCGCCTGCGGGGAGTAGATTTGGTGGAGATGTATGGGGTGAAGGCACATTTGCGGGTGCACGTGGCCCCAGGCAATGAATTTAGTGGGTTGACCCTGATGGCATACTGATGACATAAGGTTGTAATGTCATATGTAATGCATCCATATTACCAATCTGTATTATGGACGTGTTACAATATACTTATCTAAAATTGGCCTTAGCACTTTTATCTTGGGCCCCAAACTTCTCTTAACCTCTTAACACAGAGGCGTAACTTGAAGCTCCTGGGCCCCAATGCAAAACCTGTAATAGGGCCCCCAACTGTAATGCTTTATTTACAGTACCGGGCTCCCTATATGGAGAAGAGAGGCCTTATGGGCCCCCTAAGGCTCCTAAGCCCGGGTGCAACCGCATCTCCTGCTTCCTCTATAGTTATGCTAGTGATCTGGTATTCACCACTCAGGACCTCGACCAATCAGCTAACCGGGTGCCCACTGTCAGCATCACAATACACAGGGGTTGGAGCAGAAGCTGCTGCTTTGACTCCGATGTAGTGGCCAGTGCCTGTAATTGCGGACGTAGCTCACATTAAAATCAATGGCAGCAGCGCCTGCAGTTACAAGTGCCGGCCACTACACAGGGATCGGAGCAGCAGCTTCCACTCCAACCCCTGTATATATTTTCTCACTGACAGCGGGCATCCTAAGCAGCGATGATCTATCCTGAGGATCAGTCATCAGGAGTATTTTCCCTGAAAAGCCCTTTAATTCTGACCCTCCTCTACCCACGTTTTTTGTTTTCCCTTATTTATCACTGCAAATAATGTTCTTAGTCTCATTCTGAGGGCTCCTTCACACGAGCGATGCGATTTTCGGCCGGACGTGTCACAGCTGCAGTACGAACGAAAATCGCACGAACGAGAGGCAGCCGTGATCAAGTCATGGCTGCATCTGCCATTTATGCACCCATTCAGGCAGCCCAGATGTGGTGATTTTATGCCACACCTGAAATACCATTGGGCAGGGAGAGAGAGTTTAGCTTTACTCCACCTCTCCGCCACTTGCCGGCTGTCGGCAATGGGAGCAGGCGGGATGGCACGGGACAAATGTGCTAATCTCCCGCTATATCCTACTCCCCTCCATTTGCCAACAGCCGGCAAGGGGCGGAAAGCAGTAGGGAGTTTAGCAGAGACGCTGCTAAACTCCCTTCCACCTCCCTTTGCCGGCAGCTCTCATAGGCTCCCATAGGAGACCTATCATTTCAGCCCTGTGTAAAAATGGCGAGCTGGAATGCGCACTGTATGGCTATTTTTTGGAGCTGGCCATTTTTACGCACCAGAAAATCGGCTATCTGAACCGATGCATTGGAATCCAATGCATCAGATAGTTGCGTATATCATGAAAACGCAGCTGATGTACGCTCATGTGAATACGCCCTTAAATGCATTCATCAAAATAGGTTTTTCCTTAGAAAAAACTATAAGATAGAAGCTTAAGGATAAAAGCCTTCTTAGGTTTTACTGATGTTTACATTTCACGCAGGATGTGAATTATTGGCAAAGGCTCAATGTTTTCTTAACTGCACTAATATGCTGGACACACATGATGCCGGAATCCAGGACTCTTTCCAATGTATACGTCTTGTGTGTTTAGTGACGTCACCCTTTAGAGCTATAAAGGACCGACGTTGGCGGCTGCCATTCATTCCTTCATCTCAGCAATCTTCAAGATGAAGACCATCATATTCTTTCTACTGGTTGTTGCTTCTCTCACTCAAGGCATGTAATTTCAATATGTTAGATTACAGCATACTGGGGGAATATATTTTACATGTATGTATATTGAGCTGACTTGTTGATTTTCTACACATAGCAAAGAAAATCAGAAGAAACAGCGCTGAGGATTGCATAAAGGCACTAAAGGTAAGATTCTGGAAATGAAAAGTCAGTAATTTCATATAGAAATCTACAGTAATAAATAATAATGTGTTTTACCTAAGGAGGATTTATTTCTGTGCAGTTTGACTATGTGCTGCTTACTGTGTAACTAGTGATGATTATTATGTTCTCTAGGTGGCCACAATGCTTTAGCCACATATTATCAAAATGACTCCTCTGATTTGTATATCACACAGAAATATGTTTATTAGATCTGATCATATATTTAGGAACATTATTATGTCTACACTGACTGCTAATTGTAATTGTCTTTTCTTAATTAGGAACTTCCAAAATTAATTGATTATCTTGAGAAAATACTATGTACACGTAATAAAGCTGTAAGTATATCAGATTGTTTCACCCAACAAAATATAATGACATTTTGTGCTGTAAAAACATAAAAAATGGCTAAAATCTCTGTTCTTGTTGGCGTTCAGAGCCTTTGTGGGGTTCTCATCATCCTCTCTGGTAGTTTTCATGAGAATAGTACAATCTGCAGCTATTCTTGTGGTGAAGAACCCCCGATTCCCCACAGAACCCCAAATATTAGTAAATGGCTCCAGCATAGTTGTGGTGGCCGTTATACACAGGAGCCTCGATGCTAATGTGAACAGAGCTAATAAAAGCCACATAAACAACTGGTTCCATATTGTACTTTTGTTCCAATATACACTTAGGACTACTTTCACATCGCAGTATTTTGGTCAGAATGTTGCTTCAGTATTTGTAAGCCAAACCCATCGGTGGGTCCAAATCATGGAGGAGGTACAAGTGCTTCCATGTTACTATTCTCTGTAGGGCCCATTCTTGGGTCACAAATACTGAAGCACAAAACTGCCCTAATACTGCTGTGTGAAGGAGGCCGAAGACAGGATGCCTCCTCCGCTTCTAACCAGCAGATAAATCACAGAGGAACATACAGATCTTATGCATTTTATACAAGAGATTTTTTTCCCTGATAATTTTGACATGTGTTGTTTATCTATGGAAATGCGTGAAAAAATGTCATAACTACAGCTTGTTGTGTGCTGAAGGAAACATCATACAGAAATGAGGAAAAACACCGCAAAAAATCCTCAGTGTTTGTAATGTGTTTCATGATTTCCTACTGACCCACAACTAACATGTTATTCCACAGACCGACAATGAGGAGAATGAAGAAAATGATAAAGTATTCCTGGTAAGAAATCTAATTCTCTGCTTTTCTGCTGCAGGTGTCGCTGTATGCTGCTCTTACAGTAACTAATTTATAGACTTGATTAATGTTTCACAACTTTTTAAACACTTTTTTTTTTAACAAAAATATCTTTTTGCCACCACATTCTGCAACCCGGGACTTTTTTATATTTCTGTCAACTGGGCTGTGTGAAGGCTAGTTTTTGTGGGGGCAGCTTTAGTTTTTATTAGTATTATTTTGGGGTATATACATCTTTTTGATCACTTCTTATTTATTTATTTTATAGTCAAGCAAACCAAAAATACTCAATTATGATATTTTTTTTACAATATTCACTGTGCGGGATAAATACTGCACTACTTTACCAGGCTGGACTTTAATGAACACAACTTAAACGGACACAGTGATCTTTTCATTGTTCAGATTTGTATGGGAAAAGGGTTTTTTACTTTTAACATGTTTTTTAGTTTTAAAAATATTGTTTTAACATTTTTAAGCCCCAAAAGGAAACTTGAACTTCTGATCACTTAACTGTTGTACTTGACTAAATACTTTAGTGTTGCAGTATATACTCATTTTAAATGTTGCCTATTAGGCAGAATTTAATAGGCATTCATACATGGCAGCCCTGGGAACTATTACCAGGCTCTGGACTGCCATGCCAACCTATCAGCATCCCATAATAGCATCCTAGGGTAAGCGGGTGGGCAGATGGGGGGGGGGGGGGGGCTCTCCACTAACTGGCAGTTTAGAGACAATGGTCAGTATTGACTGTGGCATCTAAATAATCAACTGCCACAATCCAGCGGTGGCTGTCAGCTGATCACTGATGTGTATGGGGCAGACTCTGCTCCCAAATCTGCTCCATCCAGCCATCATGACCGTATATAGTTATGTGATTCAGTTTCAAGTAATTAAACTAATACCCCAACGTTTTGTGTCTCACTATGCAGTTCTAGTGTAAGGTGTCTAGAAAAGGGGCGTGGCTTAAAAAAACTGTGCCAAAATTTATAATAATTGGTCTAAAGCACATGTCCGCGGACCGGGGCCGGGCCGTTAGGTGTCTAGCGCCAGTCCGCGGCACCGCCGGGAACTTTTGTTCTAAACACAAGGCCCGCGGGCCGAATCCGGCCCGCTGCCTTGTGTTATGTGGCCCGCAGCGTGCTGACGCTGCTCACCACTGAAGCGATTACCAGCAGGGGCACCGCAGCTCCCCGCTGGTAATCACGCTGTTCCCGGCGCACACTGTGCAGCCAGGATCCTCCTCCCCGAGTCCCCTGCTCATTAGTTCTGCAGGAGAGGACTCGGGGAGGAAGCGTGCCAGGCGCATATTTAGGATTTCAGCCGCAGTTCAGCAGCGCTGCTGATTAGAGCCACCTGATTGGCTCTTCGGCACCATGTGACTACACAGCGTGCACGCGGATTCCCTTCAGCAGCCGTGCTCTACACACTACAGTTAAGCAGCCGTGCAATACACACTACACTTAAGCAGCACGGGGTTAGGCTTAGGGTTAGGCTTAGGGTTACCTAAACCTAACCCAAAACCATAACCCCGTGCTGCTTAAGTGTAGTGTGTAGTGCACGTCTGCTTAACTGTAGTGTGTAGTGCACGGCTGCTGAAGGCAATCTGCTTGCATGCTGTGTAGTCACATAGTGCCGAAGAGCCAATCAGGTGGCTCTAATCAGCAGCGCTGTAGAATTGCGGCTGAAATCCTAAATATGCGTGCCGGGCTGCACACTGACGTCAGGGCAAGCAGAGAGAGAGTGACGCTGACAGCAGGGAGGAGGTAAGTATATGGGTTGGGGGGGCTGTTTATTTCTGAGGGGGCTTCTTACTACTGAGGGTGCTGCTTACAATTGGGGGGCTGCTCACAACTGGGGGGGGCTGCTTATTACTCTGGGGGGGCTGCTTATTACTCTGGGGGGGCTGCTTATTACTGGGTGTGGGCGCTACTTATTACAGGGAAAGGGGCTGCTAATTCCTGGGGGGGCTGGTTATTCCTGGGGGGAGGCTGCTTATTTCCGGGGGGCTGCTTATTACTGGGGAGGGCTGTCCATTACTGGGTGGGGGGAGATAAATTATATGCTGCCCTATGTGCATGCTGAGGGAAGATAAATCATATGCTGCCCTATGTGTGTGCTGGGGGGGTAATAAATAATATGCTGCCCTATGTGTGTGCTGGGGGGGGGAGATAAATTATATGCTGCCCTATGTGTGTGCTGGGGGGGTAATAAATAATATGCTGCCCTATGTGTATGCTGGGGGGGAGATAAATTATATGCTGCCCTATGTGTGTGCTGGGGGGGGGGGAGATAAATCATATGCTGCCCTATGTGTGTGCTGGGGGGGAATAGATTATATACTGCCCTATGTGTGTGCTGGGGGGGCAAGGGGGGGGAAAGAGATTATATACTGTCTTATGTGTGTGCTGGGGGGGCGGAGATAAATTATATGCTGCCCTATGTGTGTGCTGGGGGGGGCACAGAGGGATGAATAGATTATATACTGCCCTATGTGTGTGCTGCCAGGCGGGGGGGGGGGGGGGGATTTATTATACTGCCCTGTGTGTGTACTGCCAGGACATTCTAAATGTCATAATTAAATAAGTATGCACTAAACTCCAACCCCCTTCATAACCCCGCCCCATATAACCAAAGCCCCGCCCATGTCCCACCCAACCCTGCCGGGCCTTGTAAAAATGTTCTTGCTTGAAGCCGGTCCCTGGTGCCAAAAAGGTTTGGGACCACTGGTCTAAAGTAGCCAACCAAGAGGTTGTGTAAAGAAGAGAAAAGTGTCTAAGATGTCCAGCAAGATGCACCAGAAGGGCCTTCAGTTTCCCATCCCTCCAGCTAGTTACAGCAGCTTGTTCCTCACGGCTTACATTATAATGATATATTATACAGACTGTATTAATAACTAATATGTTTAGCTCTCATGTCCGCTAATACAGGTGTCTCTTTTATTCCCTTAACAGAAAAGAATTGATTGCTCTATTGAGGGCTCACCTGACACAGACGTTTCATCTGTAAGTGACTGTAGATAAGAACTGTATAAGCTTGGGGACCTTTCACACCGGATGGAATTACACCGCAGGACGCTGCCAGATCCGCAGCTGTGGAAATTCACAGCATACTACACAGGAATGACTGCAGATTGTGATGCGAAATTGCAGTCAGGTTTTAAGCCAATTTCAATTCAGCATAAAAGTCCGCAGCTAGTGTGCTAATTTTACCGCAGCTTGTGGTGAGTCTATCCCATCCTGTGTGAAACGTCCCTTAAAGAGAACATGTCTGGTACCTCCCTCACTGAGAGCAGCACATTATGGTGTCAGACATGCTGATGGCAGCGGTCGTCACTTATAATTAATGGTGGTTTTTAAGCATTTACAGCTTGTTTCTGGATTTTCCTGCAGCTTCAAGCAGGAAACGAATCCAGTTTATTCATTACATTCTGCTAGCCGCACTCATCCGCCCCGATTAATTATCTTCTATCCCAGCCATTCATCCTGATTGATAGTCTTCTAGCTGCACCCATCTAACCCGACTGATAGTCTTCTAGCCCCACCTGTCCACCCCGACTGATAGTCCTCTAGCCACACCCATCCATCCTGATTGATAGCCTTCTGTCTCCACTAAAGATGAGCGAGCATCGCTCTTCTCGACTAACTGCTTACTCATCCAAGCAATTGCGAAGGGGAGCGGAGGGGAGAGAGAGAGATCGCTTGCATCTAACACTCTTAGGGCTCTTTCACATGAGTGTATATCGGCCGCTGTTTTCACGGCAGGCCGATATAGGCTACGATCTGATGCGTGTGTGTAGACAGAGTCTATTGACTTGTAGTATATATTCCTTGCTTGTTACTGAGAGAAACTGCAATCATAATGTTCAAAATTCACCATCTTGGGTTTTGTGTTCCTGCAGGTTCGAGCAAGGAGATCTACTAACGATATGGCTGCCATGTTATGTTTCGCAGTAAGGACACAATCACATGTTAAAGCTTTGTGTTTTTCTGACAGAAGAGGTTGAGATTATATCTCCTTTGTAAAGGCAGTAATATAGAGTTTACTAGACTAGATTTCCTCTCCTGCTCAGCTAGAAGCAACAGCATCAGATCACTGAATGGATATAATGATGGAAAAACAAAAAATGTGTAGGAAATGTGTCATTTTATTTTCTTATCTACTTTTTTTTTAGTAACTACAGGTTTTCCAGTTTTTTTTTTACCTTTTTAAAAAACACCTGCCATGCAGATGAATAATAAACTAGCCTATACTCGCTCATCAAGGATCCCTGGCCTTTAGTAAGCCAAGTCTGCCATAACAACCCATCTTCAGTGATCATGTTGGGGGCAATAGAGTAACAGAGGGAGCCCTTTCTGGCTTATATGCTGCAAACCACATTGACCGCAGCATAGAAGTGGTTAGGCAGTCACAATCAGAGCCAGCTATTGTGGGCCGGTGTAAGCTGTTGAGCACAGCCCACTCCATTACGCTCAAGCCGGACCCACAATGTACATTTACATTATGTCGGTCATGAAGGATTTACAGTCACTTCAACTGATTCATTGAAGGGATTGAGAATCTACAAGTAATTCCCAGCAAGGAGGAAGGGTTGTGCCAAAACTGACACTTATCACCTCTCCACAGCCTCCATTCACAGTGAACAGGCATTGTTCATATTTGAGTGACTGCTTGTTAACACGGCCCGACAGTCATTTGGTTTTTAGTTCTGCTATAAACCAAGTGACTTCAACAAGTGAGCGATTTTTCACTCAGTACCGTGTTGGCGGCTGCATGTACGCGCGACAATTATTGCCTAAATCTACTTTTCCAGCGATAATTTAGGTAATAATTGCCCCATGTAAAGGTACCTTAAGGCTGGATTTACACTGGGAGGAATCCCGCCGGAAATTTTGCGGTCTTGCCGCAGCAAAAAAAAAAAGAGATTTCCGCCGGGCAGCGCAGCTTCAAAACCTGCTTGGCCGCATGCTTTTCTGTTGTGGTCGGCGCTCCTATAGAAAGAAGCAATGGAAAAAAATCCGCACTGCAGCGCCGGCTTTGCCGCAACGGATTGGCCGTCCTGTGTGGATAAGATTTTTGCACTAAATTTCCGCAGCAAATCCGCCCTGTGTGAACCCAGCCTTAGAGTCCAAAAATGCAATATCTTTTGTTCCATATTAATATATTATCTAAAGGGGCTATGTCAAGATATAAAGTTATCTCTTAATTCCAGCAGAATGAAAAACATTACACTTGGGGGGGAGGGGCTGTCCATTACAACCACTGCTAATTGGGAGAATCGAGGTCCCGTAGGTCCCTGCATCAATAGGTCGGAGGTCGGGCACGCACATATAATATGTAGGATTTCATACACGTGTTTTTCTCTATTGGCCAAATCTAACCATGATCTGACTAATAAGCAAATATCAGAGCGCAGCTGTCAATGCATTCCCTAACATGTAAGCTAATGTTCAGCCAATGTAACCGGCGCCTGAATGGCTATTTGTCCGTAGAACAAATGTAACAAACTATCTGCCGACTCGGTTTTCCTGTCTTGAAATGTTCCTGTAGAGAATGTACCGCAGTATAAATGCCTCATGTGGTTCAGCTGTGGGACAAGTTACTAGTATTTACTCTTCATCATCTTTCAGTCACTTTGAGCAAATATTTAGTTGTCAGTTTTTCATGTCTACAATATGTCTTATTTATATCAGGCGTATCCAGCTGAGGACGCGGCCTCGGGATAAGCCAAGAACGATTCCGAGCGATCACAGAAACAGGGTAAATGGTGATAATATGTGATTTAACACTGAAGTAATCCTCAATGTGTCAGAAGAAAGTTCTTACTGTAACAATTGACGTTCCTACATTATAAGGCCTCGTGGTCACGGACGTTTCGGTAAAACGCTGGAGATCTCCCTGTAGCATTTTACCAGTGTTTGGAAATTCCCCTTTCTGCTGACAGAGACCGCCTATGGCTGCGAGTGCACAGCGCACGCCCATGAATCACACACACACGGTCATGCACAGGGTGACAATTTTTTTTAACCTCTTAAGGACCAGGCTGTTTTGTACCATAAGGTCCGGACACATTTTAGGGATTTTAGCCATATGCTGGTTTTACTGCCCTATTTTTTTTCCTTTAGGTACAAACATTATTTTTTTAGCGTTTTCTTTTCCGTGACATTATAGGCCTATTTTTTTAATATCTTTTTCACTGACTTTTTTTTGTGTAGTTTCATTTGGGGTAAAAAGCTAAAATAATGATTTTTTTAAACATTTCTAGTTTAAAAAAAAAAAAAATAATTAGTATACGCTAAAATAAAGTAGAGAAACGGGTCCCTCATTTTGTTTCGGACATTTTGACATATAATATGTATGGTTTTGATTTACACGGTGCATACAGCGACAATTTTTGTTGGCGTCGGCTTTGGGTTATTTTCTTTCTCGGGGTGCATTCAGACGTCTGTATATCGGACGCGTATTCACTCCAGCCGAAATACGGCGTCTCTCTCTGCAGGGTGAGGAGGCTTGAAGAGCCAGGAGCAGTGCTCTGAGCTCCCACCCCCTCTCTGCCTCCTCTCCACCCTCCTGCACTATTTTCAATGAGGAGAGGCGGGATGGTGCGGAGCTAATTCTCTGTACTTAGCCCCGCCTCCTCTCATTGCAAATAGTGTAGAGAGGCAGAGTGGGGGAGTGGAGAGGAGACAGAGAGGGGGCGGGAGCTCAGAGCACTGCACCTGGCTCTTCCAGCCTCCTCCCCCTGCAGAGAGAGACATCGTATATCGGCCGGCGTGAATACCCGGCCAATATACGGTCTGAATGCACCCTTATGTATATATTCTTGTTTTATTCTGTAATTTTTATTTTAGTCATATAAGACCTCCTGTTGGATATTCACATGTGCTTTGTTTTTTTTTTTAATCTGACATATTTCCACTATAGCTGGGGCATCAATAGGATCATTGAGCGCTGTGTACTTGGGGAAGGAGGAGACAGAAAGGGTTAACCCCCCCATCCTGCCTTCTCCTCCGGGTTATCAGCTGCAACTAACAGCTGACAACCTGCAGTGCCCTCTGACTGATTGCAGAGCAGGAAGCTTAAAACCTCCCCTGTAATTTTACATACAGCTGGGCTTTAAGCCCAGGACCAGGTGCCGTATATTTACAGTGCCTGGTCCTAAATGGTTAAATTGCTATCTCTGTTTCATAGCGGAGTTGCGTATGAAAACGCCTTCCCTACGCAATGTATTTCGTATGGACAGCGTTGTTTATGCTGCCTACAGAAAATGTACAGGGCTCGCACAGTACGCAGAGAAATAGAGCATGCTGCGATCTATTTCTCGTGCAAATCGATACAGTGTCTACATGCCGATGCGCATGGACTAATGAAAGTCCATTAACTTACCTTGATTCCATTCACTGCGTATCACGTGGCCATCTAACACACACGTAATATGCGGTGAAAGAACGGCCGTGGACATGACCTCTAACATATATTTATGAGAAAGTAGAACGTTTGCTCTGTGTTAGTAAATCTTCTGGCAGAGTATCATCCCTATACGTCACATATATACAGCTCACAGTATTCTGTCCGGCACTTATGGCAGATTTACACACAGCAGATTTGTTACAGAAATGTCTCTTGTCCCAATTTCCAGCCTGAATTGGAATAATGGCAGCTGCAATCCCACTGGTCACAATAGATACAAGACGATTATTACATCTCTCCCGATCTGTATTACGGTTAGGCCGGCTTCACACGGGCGTATTTGATTTCACTGGGTTTGTTCACACATCCATATTTTGCGGATACATTTTGATTGCACAAAAAACCCAGCATGCTCTATTTTCCTGCACATTAATGGTCCCCATAGAAGTTAATGTGGGGTGAGAAAATGCGAGTGCTATATGCTAGGGGATGTGTGATACGCTGTATAGCTATTCTGGAAGAAAAAAAAACACATATAAAACTCATTAGACAAGGGTTTCCCAAAGTGTGCTCCCTGGATTACGAGGGGCTCTGACCAAGGGTCTAGTTTCTGGCTCTACTCACTGCTGCAGCATTGTCTGGATGCATATTTTTTTTTATTCCACAACACTTCTGCTCGACCCAACCCAAACAAGCAATCACTGGGAATCACCCAACCCAAACAAGCAATCACTGGGAATCACCCAACCCAAACAACCAATCACTGTGAATCACCCAACCCAAACAACCAATCACTGTGAATCACCCAACCCAAACAACCAATCACTGGGAATCACCCAACCCAAACAAGCAATCACTGGGAATGACCCAACCCAAATAAGCAATCACTGGGAATCACCCAACCCAAACAACCAATCATTGGGAATCACCCAACCCAAACAACCAATCACTGTGAATCACCCAACCCAAACAACCAATCACTGTGAATCACCCAACCCAAACAACCAATCACTGTGAATCACCCAAACCAAACAACCAATCACTGTGAATCACCCAAACCAAACAACCAATCACTGTGAATCAGCCAATAAGCCAATCCAAACAACCAATCAGGTTGCGAATAGAGCAGAAGTGTTGTGAAATATAAATATATGCTGTCCAGACAGGCTCTAGTGAGGAACTGAACGAACAGGACGCATATATCTATATTAGTCCCCAAATTCGCACCATTCACAACCTGATTGGTTTTTTGGATTTACTCATTCCCTGTGATTGGTTATTTGGGTTGGCTGATTCACGGTGATTGGTTGTTTAGGTTGGCTCATGTAGAAGTGGGGAGTAAAAGGCTAATATGCGAACAAGACCTGTGGTTGGCATAGCAACGTGGATCACATGAGCCAGCTCCAGTCATGTGATCAGCATTATTATGCTGACTGCAGGGCCTGTTCATTCAGTTTCTCACTAGAGCCTGTCCGTATAATGCTGCAGCAGTGAGTAGAGCAGGGACCAATGGTGGGGGTGGTGGCAATGGATCCTATTACTACTGTGGCCGCAATAATGGACCCCATCAATACTGTGGCCGCAATAGGGGTGAACTACTACTTCGGCCAATATCGGGGATGCTATTACTACAGCAGGTATTGTGGGGGTAACCATTACTACTGAGGCCACTATGGGGGACACTATTACTACTGGGGTCTCACTAGGGGTTGCTGTTACTACTGGGACCACTAATATAGGGGGTCACTATTGCTACACAGGGTGGATTTGCTGCAGAATTTAACCCCTTCCTGCTCCAGGACGTACATTTACGTCCTGGACTGTCGGGGTATGTATGAAGCGCCGTCAGCTGACACCCGTGGGCAATAGCTGCAATCAGCCGTGCGGCTGATCGTGGCTCTTAATCATTTAAATGCCGCTGTCAAATCCCGCAGTGATATCGTGGGAGCCATGCAGGTGTCATGGCAGCCAGGGGCCTTCTGAAAGGCCACATGACTGCCTTAGGAGACTGCCTGTAAAATCGCAGTATGACGTAATGCTATAGCATTACATCACACTGCAGGAGCGATCAAAGCATCGCATGTTGTAGTCCCCCACGGGGGCTTAAAAGAAAAGTGAAAATAAGAAGTTTTATTAACTGTTTTTTTTTTTAAAAAAGTAATAAAAGTTTAAATCGGCCCCCTTTTAACATATCTAAGAAAAATACATATTTGGTATCGTCGTGTTC
Source organism: Eleutherodactylus coqui (assembly GCF_035609145.1). Taxonomy (NCBI): domain Eukaryota; kingdom Metazoa; phylum Chordata; class Amphibia; order Anura; family Eleutherodactylidae; genus Eleutherodactylus; species Eleutherodactylus coqui. The sequence goes on along the minus strand of NC_089839.1, from coordinate 270,235,487 downwards.
GTAAACGTCTGATCTATCAAAATTGTGCATTATTTACCCCGCCTGGTGAACGTCGTCCGAAAAAAAAATGAAGAATGCCAGAAATGCACTTTCAGTTACCCTGTCTCCCAGGAAAAAAATGCAATGAAAAGTGATCAAAAAGTCGGATGTATTCCAAATAGGTACTAACGTAAACTACAGGACTTCCTGTAAAAAATGAGCCCTTGCACAACTATGTCGACGGAAGAATAAAAAACTTATTGCGCGCAGAAGATGGCGGCAGAAAATAATTTTAAAAAATCAAATTTCTTTGAAAAAAAAGAGTAGTACTGTAGAAGAAAAACTATACAAGTTCGGTATCATTGTAATTGCACTGTCCCATAGAATAAAGTTATCATGTAATTTGTTGCAGTTTGTGCACCGTAGAAATAAGGCGCATTGAAAGATGGCAGAATTTCATTTTTGGGGTTTTTTTTTTTCCATTTTACTCCAGTACATTATATGGTGCAGGAAATGGCACCATTTAAAAATACAACTCGTCCCGCAAAAAACAAGCCCCCATGCAACATTGTTATTGAACTTATGATCTTTTTGAAGGGGGAAGGAAGAAACGAAAATGGGGGGGGGGGGGGGGGGGGAAATGGGGCCGCGTCATTAAGGGGTTAAAGTAGCTGTAGCAGCAAAGTGAATGAGATTTTAAAAATCTCATCCACACATCTGCACAAAACCCGGGTGGATATTGACATGCGGTGCGGGATTTAATTCCACAGCTTTTTAATTTTAAATATAATGTATTTCAGTAGCCCATCCAGCACTCCTCCTTGTTTTGTTTTGTTTTAAATGGCCCTGTCCTTTTTATAATGAAGGTAAAAATCATATGTTGTGATAAGCCACGCCCCTAAGCCCTCCCCTGACCACACCCAAACATTTCTTGGGGCTCTTTGTTTTCTGAGCGCAAATGAACATGACCTGCAGGGAGAAAAAGTACAATAAAGTACAATAAAGTACAATAAAGTACGCCCATTCACGCACAAAAAAGCATTGTTCATTCTACAAAAAAAGTTGCTCGCAATCTTGTGCAAATACGCATACATATATGTGGAGGAGCCGTAAAGAAACACTAAACTAAGTGTATTTACACGAGCGCTGGCAAAGCTGCAAATTTTTATGCTAATGTGATGAGTTTTGCAAGAAAAACGTGAAAAATCGCAGGTTATTCCAATAGTAAAAAAAGGAAAATCGCAGTCACATGGAACTTGCATGTAGATGTGAGCACAGTGCAATATTTTGTTGCTCCCATGGGGAAGAATGAGCGATTTATTAAGAGAAGCGCCCAACAATAGGACATATTGCAGTTTTTCTATCTTGCAGCATAGCTGCATATGTTAATAGACCCATTTATTATAATAGGTTCTCACATTGTACAGAAATAGAAATGAGCGAGCATACTCACTAAAGCAAACTACTCGAGCGAGTAGTGTCTTATACGAGTACCTGCCCGCTCGTCTCTAAAGATTTGGGTGCCGGCAGGGGAGAGCGGTGAGTTACGGGTGTGAGCAAGGTGGAGTCGGGATGGGGGGGGGGGAGAGAGGGAAAGAGAGATCTCCCCTCCGTTCCTCCCCGCTTTCCACCGCCGCTCCCCGCCGGCAGCCGAATCTTTAGAGACGAGCGGGCAGGTACTCGAATAATACTCAAACTACTCGCTCGAGTAGTTTGCCTTAGCGAGTATTCTCGCTTCTCTCTATACAGAAATCATGTGAGTAAACCGTCCATGTAAATGTAGCCTTAGGAATGAATAATACAAGTACTAATAACCACCTTTATTCATATAACACCTGCTTATTATGCTGCACTTTACATCACTTGGTATTGCTTCTGTCCACATTGGGGCTCACAATCTATATTCACCTACCTGTATGTTTTTGGTGCAGGAAATTGAATCCTTGAGGAAACCCATGCAGGGAGAACATATAAACTCCATGCAGGGAGAACATACAAACTCCATGCAGTTGTTGTCCTTAGTAGGATTTGAACCCACTGAGCCACCATGCTGATCACAAATTTAAAAATGAAAAAAAAGTGCATCTACAGTGTTTGTCCATCTGCGGGATTTTCCACATCTTCTGAAATGAATAGTCTTTAGTCAGTTAAAAACCTTGCTGATTACACAGATGTTAAGGTGGGCATACATATTAGGTAAATGTTGGCTGAATCTGCTGATTTCACCAGGATCAGCCAACTACTGATATGTATTGGAGGCATCAGTCTCTCCAATTGGTAGATGGCAAAAAGAAAGATTGGGCATGTTGAATGTCAGCATGCCCAATCCTTTATCCCCACAGGAGGTAAAGCACCCGCAGAGGGGCCTGGCAGTGACATTTCCCTTTCTCCCTATTAAAATAGGCACATATAGGCTCAGCCAAACCAAGCGTCCCTGTGTACGGGGGAATTGGGAAGGATGGCGGTCATACAAGCAGACACATATGTGATTTGTGGTTTGCCAGAAGGAGGGAAGGGAAGATCACCTGAGACATATAGAAGAAGGCTTTACATACTTCTCACAGTTTTTACTACATGATGTGATTGTATAGGATGAAGGTGGAGAAGGATCTAATTGAGGAATGGCTGGGATTTTTATTTTACTTTGTTCATTTAAGGCTCATGTCCATGGGTGGGTTTGAATTCCAGGATCCGCATAGTGTACCTGCACAGATAATGCATTGTTCAAGCCGCCCATAGAATATTCATGGGTGCCCGCAGCTTAAATAAAGCATGCCGGTTTGTTTTTTGGACCTCCTGGTCTGGAACACAAGTTGCAGCATGCTGCGTTTTGCCGTGGGTCCCGCGGGGAAGGCTTCCATAGAAGTCAATGGAAGCTGTCCGATCTGCGGCACACCCGGAACTGTCACTCCAGGTGTGCTGCAAGTCCTGCGGAAAAACAAGAGATTTAAGCCCTTAGTGACCAGCCCATAGTGTTTTTACGTCCTGCCCAAGTGGGCTTTATTCTCTGAGGACGATAAAACGTGTCCTGCAGAGAATAAAGCCACGTGGGCTCTGGACGTGACAGCTCCATGCTGTTGGTGCCCGCAGGTAGCCGACAGCATGGAGCTGTCATCCCGGGCTGCGGGCAGAGCCCGCTACCGCGATCACCGTTATCCAATGGATAACGGTGATCGCGGAAAAGTGAACAAAAGTTTTAAAAAAAAGTAAAGTTTCACCTCCCCTCATGGATCAGATCCATGAGGGGAGGTGAAAATACTTTCCTCGGTCCCCCCCCTGATGTCCCGGGACCCGAAGTCCCCTTCTGCGCATGCGCGCCCGACGTCAATCATTGGGCGCGTGCACAGAGGGGCTCGAGCCCAGGGAAATTTAAAATCTCTCTGCTCCTGGCTACCATGTGTAGCCAGGAGCAGAGAGATTTCACTGGGGATATGATCACTGTTACCCAATGGATAACAGTGATCATGTAAAGTAAAAAAACTGTGTAAAAAAGTTTTAAAAAGTTTAAAAAGCTTATGTTTCATCTCCCCACACGGATCATATCCGTGAGGGAGGATGAAAGTACGTACATAAAGCCCCCGGATTTATCCGCGGACCTTACCCCAGCTCTCAGAAAAGAGAACGCAGCAGGTTCTATTTTACTGCGGATATCCGCAACGTAGAGCCTATTGTGCTCCATGGTCGCGGATATACCCGCTGCCCAAACGCAACTACATTGTGTACGGGCTGCGGGTACCCGCGTCATCGCTAAGTGACGGTGCGGGAAGTACAAACAAAAAAAAGCTGTACTGCACATGACCGCCCGTGTAAGTACGCAGTTATGCGCAGTACATTACGCGGCCGTATGCAGGGTCACAGCCGGGCTCACAGTTGGGATCCGCTGCGGGCCTCCACAAGCGGATTCCACCTACGGCTGCGTGAGCCCAGCGTTATTCAGACCGCTACCTGTAATACGCAATTTACAAGAAGCCTCGGGAACGCTCGCCTTCATGCAGTTCCAGGAGCAGCTTGTTGAGCGCCTTTTGTGTGATACCGCCGCACCTCCGCAAGCTTACGAAGACTCACGGAATGCCACTTTTTACACCCCATACCTGCCACTGAGGTCAAGAAATGACCCCCAAAAAGCATGAGAGGAGGGGGGATACTCGGTTTTATGGCCCCATGGGCCCATTCCAACCAGCCTCCGTAATTACCCCTGTCTTCGGAAATACCACACAGTTCACATTATAACTTTTATCTAAGATTTGGGGAACACCGAAAAGGGCACGGAGTGTGTGTGAGGGGGGGGGGGGGATATTTTTAGGGAGTCAATTTTTATTCCATACAAATGAGCAATGGGGCCTGGGATTTATTCAGTTGTGCCCTGCAATCCAACGGGTGTTCCCTCCTTTATAGGCCTTGCCATGGGTCCTATAAGTAAATTAGGGCCACTATGTTTCTGAACACAGGACAAACGGGGGTATCTATTTTGGGGTGAACGTCTTCATTCCTATGTACACTGTACAAAAAAACAGTTTTTAAATTGAAAAAATTGCCAAAAAAATTGAAAAGCGTAATTTTTTCCTTCTGCTTTGCTTAGATTCATTTAAATACTGTGGGATCAAAATACGCAGTACACCCCTAGATGAATTTGTTAAGGGGTCTAGTTTTCGAAATGGGGTCACTTGAGGGGGTTCCTTATCGTTTTGGCCGCTCAATGGCTCTATAAGTGGGCGATGGGGCCTGGAATTTATTCAGTTGTGCCCTGAAATCCAACGGGTATTCCTTTCATTGTAGGCCTAGCCATGTGTCCTGTAAGTCTATTAGGGCCACAATGGGGATGTTTCTGAAAACGGGTATCCATTTTGGGGTGAAAGTCTTCATTTATATGTGTGCTGTACAAAAAAACATGTTTTTAAATTGACACAATTGCCCAAAAAATGAAAATCTTAATTTTTTCCTACTGCTTTGCTTAGATCTATTCAAAAATTGTAGGGTTAAAATACACAGTACACCCCTAGATGAACGCTTTAAGGGGGTCTAGTTTTCCAAATGGGGTCAATTGTGGGGGTTCTCTATAGTTTTGGCCGCTCAAGAGCTCTACAAGTGGGCAATGGGGCATAAAAGGCCTTCAAGCAAAATATATGTTCTAAAAGCCACCGACTGCTCCTTTCATTTTTGGCCCCGTTGTGCATCCGAACAGAACATTAGGGCCACAATGGGTATATTTCTAAAAACAGCACAAACAGGAGTATCCATTTTGGGGTGCAAGTCTTCATTCATATGTGTGCTGTACAAAAAAAGCTGTTTTTAAAATTACAGAATTGCCAAAAAAACGAAAATCACAATTTTTTCCTTTTGCTTTGCTTGAATTCATTCAAAAACTGTGGGGTCAAAATATGCAGTACACCCCTAGATAAATTCGTTAAGGAGTCTAGTTTTCAAAATGGGGTCATTTGTGGGGGTTCTCTATTGTTTTGGGCGCTCAAGAACTCTACATGTGTGCTATGGGGCCTAAAAGCAAAATTTCTGTTCTGAAAGACACTGACTACTCCTTTCATTTTGGGCCCTGTTGTGCACTCAGATATAACATTAGGGCCACAATGGTATATTTCTGAACACAGGACAAACAGGCGGAACTATTTTGGGGTGTAAATCCTCATTTTCATGTAAACTATAGGAAAAAAATGTCTTTAAAATGACATATTTGCAAAAATATGAAATTTTCCTTTTTCTCCTCTAAATTGAATTAATTCCTGAAAAAAACTGTGGGGTTAAAATCCTCATGACACCCCTCAGTGAATACAATAAGGGGTGTAGTTTTTAAAATAGGGTCATTTGTGGGGGTATCTATTATTCTGACACTCATGAGCCTTTCCAATCTTGGCTTGGTGTCAGAATCGCTTTTTTCATGTTAAAGTGACACGTCAGATTTGAAAATTTGGCCTGGTCATTAAGGCGCAAACAGGCTTGGTTACTAAGGGGTTAAAAAAAAATCCCCACTGCACACATGAGTAGGGCATGCTGGGCGGCTAGTCCGCCCACGTGCTGGCGCGCCCGCTGGACGACCTTCACGCATCCGGAAGGTCCTCATGCCACAGGCAGGGTGGAATCCCGTGGTGGGGCTTTGGCCCACAGGACTTGACCCGCCCATGGACATGGCCTCATGTTCACAGCATAAATGGATTTACAAAATCTGCACAAGTCTCCTGCGCATGCGATCCACGCCCCATAGGGAATCATTGGGCACTCGCAGCTTCCATTGAAGCCAATGGAAGCTGTCCGGATCTGCGGCACAGATGCAGCTGTAACTGCATCTGTGCCACTGACCGTGGGAAAGCAGAAGTTTTAAAAAAAAGGCACAGCGCATACGTACGGCACGTCGCTGGTGTCCTCAGCCATTCCGCCATGCAGAAGAAAGAAGATCCGAACACCACGGAGGAAAGCCCTGCAGAGCTCGGACAGGTAAGTTAAATGTACTTTTGGCCTCACGTCTGCAGGCCCATGAACATGAGGCCTTAGTGTTTCTTATTGCAGCTTGGTTTTTACTGGGAGTAAGGCTTTATTCCCATGAGCGTATATCGTCCGCTGTTTTCACGGCCGTCTGATATTTGTGACATTAGGAGAGAGAAAACTGGTGAACGGGCGCACAAATCAAACGCTTGTGTGTCCGTTCAGATGGCATGGGTCCCGGCGAATATACGCCGAGACTACCATGCCATCACCCCTTTCCCCTCCCTCCCCCCATGCAGACTCACCTCTGGTCTCCTCCCTGCTGGTTCTTTTCAATGGGAGGGGGGTGGGGTGGGGGTGGAGCTAAGTGCAGGCCCATCCTGCCACCTCCCATTTATGGGAGGGGAGAGTGTGGAAGCTTAGCTCTGCCCACATCTTGCACCTTGTCCGCAGCCAGCAATGGGAGGGGGCGGGGTGGGCCAGTGCTTAGTTCTGCCACAGTCCCGCCCCCTCCCATTGCAAAGAACCAGCAGGGAGGAGACCAGAGGTGAGCCTGCACGGGAGGAGGAGAGCAGAGGGAGGGAGTTAAGCAGCCACGCTGCTAAACTCCCTCCCACCTGCAGCCGCTGTCATGAGCTCCCATAGGAGCCCATGCAGCGGTCGACGTATTGCGGCCCAAAAGATAGTTCCAGGACTATCTCTTGACCCTGATGTAATCATGCCCGGCACTATATTGGCCTGGCAGGGCGCTTTTACGTCTCAGCAATCCGGCCATGTCATCTGATGCCTTGGAATCCAATGCATCAGATCACAGCGTATATCGGCAGGCCGTGAAAACGGCAGCCGATATGCGCTCGTGGGAAAAAGCCCAAAAAAAGATTGTAAAAGTAATACATTTGTTGTGTCCCTAGAGGGTTACTCCCATCATCTGCATATGAGTATTACAAGTTCTGCCCCCAAACACTTTATTTTGGGCTTGCGGTCAGTCAGACGTTCCAGGCAATGACCGTGTAAGGATTTTGGGCTTGCATCAACATTGTTTGTTCTGCGGGCAAAAAATAAATAATAGAACTTGTCTGTCTTAATAATTTATATGTGAAGTCTGTGTATTATGTTAAATTACGTCTGATTCACCATTTTCTTATCTGTTTTCTTCTAGGATTGGACACAAATAGTAGAGTAGAAAGCATGCAAGAAAAAAGAAAAAAAAAAATAACATATAATTAAATTTGTGATTTTCCTGCTGATTAACAGACCTGTTTCTTATAACTCCTGTATCTCATCCAATCAATAAATCCTTCCTGAATCTAAGTATCCGTGTTCTGTTTATAAGCCGGTACTGACAGTGTGAGACTGAGGGTCCTTGGTGGCACCAGAGGAATGACTGAGGGTCCATCCTCCTTCTATACATACATGTTCAGGGCCTCTAAAAGGCATCCTGAGGGTCTTAAAAGGCATTGTCCCTGGATGGATACTACCTATTAGTATGTATTGTAAAGCGCTATTAACCCCTTGAGCACCAGGGGGTTTTAAGGCGATATTTTTTTTTCTTCAGCTGCCAAAATTATGTTTGCTGTGTTGTTTTGTTAAACATAGAGCTATTTTTAAATATCTTTTTGCGCAGATCATTCCTTTTTTTGTTTTATTATGGGTAAAAAGGGGATTTCTTTTTTATTTATAGCTTATTTATGTTAAAATAAAGTACAAGAATGTCCCTGGATGGATATTGTCCCTCCAGGGACCCATTTTGTTTTGATATATAATTTGTATAGTCTGCAATTACGGGGCAGATATGGCGACGGTTTAGGCTTGCTGCATTGGTGGGTTGTTTTTACTTTATTCTGTTTTTTTTTTTAAACTTAGTTTTGTAACTATCTTTTTCAACATCTATTTCCTCCAATGACATCATATAAGATCTGTGGGGGACATTTACAATGCCATTTTTTTCTATTTCACACTTTTCCACTGTAACTGGAGAATCCATAGGGGGCCCAATTACAGGTGAAAACACTCCCCTGTAGTGTCAGTAGTCACTGGCGGAGCTGATCTGGGTCTGATAGGACCCTGCAGCTCTGATATGCCAGGGGGTACACAGCGATCACTGTGAACACTTCTGATTTCTCTCACTGAGCCCTGGGTAACCCACAAAATAGAAGGCAAAAGCAGGTAAAATCACTTCTGCCTTCTCTTATTCCTTCGCTGTCACTGACATTCGAAGACCTGAGCTGCTCCTGCGAGATTGAAGGAGCAGGACCTGTAATCCTGCTCCGCCTTTTCACTATGGTGTGGGATTACAAGCCTGGACCCAGCGCTGTTTTTTTACAGCGTTTAGTCTTTATTGGGTTTAAGGGAACCAGTCATCCACTATAAGCACCATAAACGCAATTATGGTGCTTACAGTTTAGGTGACGTGGAGCCTGTGTCTTACTCACCCGCTCCCCTGGTCCTGCGGTGTCCCGTGGCAAAGTCTGCACATACATAAGCAGTAGGACTCTTTTCAGTAGGTGGTGTGTGCCCCCCTCTAGAGAATAAAGGGCAGTGTGCACACAGAGACTTCTGAGAAGAGCCCTACTGGCTGTGCCTGTGCTGACTTTGCTGGGGACACCGCAGTAATGTGGGACTGGATGAGTATGAGACACCGCTCCCCGGACTCAACATCACCTCAACTATAAGCACCGGGACTCAGTTTATGGTACTTATAGTTGAGGACGTTTCCCTTTAATTCCAGGGAGCTGTACATGAGAACAGAGGTTTAAATATATTACAAAAGAAGAAAAATAACAGGCACAGCAAACATGAAGAAATGAGTAAAAACTGATAGAGGGGTGAGAATACCCTGCGCACAAGAGCTTACAATCTAGAAGGGAAGGTGAGAGGAGACAGAAGGTGAGAGTAGAAGCTACTGCAATAGTGGCATTAGGGCTTACTGTAGGCTGTACACTTATCTGGATAGGTAGGTTTCAGGTTGTTTGTGAATGTTTTTATAGGAATGATATCACAAAAATGTGTTTTTATTAATTAAAACCAGATAGAGAAACAAATTACATTCTTCTAATCTGTTTCTATATTTCAAGCCTCCCTGAAAATCCTGAAAAATGAAGGTAGGGCTTATTTTTGGGGTAGGTTTATTTTCCTGGAAACAGGGTAGGTGTTACCTCTCAGTGTAATCCTGTCTGTGATGTTAGTGAAAGGACTACTTTAAAGTTATCTCTACAGATCAGAAAGGCCGCCTGCACGTGACTTGGTCGGATTATGCATGTGGAATCCCGCAGCGGAATCCAACCCGCTGCCCCCTGCATACTTGTCTAAATTATTTCCATCTGTGCTACAGATGTGCTCGCTGATGCACATGCGCAGGACAGATTTGATGACACCGTCGCTAGGCAGTGACTCTGATCCCATGGCCTTTCTGCAATGTTGATTGCTGAAGAGTCGCGAGACGGATGACTTCCATTGGCTTCAATGGAAGCTGTCTGTGTGTAGCCCGCACTAAAATAGAGGATGCTGCGATTTTTCTTCCGTGAGCAGGAAATCGCAATTGATTTCCACTCATGGGCAGGAAAAAGCATTTCCACACGTCCATCCTGACAGCACACATGGAGGTTGCCCCGACTGTGTTCCTTGGGACAGGAAGAGGAGTTCTTTAAGAGGCCACCTCCCACCGCTTGACTCCAGTGTCTTCCTGTCCCAAACGGACACAGGAGGGAGTTCTCCGTGCTGCGGATGGAGGCTGAGGGCTGCATAGCGCTATTCACCAGGGCGCGGGGGATCCGGCCAGGGCAGGCAGTTCCACGGCTCCATCCGGACGTTCGGGACCATCGGAGGGGTAGGAGCGTCAGGTGCGGCTGCTCTGCGCTCCTGTTGTCTAGCGGCAGCCGGCTTCCGGGTATGGAGCGGCGCCGCATCGTGCGCGATGATGTCAGACGTCGGCGTGATGACATCAAACGCAGCGCTGGCGCTTAAAGGCGCCAGATTTAAAATTCCAAATTGCAAAATCTTCCTACATGGTTCCCAGGCTCCTTTTTCTGCAGACAGGTGCCATGGACAGCGCTGAGGGAGAAAAAGGGATTGTGTCAACCGTAAGTAGTTCAAGTCCACTTGGACAAAAAAATGGAAATAATTCTGTGAGTAGGTTTCACACCTGGTATTAGTAATGGCTTCCCCTTATAGGAGGAAGCATTAAAAATTAAACAGGAAAAAAAGAGGACAAAAAGGTGCGCGTTATGCGCCAAAAAAGTGGTCAATAACGCTAAGAGACCAATTTGCTTAGACTGCACTACAAAAATAGTGTAAGATGAGCAACAAAACCTGCTGCAAAGTACGCGGGAGATGGTTCGTGAGGAAGTGCAGGCTCTAAAAGAACAAACCTTTGACTCCCAGCCTGGGCCGTTCAGGAAAAGAACCCGCACTAGGGATTAGGAGGTCTCTTCACCTGAACACTCTGAGATGGAATATTCAGACGATTCATCTGAAGTGTCAACCCCTACGCCAGAAGGGGACAAAAAATATTACTTCTCAAATCTGGACCTGGAGGAACTAATTTCCGCGGTACGCAATACCATGGAAGTAATGGATACACCGCAAGTTAGATTAGTACAGGACGAAATGTTCACAAAAAGAGTTTTCCAATGAAAATTTGCAGAATATGATTCTGGATGAGTGGCATAAACCCAGACGTGGTTCCATCATCCAGAAGGACTTTAGAGAGAGCCTTTCTTTTACCACAAAAGTAGCAAAATTAACAAAGAAAACAGCGCTCCCATTCGAGGATAGTTCCCAACTTAAAGACCCAATGAAGCGGAAAATGGAGGGGTTTTTAAAAGGAGTGTGGTAGTCAGCTACTACAATCATAGAAACCAACATAGCGGCCACGTCTGTGGCTAGATCTCTATACTTATGGCTCGACCAACTAGATTCCCACCTCCACTTGAAGACCCCTAGAGAAGAAATCCTCAAGTGCCTGCCCCTGACTTAAAAAGTGACGGCTTTTTTTAGCGGATGCATCAGGGGAATCTGTTAGGTTTGCTGCAAGAAGTGCAGGACTCGGGAACTCTGCTAGACGGGCTTTATAGCTCAGACCATGGGCAGGAGACCAAACGTTCAAATCCAGATTGTGTACGATTCCTCTTGTGGGCGAGTACCTCTTCGGTCCAACCCTGGACAAGATTCTGGAGAAAGTGGTGGACAAAAAGTTAGGCTTTCCGACCGATTATCTTCCCAAGAAAACAGTACCTTTCAGAAGAGATTATAACCCAAGGGGAAAAAACAAGGGGAAGTCGGGTAGGTGGTCATACCCGAAAGGAGGTAGAGGGAGAACTTCGGGGTTTCCCTCCAGGCCCGATCCAAGATAAAGAACTTACTGGGGGGGGGGGGGGGTTGACTGCTTCAGTATTCGGAAAATTGGTTGCAGATTTCAAAAAGTCCCTGGGTACTGAAGATAGTCTCTTCAGGTTATAAAATAGAACTAAACTCTAAACCCCTCGAAATTTTCTGCGTAAAACCTCTGCAGTCTCCCGCCTCCAAGAGTGATTGAAGGAGGGTGTCTTTAATTAAATTAAAATAGGAGCCGTTATTCCTGTCCCTGTGGTAGAACAGGGGCGAGGTTATTATTCCCATTTATTTTTAGTTCCCAAACCAAACGGCTCCTTTAGAGTTATTTTGAACCTCAAAGGTCTAAACGCGTACGTGAATAACTATACGTTCAAAATGGAAACGATAAGCTCGACGGTCCCCTTAATAGGTCCTGGTAATGTTATGTGCACAGTAGATTTAAAAGATGCATATTTTCATATCCCCATTCATGCAGCATCTCAGAAACTTCTAAGGTTTGCGGTTTATATAAATAGCATTATTAATTACGAGAAATCCAGTCTTGTCCCAGAGTCCAAAAAGATATTTCTGGGGATCCTCCTGGATCCAAGGAAAAATCGATTTTACCCGAAACTTATATTTCCAACATCTTGGAAGAAATACGGAAATTTAAAAAGAAAAAAGATGTGTCAGCAAGGGAAACAATGCATATCCTAGGCCTAATGACGGCCTGTCTTCCAGCAGTACCATGGTCTCAATTTCACTCCAGGCCCCTGAAGCAAAAACTGTTGGCAACCTGGGATCATTCCCGGGATTCCCTGGAGGAGAAACTTAAATTACCACAATGGGTAAAAAAGTCCCTAGGCTGGTGGCTCGTACCGTTGAATCTGAGAAAAGGAGTCCAATGGTCACTATCTCCGTGTGTCACAGTAAATACGGACGCCAGCAGTACAGGATGGGGAGCCCAAGTGGCAGGTGAAGCCTTGCAGGGTCCCTGGTCTAGGTTCACTAGCGCCCACTCCTCAAACTTCAGGGAACTAAAGGCAGTTTGGGAGGCCCTGATTAGATCTGAAGACATATTACGGGACAAACATGTAAAAGTATTGTCAGATAATATGACTACGGTTTCCTTTCTCCGTCACCAGGGAGACAACTGACATCCTCGCTTACAGCATATGGCAAACAAAATCCTAACGTGGGCAGAGGTCAACATTGCATCCTTCTCAGCAGTTCATCTAAAACGGACTCAAAATCAGATGGCGGACTTTTTTAGCAGGGAAAGATTGGATCCTGGAACTGGGCCCTCAACCCTGAAGTATTCCGATATCTTACGGACCAGTGGGGTCTACCACAAGTGGACCTATTTGCATCAAGGAAAAATGCAAAATGCCGGGACTTCTTCTCCCTAGACCCTGCGGACCAGCCATTAGCATTAGACGCACTGTCCCAGGAATGGGAAATGTCCCTGGCCTATGCGTTCCCTCCCTTACCGTTGATAGCCAGATGTCTACAAAAAATCCTGCTCAGTCGGATTACCGTAATATTCATCACCCCGGCATGGCCAAAAAGACCGTGGTATCCAATGTTAAACTGGTTGGCAATACAATCTCCAATAGCGCTACAGCTCAGAGAGGATCTTCTATCTCAGAGCCCAGTATTGTTTCAGAAAAACCGCTGGCTAAAATTGATGGCCTGGCTACTGAAAGGCAGAGGTTAAGGGGGGCTTTCCGACAAGGTGATTGATACTTTGTTCAAAAGTCGGAAATTAGTCACTAGAGTTGAGCGAACATACTCTGGCGTGCTTGATGCTCGTTCGAGTATTAGCGTACTCGATGGTGCTCGTTACTCGAACGAGCATCAAATTGCGTTCGACCCCGCCCCAGCTTTTGGCTCCTCCCCGCTGTGACGTGGCTGTTTGGGCCCCTCCCTGCCGTGATGCAGCGTGCGTCATTTGAAAATTTTTGGTCGGGCAGGAAGAGGAAGAGAGAGAGAGAGAGAGAGAGAGAGAGAGAAACACGGAACAAGAAGGAAAAAAAAACCTCGGGACCCTGCGTTCCACATACAAAAATGCTTAAGTCTCCCAGTGTAGTCAATGGGGTTCGTTACTCGAGTAGAGCTCTCCAATTTTACGAAAAGCTCGACTCGAATCACGCGGACCCGAGCATTTGGGTGTTCGCTCATCTCTATTAGTTACCTCAAAAATCTACTATGGAATATCGGAAATATTTTGTACCTGGTATAAGCCAGAGAGTCCGGATATAGATTGTCCAGATTTTATTAAAATCTTAAATTTTTTACAGGCAGGACTAGATAAAGGCCTCAGCCCCAGAACATTGAAAGGAGCAGATAGGTCAAAATCCTTTGTAAGGGGACTGTCACCCTCATGGGATCTTAATGTAGTTCTGGAAGGCCTTTGCAATTTCCCAATTCGAACCCATTAAACAAATTTCGGTTAGAAATTTATCCATGCAAGTTGCCTTTTTGATCGCTATCACATCGGCTAGGAGAATCGGCGAGTTACAAGCCTTATCAAGTAGAGAACCCTACTTAAGGGTCCTAGAGGATCGTGTAATATTCAAAAATACCCCAGACTTCTTACCAAAAGTCGTGTCTCTCTTTCATATAAATCAAGAGATAATATTGCCCTCCTTTTGTCAGAATTTTAGTAACACTAAAGAAGAGCGACTACATAGTCTAGATGTCCGTAGTTAAAACTTACTTACAAATTACTCAAACCTTTCGGAAATCAGGAAAGAAAATTTCTACAATTTCAAGGTACCAATAAGGATATATCAGCTTCAAAAGATACCATAGCCAGATGGATCAAATTAGCGATCCAGGAGACCTACAAAACTAGAGGTTTGGTGGCTCCAGAGGGGACAAGGGCCCATTCCACCAGGGCTCTCGCCACCTTCTGGGCTGAACGCAGGGGGACCTCGATAGATAAGATTTGCAAAGCAGCAACCTGGTCTAGTATAAATACATTTGCAAGACATTATAGATTAGATCTCCATTCAGATAGAGAACTGGCCTTTGGGCGAAAAGTTCTCCAGGCAGTGGTCCCCCCCCCCCTAAAAAAGATCTGATGATTTGGTATACCTCGATGTGTGATGTCAGGATGGACGTGACAGAAAGGCAAGAATTATTTCTTACCGATAATTCCTTTTCCATGAGTCCATTATGACAGCACATACTTTCCCACCCTTGTACGATTTATAATGCATGTACAAAAAAACTGTTGGGCCACGTATCCGTTGTGATGATTTGGAAGTCACTGGAGTCAAGCGGTGGGAGGTGGCTTTTTAAAGAACTCCTCTTCCTGTCCCAAGGAACACAGATGGGGAAACCTCTATGTGTGCTGTCATGATGGACTCATGGAAAAGGAATTATCGGTGAGAAATAATTCTTGTTTTTTCCTATAGCATGCTATGGTAGGTATTTACTGCGGAATCCGGAGGCGGACACCTGCTTTGGATTCAGCAACGCAAATCAGGCCATGTGCATTCAGCCTCCTCCTACGCCGCTCATTGCGCTGCTCCGGTCCCATGGCTTCCACGCTGTTGATGATGATGGGTTTTCCTACAGAACGCAGCCCCATCATCAGCATCAGCCAATCGACCTCTGGGGGCATGCCTGTCACTCATCGTGCACAACTGACGTCTCCACCCCAGTGGTGGTGGAGACAAGATATAATAGTACTGGTAGCGGGATATTAGGTCAGAGATGCTATCAAAGTCAGTGCTACCAAACATACAGTATATGACAATACAGCACTGATTAGGCCAAATACACAACAGCATACCGGGACTCACCGGGGTCTCGTCTCTGATTATAGACTCTATTTTCTCATCTTCATTCAGTTTAGACGGCTATCAATGCTTTTTCAGCCACATGCCAGGAGTGCAGTTGTTGGGGAAGGGGGATTCCTATGGGCTGGAAACCAACTCTGGGGAGCTTAGGAAAAACTAGTAAAAAGATGTAAATCTATCTTCCATCAATAGGAGGAGCTTACTGCAAATGTATATATTAAAGGGGTTGTCCCGCGAAAGCAAGTGGGGTTATACACTTCTGTATGGCCATATTAATGCACTTTGTAATGTACATCGTGCATTAAATATGAGCCATACAGAAGTTATTCACTTACCTGTTCCGTTGCTAGCGTCCTCGTCTCAATGGTGCCGTCTAATTTCAGCGTCTAATCGTGCCGGAGAGCTGCTCCTCGTAGCTCCGCCCCGTCACGTGTGCCGATTCCAGCCAATCAGGAGGCTGGAATCGGCAATGGAACGCACAGAGCCCACGGTGCACCATGGGAGAAGACCTGCGGTCCACCGTGGGTGAAGATCCCGGCGGCCATCTTCGCAAGGTAAGTAAGAAGTCACCGGAGCGCGGGGATTCGGGTAAGTACTATCCATTTTTTTTTTTTTTAAACCCCTGCATCGTGTTTGTCTCGCGCCGAACGGGGGGGCTATTGAAAAAAAAAAAACCCGTTTC
Organism: Eleutherodactylus coqui; assembly: GCF_035609145.1. Classification (NCBI taxonomy): domain Eukaryota; kingdom Metazoa; phylum Chordata; class Amphibia; order Anura; family Eleutherodactylidae; genus Eleutherodactylus; species Eleutherodactylus coqui. The sequence goes on along the minus strand of NC_089839.1, from coordinate 270,219,275 downwards.
GGCGCGGGACAACCCCTTTAAGTACAATAAAAGTTGTAAATTTCCTTTACCGTGAGCTCCCTCTAGTGGCAGCTGCAGGAACACAGCATAATATCATGTTACACTACAGAAGAGAAACGGGATTTAGATTTCTTTATAAAAAATACAAAGCAACAACGATTATAAGAATTCTGGACCTACGGAATCTATAAAATACATTTTTGATACCTACTGTCCACCTTTGTTCTCTAGATAAAATAAAAGCCCTGCACCGTACTGAACAATACAATTTATTACAATTAGAGATGAGCGAACGTACTCATAATGAGTACTTACGCACCCGAGTACCGCCATTTTCGAGTACTTCAGTACTCGCGCGTAAAGATTCGGGGGCCGCCGGGGGGCGGGGAGAGGCGTGGCGGTGCGGGGGGTAGCAGCGGGGAACAGGGGGGAGCCCTCTCTCTCTCCCTTTCCCCCCCACTCCCCGCCGCAACCCCCCGCGCCGCCACGGCGCCCCCCGAATTTTTTCGCCCGAGTACGGAAGTACTCGAAAATCGCGGTACTCGGGCGAAAAAGGGGCGGGGCCGAGCACGTTCGCTCATCTCTAATTACAATAATATTAAGTGTTAACGAGTAGAGATGAGCGAGCATACTCGTTAAGGGCAGACACTCGAGCGAGTATTGTCCTTTTTGAGTACCTGCCCGCTCGTGAGAAAAGATCCGGGTGCCGGTGGGGGGTGAGGGGGAAGATCTCTCTCTCTCCCAGCTCCCTCCTGCTCACTCCCACAACACAGCGCTCACCCCGCTGGCACCAGAATCTTTTCTCACGAGCGGGCAGGTACTCGAAAAGGACAATACTCGCTCGAGTATTTGTCCTTAACGAGTATGCTCGCCCATCTCTATTAACCAGTAAAGAACCACAGACCTACAAGCATATTACATATTATCCCATAACTACCATATATAATGTATAGCAATGCTCCTTCACCTTACACCACCAATCCACCATTAGGGTTTGACCTTTATACCACGCTAATACCACCAGAAGTACATCAAGAATACTATCACCAACCCTAAACCAACCCATATAATAGTGTATGATGCACAGTATATATCGCTTAATAGGACACACTTTTGACCTCCAAAGTGGGGAGAAAATATCAGAGCGTCCTATAGAGTGGACATGCCGAAATTGGACCCAATCAGCAGCTGAAAAGGATTGGAAATCCTTCTAACAGCTGCCAGCTGCATACAAAGCCAGCACCACAGCCCACTCAACAGCTGATTGCTGGGCGCAGAGGGGAACTCAGTAATCATCTGTTGGGTGGGTGGCCAGTGGCTCCTGCTATGGAGCCAACCGTGTATTAAAGATAGCAGGTCCGCTCCATAGCAGCGCCCAGAAAACAGTTGATTAGTTAGAGGACTCTCATGTCTGCCGGCTACATAGCAGAGGGGAGGGAGAAAGATCTGCCTGTATGGTGTATATATTTGTGCCTAGTTATGCACAAATGTATTCGCCATACATAACCATAATGAGACATTCCATGTAGGGTTCCTGGAAAGTTGGGTGACAACTAATGGAATCCTCATTACATTGTCACTCAGCTCTTCCGGGATCCTGAATGCTAGCTACAATATTATGCAAGCATGTATACCACAGGCATTGCTATAACTAGTCAAACATGGCATTCAAGGCTCCTGGAAAGCTGGGTGACAAGTAATAAGATCATCATTACATTTACACTCAGCTTTCCTGGATCCTGAATGACAGGTTGACACGTGGTTAATACTTCATGGAATCTTATGCTATATATTAGTATATATTAGTATCTTAACATATACTTTTCCACAATAAAAACCCTTTTTATGGAAATTATTATTTTTTTCTAAACTCACTGCATTCAAAGTCCTATAACTTTTTTATTTTTCCATGGACGGAGCTCTCTGAGGGCTTATTTTTTGTGAGACGAGCTGTAGTTTTTATTGGTACCATTTTGGGGTACACATGGTTTTTTTATCACTTTTATTGCGTTTTTTGGGAGGCAAAATGCTAAAAATTTGTTGTTTTTTAGCATTTTTTTAATGCTTTTTGCCATGCAGGATAATAAGCGCGTTCAATGTATTGTACGCGTCGATACCAAATATGTGGGATTTTTAATTTTTTTTATACTAATATGAGAAAAAGCATAAAAAAAGGGTTTTTTAACATTTTTTTTTAACTTTTTTATTTTTTGTACCTTATTAGTGTCCCTATACCAGCCCAGTGACCCCCACAGTAACCCATATACTTACCCTCCTCCTTGTCTTCACAGCGCAGACAATCCTCTCAGCGCTGCTGTCAATGGCCAGAAGTCTGTGCACCTGCAACAGCACTCCTCCCCTCTACCCTACTGTCTTGCGGAACCAAAAAGGAGAGCTGAGGGGAAGGGGGAGGAGGATTCAGGATACACACACTGCTGTCAGTGTGTGCATCCAGTCTGAGGCGCTACACAGTGATTACTGGGCAGGGAGCTGTGACACCTCACCCAGTAATCACTTTAATGGTGACCAGACGTCTCCAGAAAGTGGAACGAAAGCGGGACAAATGTCCTGAAAGCGGGATTGAGGGGGGGTCATTATAATAGCTATGACATGTGTATGGTGGGGGCGTCACTATTCTAGCTTGGACTTCTGTGTGTGTGGTGGAGGTGTCACTATTCTAGCTGGGGCTTCTGTGTGTGTGTGGGGGTCACTATTATAGCTGGGACTTCTGTGTGTTGGGGGGGTAACTATTATAGCTGTGGCTTGTGTGTGTAGAAGTCCTATTTTGAGCTTTCAGAATCAAGTAGATTTTTCTTAATTATTTTTTTCTCCTTGCATTCTCAGAACCATAACTATGAGACAGTAGGTAAAGACCAGCTCACCATTAACTGTAGGATTTGCATGGAAGTGTTAGTGCAAACCAATATTTGCTATACAATATGCCATTGGGGTCCAAATTAAATTATTAAAGGTAAGCTGAGCTCAGCAGACTAACATCAAATCACAGCATGGAAGGGGGGGGGGGGGGGGTTGCTACCGGGCTATCACTTGTACTGCCGCCAGGAGGGGGGTGGGCTGTCACTGGTCCTGCTGCTGGGGGGTTGTCAGGCTGTCACTGGTCTTGTCGCAGGGGGATGGGTTCTGGTGTATCGGGCTGCCACTGGTCCTGGGGGTGGTTGGGGGTGTTCGGCTGTTACTTGTCCTGCAGGGAATCAATACAGTATCACTGCTGAGGAAATTACTGGCGGTCACTATCACTCTATCACTGCTAGTGAATAGTGACCCCAGTAATTTCCCCAGTAGTGATAGTGACTCCCAATAATTTTCCCCACAGCGATAGTAATACCCAGTAATTGCCCCAGCAGTAATAATTACTGGGGGGCACTATTAGTGCTGGGGCAATTATTTAGGGTCACTATTTGTGCTGGGGCAATTATTGGTGGTCACTATTTGTGCTGGGACAATTATTGTGGGTCACTGGTTCAGCTGGGGCAATTATTGTGGGTCACAATTTGTGCTGGGGCAATTATCGGTGGTCACTGGTACAGCTGGGGCAATTATTGTGGGTCACTATTTGTGCTGGAGCAGTTATTGTGGTTCACTATTTGTGCTGGAGCAGTTATTTGGGGTCGCTATTTGTGCTGAGGCAATAATTGGGGGTCACTATTACTGCTGGAGCAACTATTGAGGGTCACTATTACTGCTGGGTAAACTACTGTGGGGTGACTATTTGGGTATTAGTGTATCTTGACGCCACCAGAAGTACAGGTGGAGCCAGGATACAAGGAGTTTGATAGGGGGTTGAAGCCCCCTGTTACTGATTGGGTGTCCTGCAGTCTCCCCGTCTTCGCCCTCACAGGGAGAGTCACAGCAGTATGCTGCAAGGCAGCAAAGGTTACAGCCGGGCCAGCAGCAAATTCTGTTACGGCGAACAAAGGGGCGGCAGGGACAGTGAAAGCGTGGCTGCTGGCACACTTGCTACAGTCAGCGCAGGGAAAAAAGCAGGACCTGTGAACCCGAGAAAGGAGACATTGGCCTGCAGCCAATCATGAACAGAGAGCGTCACCCCCCCCCCCCCCTGTCAAACACCTTGTATCTTGGCTCCACCAGTAATTTTGGTGGCATCAAGATACACTGCTGGGGCAAATATTGGGCGTCACTTTTTTTGCTGTTGTAACTACTGGGGGTCACCATTACTGCTGAGGCAACTGTGGGGTGGGGGTCAGAATTACTTCTGGGGCAACTGGGGGGTCACTAATACTACTAGGGCAATTATCATGTGTGATACTGTCTGCCAAACTGTTGTATCTAACCCGATCCTGTGTGATACACCTGCTGAACTGACGTACCACACAGCATCTGCTTAGATACAGCAGCTCAGAAGATGTATCACCCATGATCGGCTTAGGCACGTCTGCACAGCAGAAGTATCAATCCAGATCGGCTTAGATACAGCAGCTGAGTATATGTATCTCAGCCTATCCGCTGTGATACATCTGCACCTCCTCGCTCTCCCCAGCCCCTCTCCATTCACTAACACAGTTTCTGTTCAGTACCGAACGACTGCTGTTTACACTGAACTCTCATCAACCAGGATTTTATCCTGAACCATGAAAGTATAACAGACAGACTCTCCTGGCCACGCCCCCTCTAAATTCACTCTACAGCAGGAGAACATGCCTTAGGCCGCCTGCAGACGGGCGGACATTCCGTGGCGGGATTTCCCACGGAATGTCCGCCCATGGAAGCTGCCATAGGATTGCGTTAACAAACGCAATCCTAGGCAGACTGATGCAATTTATCCGCGCGGCAAACAAATCGTGGCATGCTCTCACTCCCCAGCTGCCGGCTCCGGTTAGCGCATGCAGCCGGCACATCCAACAGCCGGAGCCGCGGAAGCAGGTAAGTACGCGCTGCTCTCTGCAGGGGCTCGGGTCAAGTCTGGCTGCGAGAAAAGACCGGGATATCGCCAGTCTTTTCAATGGTGCCAGCGGCAGTGGCGCTAGCCCCATTGAAAAGATATGGAGAATACCGCAGACTTCTGCCACAGCTGTGACAGCTGTGGCAGGAGTTTCCTTCACCCCCGCAGGGACCACAGGGAGGAAGGAATCCTCTGCCACAGCTGTCACAGCTGTGGCAGAAGTGCAGCATGCTATCCTATTGCTTTCAAAGGGATCGGCGCTGCTGCTGGTCTCATTGAAAGCAGTGGTTTGTGGCAAACCCTGCAGTATGATTTTCGGGGAAGGGCTCAGCCAATAGCAGCTAGTGCTTAGCTATTGGATGAGCGCTCAGCCAATTACAGATATTCATGAATGAATAGCTAAGCACTAGCTGCTATTGGCTGCGCGCTCAGCCAATCAGTACAGCCCTTTCAGGAAGCGGGGATTTTTAAATCCCTGCCTGCTGAAAGTGCTGGACAGCAGTTTTGGGGAGTCGGCCGGAGGACGCGTCTGAGTGGCGGAGAGGTGAGTAATGAAAAAAAAAAATTTACCACTTATTGATGATTTTCAAGGAGGGGCTTATATTTCAAGCCCTTCCCCGAAAATCATACTGCAGGGTTTGCCACAAACCACTGCTTTCAATGGGACTGGCAGCAGTGCCGATCCCATTGAAAGCAATGGAATAGCATGCTGCACTTCTGCCACAGCTGTCACAGTGAAAGGGAAGCATTGTTATTATAAAAAAATTTCATCCTGTGGGGCTGGACAACCCCTTTAACTTCTTGCAACAGTAAATGTAAGCAATAAGTTGTTTACATAGAATGTTTATGAATATATGTGAACATGTCTGTTTGACCGACCAGCCAGTCTAAAGGCCACAGTAGTGATCTTCTGGAACAAAACCCTTAGGCCCCCTGTCCAGGGCAGTGTATTCGCTGGCGGTTTACCGCCGGCCAATGCTTTCTATATCACGCTAGGTGACGCTTTCCATAGCATTGCTATGGAAAGCGCTGGCCCCTGTCCATGAGCAGAGAATCATTGCGATTCTCCGCTCCCGCCGGGCCATTCACGTCATGCTGTGAATTGCCCCGATGCTCCGCGGCCAGCCTATCTATCAGATAGGGCTGACCGGCGGAGATTCAGCGGCGGCTCCTGCTCCCGGGCGGTGGCTCCTGCGGCGGCGATCTGCCGCAGGACTTTGCAACACCCGTAGACAGCCAGCCTTAAGCCCCATTTACTCTGAGAGATGATGGCTCAAAAATCACTCAAACAATAGTTTGAGTGACAGTTTTGAGCGATCATCTTTGCATTCTTTATAGTAGCTAATTAGCTACTATAGAATATGCAAGCAGAGCTGGACACTGCAGTGGCCCCTAACAGAACAATACAGCTGCTTTTCATATGCAAACAGCTGTAGTGTTCTCTGCTCTGACTGCCAGTGTCCCTGCTGTGAATTCACAGGCAGAGAGAATGTTATCAGTGTAGCCAGCAGATAACAGCCTGCACAGCTGATCCCTTAATTCTAGCAGGCTACAATTCAGCGATCAGCGACTCGTTCACGAAAACTGCACGATGTCCCTGCATTTAGACAGAACGAGAATTGCTCAAAAGACAGCTTTGAGCGATTCTCGTAGTGTCTAAAAGGGCCTTTTAGTGATTCACTCAGGGCTTGTTAAATAATCATTTAATATTAGACATGAGCGAGCGTACTCCTCCGAGCTTGATACTTGTTCAAGTATTAGGGTACTCGAGATGCTCGTTACTCGAGACGAGCACCACACGGTGTTCGAATCACTTTCAATTTCTTCCCCGAAAATTTTGCGCCGTTTTCTGGCCAATAGTAACAGAGGGAAGGCCTTACAACTTCCTCCTGTGAAGTTCCAGCCCTATCCCACCCCCCTGCAGTTAGTGGCTGGGGAGATCCGGTGCCACTTGAGTCTATAAACTGGGGCCCCCCGCGGCTCGCCACAGATGCACGCTGAGAGACATTAGGGAAAGTGCCATCTTGCTGTAGCTGCTATAGGGAGAGTGTTAGGCTGTAGAGATGAGCGAGCACCAAAATGCTCGGGTGCTCGTGATTCGGGACGAACTTTTCGCGATGCTCGAGGGTTCGTTTCGAGTAACGAACCCCATTGAAGTCAATGGGCGACCCGAGCATTTTTGTATTTCGCCGATGCTCGCTAAGGTTTCCTTGTGTGAAAATCTGGGCAATTCAAGAAAGTGATGGGAACGACACAGCAACGGATAGGGAAGGCGAGGGGCTACATGTTGGGCTGCATCTCAAGTTCACAGGTCCCACTATTAAGCCACAATAGCGGCAAGAGTGGGCCCCCCCCCCCCTCCCAAAAACTTTTACTTCTGAAAAGCCCTCATTAGCAATGCATACCTTAGCTAAGCACCACACTACCTCCAACAAAGCACAATCACTGCCTGCATGACACTCCACTGCCACTTCTCCTGGGTTACATGCTGACCAACCGCCCCGCCTCCCCCCCCCCCCCACAGCGCACACCAAAGTGTCCCTGCGCAGTCTTCAGGTGCCCTCATGCCACACCACCCTCATGTCTATTTAGAAGTGCGTCTGCCATGAGGAGGAACCGCAGGCACACACTGCAGAGGGGTTGGCACGGCTAGGCAGCGACCCTCTTTAAAAGTGGTGGGGCGATAGCCCACAATGCTGTACAGAAGCAATGAGAAATAGAATCCTGTGCCACCGCCATCAGGAGCTGCACACGTGGGCATAGCAATGGGGAACCTATGTGCCACACACTATTCATTCTGTCAAGGTGTCTCTGCATGCCCCAGTCAGACTGGTAATATGCACCTTAACAGTAACCGCGTTGGTGGTAATGTGGTGGTGACTGCGGACCTAGTAGCGCGGTTTTATTTTGTTGGTTTTCGGAATGTGGCCAGGATTAAGTGGGCCGTGGCGGGGGGATGGTGGGGGGGCTCTCTTGTAGTGTCGGTAAAGGTGAAATTCTTGAACTGCCACCAGACGAACCAATGCAAAGGCATTTGCCAAGAATGTTTGTTTTCCCTGTTGGAGGAGGAGGGGGATGTTTTTGAGGCACTACGTGTCCTCTACACGTGTCCGTGGTTATATGCACCTTAACATTAACCGCGTTGGTGGGAAATGGCCTCGCCGCCATCATGTCTTTGGGAAGCCTCTGTTTCCACACCCCAGAGACATACCATTAGCAGCGGTATAGGCAAAGCCCAGAATTCGTAACATTTCAGCCGTAGCATTAGGACAGGCCCCACTAACATATCACTAGCAGCATTATAGCGGGAGCGCAGTCTTCGTTCCATGTCAGCAATAGTAGCACTCAAGACAGGCCCCAGTAACAATTCCGAAGCAGCATTATAGCGGGAGCGCAGTCTTCGTTCCATGTCAGCAATAGTAGCACTCAAGACAGGCCCCAGTAACAATTCCGAAGCAGCATTATAGCGGGAGCGCAGTCTTCGTTCCATGTCAGCAATAGTAGCACTCAAGACAGGCCCCAGTAACAATTCCGAAGCAGCAGTATAGTGGGAGCGCAGTCTTAGTTCCATTTCAGTAGCTGCAGTATAGCCAAGGCCCAAGTTACATTTATGTAGCTAAAGTGTAGGCCAACCCCACACACACTTCTGTACCATGAGTGCAGGCGAAGAACATACAAATTGCTATGATTACACTGTAGGTGAGGGCCCCAAAACATTGGTGTACCAACAGTACTAATGTACCTCAGTAAAAATTGGCCATGCCCAACCAAGATGGCAGGTGAAACCCATTAATCGCTTTGGTTAATGTGGCTTAAGTGGTAACTAGGCCTGGAGGTAGCCCAGTTTAACTAAAAATTGGTTCAAGTTAAAGTTTCAACGCTTTTAAGAGCATTGAAACATATAAAAATTGTTTAGAAAAATTAGATGAGTGAGCCTTGTGGCCCTAAGAAAAATTGCCCGTTCAGCGTGATTACGTGAGGTTTCAGGAGGAGGAGCAGGAGGAGGAGGAGGAATATTAGACACAAATTGATGAAGCAGAAATGTCCCCGTTTTGGATGGTGAGAGAGAACGATGCTTCCATCCGCGGGTGCAGCCTACGTATTGCTTACGTATCGCTGCTGTCCGCTGGTGGAGAAGAGAAGTCTGGGGAAATCCAGGCTTTGTTCATCTTGATGAGTGTTAGCCTGTCAGCACTGTCGGTTGACAAGCGGGTACGCTTATCTGTGATGATTCCCCCAGCCGCACTAAACACCCTTTCCGACAAGACGCTAGCCGCAGGACAAGCAAGCACCTCCAGGGCATACAGCGCTAGTTCAGGCCACGTGTCCAGCTTCGACACCCAGTAGTTGTAGGTGGCAGAGGCGTCACGGAGGACGGTCGTGCGATCGGCTACGTACTCCCTCACCATCCTTTTACAGTCCTCCCGCCGACTCAGCCTTGACTGGGGAGCAGTGACACAGTCTTGCTGGGGAGCCATAAAGCTGTCCAGGCCCTTAAAGACTGTTGCACTGCCTGGGCTGTACATGCTGCTCGATCTCCGCACCTCCCCTGCTACCTGGCCCTCGGAACTGCGCCTTCTGCCACTAGCGCTGTCGGATGGGAATTTTACCATCAGCTTGTCCGCCAGGGTCCTGTGGTATAGCAACACTCTCGAACCCCTTTCCTCTTCGGGAATGAGAGTGGGAAGGTTCTCCTTATAGCGTGGGTCGAGCAGTGGGTACACCCAGTAATCCGTAGTGGCCAGAATGCGTGTAACGCGAGGGTCACGAGAAAGGCATCCTAACATGGTCAGCCATGTGTGCCAGGGTGCCTGTACGCAACACATGGCTGTCCGCACTAGGAAGATCACTTTCAGGATCCTCCTCCTCCTCCTCCTCCTCCTCCTCCTCCTCAGGCCATACACGCTGAAATGATGACAGGCAAGCAGCATGGGTACCGTCAGCAGTGGGCCAAGCTGTCTCTTCCCCCTCCTCCTCATCCTCCTCATGCTCCTCCTTCTCCTCCTGAACGCGCTGAGATATAGACAGGAGGGTGCTCTGACTATCCAGCGACATACTGTCTTCCCCCGGCTCTGTTTCCGAGCGCAAAGCGGCTGCCTTTATGGTTTGCAGGGAACTTCTCAAGATGCATAGCAGAGGAATGGTGACGCTAATGATTGCAGCATCGCCGCTCACCACCTGGGTAGACTGATCAAAGTTTCGAAGGACCTGGCAGATGTCTGCCAACCAGGCCCACTCTTCTGAAAAGAATTGAGGAGGCTGACTCCCACTGCGCCGCCCATGTTGGAGTTGGTATTCCATTATAGCTCTACGCTGCTCATAGAGCCTAGCCAACATGTGGAGCGTAGAGTTCCACCGTGTGGGCACGTCGCACAGCAGTCGGTGCACTGGCAGATTAAAGCGATGTTGCAGGGTGCGCAGGGTGGCAGCGTCCGTGTGGGACTTGCGGAAATGTGCGCAGAGCCGGCGCACCTTTACGAGCAGGTCTGACAAGCGTGGGTAGCTTTTCAGAAAGCGCTGAACCACCAAATTAAAGACGTGGGCCAGGCATGGCACGTGCGTGAGGCTGCCGAGCTGCAGAGCCGCCACCAGGTTACGGCCGTTGTCACACACGACCATGCCCGGTTGGAGGCTCAGCGGCGCCAGCCAACGGTCGGTCTGCTCTGTCAGACCCTGCAGCAGTTCGTGGGCCGTGTGCCTCCTATCTCCTAAGCTGAGTAGTTTCAGCACGGCCTGCTGACGCTTGCCCACCGCTGTGCTGCCACACCGCGCGCCACCGACTGCTGGCGACGTCTTGCTGCTGCTGACACATCTAGATTGCGAGACAGAGGTTGAGGAGGAGGAGGAGGGTGCTTTAGTGGAAGTAGCATACACCGCCGAACATACCACCACCGAGCTGCGGCCCGCAATTCTGGGGGTGGGTAGGACGTGAGCGGTCCCAGGCTCTGACTCTGTCCCAGCCTCCACTAAATTCACCCAATGTGCCGTCAGGGAGATGTAGTGGCCCTGGCCGCCTGTGCTTGTCCACGTGTCCGTAGTTAAGTGGACCTTGCCACTAACCGCATTGGTGAGGGCGCGTACAATGTTGCGGGAGACGTGGTCGTGCAGGGCTGGGACGGCACATCGGGAAAAGTAGTGGCGACTGGGAACTGAGTAGCGCGGGGCCGCCGCCGCCATCATAGCTTTGAAGGACTCCGTTTGCACAACCCTATACAGCAGCATCTCAAGGCTGATAAATTTGGCTATGTGGACGGTTAACGATTGAGCGTGCGGGTGCGTGGCGGCATACTTGCGCTTGCGCTCCAACAGTTGCGCTAGCGACGGCTGGACGGTGCGGTGCGAGACATTGCTGGATTGGGCCAAGAACAGCGGAGGTGAGGGTGTGGGTGCAGGCCATGAGACGGTAGTGGCTGTGTCCTGAGAGGGGGGTTGTATCTCAGTGGCAGGTTGGGGCACAGGGGGAGAGGCAGCGGTGCAAACGGGAGGCGGTGAACGGCCTTCGTCCCACCTTGTCAGGTGCTTGGCCATCATATGTCTGCGCATGCTGGTGGTGGTTTTCAGGCTGATGGTGGTGGCTCCCCGGCTGATCTTGGCGCGACAAAGGTTGCACACCACTGTTCGTCGGTCGTCAGGCGTCTCTGTGAAAAACTGCCAGACCTTAGAGCACCTCGGCCTCTGCAGGGTGGCATGGCGCGAGGGGGCGCTTTGGGAAACACTTGGTGGATTATTCGGTCTGGCCCTGCCTCTACCCCTGGCCACCGCACTGCCTCTTGCAACCTGCCCTGCTGCTGCCCGTGCCTCCCCCTCTGAAGACCTGTCCTGTGTAGGCGTTGCACACCAGGTGGGGTCAGTCACCTCATCGTCCTGCTGCTCTTCCTCCGAATCCTCTGTGCGCTGCTCCCTCGGACTTACTGCCCTTACTACTACCTCACTGCAAGACAACTGTGTCTCATCGACATCGTCCTCCTCACCCACTGAAAGGTCTTGAGACAGTTGCCGGAAGTCCCCAGCCTCATCCCCCGGACCCCGGGAACTTTCCAATGGTTGGGCATCAGTGACGATAAACTCCTCTGGTGGGAGAAGAACCACTGCTACCCAATCTGAGCAGGGGCCTGAGAAAAGTTCCTGGGAGTGTTACCGCTCCTGAGCATGTGTCATTGTAGTGGAGTGAGGAGGCTGGGAGGAAGGAGGAGCAGCAGACAGAGGATTCAGATTTGCAGCACTGGACGGCGCAGAACTGTGGGTGGATGATAGCTTGCTCGAAGCACTTTCTGCCATCCAGGACAGGACCTGCTCACACTGCTCATTTTCTAATAAAGGTCTCCCGCGTGGACCCATTAATTGGGCGATGAATGTGGGGACGCCAGAAACGTGCCTCTCTCCTAATCGCGCAGCAGTCGGCTGCGACACACCGGGATCAGGAGCTCGGCCTGTGCCCACACCCTCACTTGGCCCTCCGCGTCCTTGGCCGCGTCCACGTCCTCTAGGCCTACCCCTACCCCTCAGCATGCTGTATTACCAGTGATTTGATTTCCCAGGCAGGAAATAAATTGGCGCAAGCCTGCAGGCCAAATATAATTTTTTCGCTTTTTTGCAAAGGGAAGGCCCTACTGCGTATATTCAATGAACAATAACTTTTATAACTGTGGTGTGGCCTTGAAAAAGTGTCACACAGCTTTAGTGTAGCAGAGTTATTAACTCTGGCAAAGCAGGTATTTGCCAGTCAGGAAAGACAATGGCGCAAGCCTGCAGTAAACCGTAGCTGGTTGCGTTTGATTTTTGTACGTTCTCCACGCAGCACACACGTACACGGAGACCTTAGGACTGACACAGGCAGGCCAAATATAATTTTTTCGCTTTTTTGCAAAGGGAGGGCCCCACTGCGGATATTCAATGAACAATACGTTTAATAACTGTGGTGTGGCCCTGAAAAAGTGTCACACAACTTTAGTGTAGCAGAGTTATTAACTCAGGCAGAGCAGGTATTTGCCAGTCAGGATAGACAATGGCGCAAGCCTGCAGTAAACCGTAGCTGGTTGCGTTTGATTTTTGTACGTTCTCCACGCAGCACACACGTACACGGAGACCTTAGGACTGACACAGGCAGGCCAAATATAATTTTTTCGCTTTTTTGCAAAGGGAGGGCCCCACTGCGGATATTCAATGAACAATAACTGTGTTGTGGCCCTGCCTACACAATTCGGTCCTTGTAGTATCAATGGAGGGTGCAATGCTCTGCGCAGACGATTTTTTGAAAAAAAAAAAATATGCAACACTGCTAACAGCAGCCAGCACAGTACTGCACACGGTTACATTTGGCCCTAGAAAGGACCGTTGAGGTTCTTGAAGGCTACACTCACTCCTAACACTCTCCCTGCCTAAGCACCACTTCTGTCCCTAATACCGGGTGCAATGCTCTGCACTGCCGATTTTGAGAAAAAAAAGTAAAAATTTCCACTGCTAACAGCAGCCTGCACACACATAGATGTGGCCCTAAGAAGGACCGTTGGGGTTCTTGAAGCCTACACTCACTACAAACACTCTCCCTACAGCAACTCCAATAGAACAGCACTTTCCCTCACTAACTCACAAGGCATCTGAGGCGAGCCGCGGGAGGGGCCGACTTTTATACTCGGGTGACATCTGATCGCCCCAGCCACTCACAGCAGGGGGGTGGTATAGGGCTTGAACGTCACAGGGGGAAGTTGTAATGCCTTCCCTGTCTTTCAATTGGCCAGAAAAGCGCGCTAACGTCTCAGAGAGGAAACTGAAAGTAACGAGAACACCGCGTGGTACTCGTTACGAGTAACGAGCATCCCGAACACCCTAATATTCGCACGAATATCAAGCTCGGACGAGTACGTTCGCTCATCTCTATAAACTTCCCATCCGACAGCGCTAGTGGCAGAAGGCGCAGTTCCGAGGGCCAGGTAGCAGGGGAGGCGCAGAGATCATGCAGCATGTACAGCGCAGGCAGGGGAACATTCTCCAAGGCCTTTGCCAGCTTTATGGCTCCCCAGCAAGACTGTGTCACCGCTCCCCAGTCAAGGCTGAGTCTGCGGGAGCACTGTAAAAGGATGGTGAGGGAGTATGTAGCCGATCGCACAACCGTCCTCCGTGACGCCTCTGCCACCTACAACTACTGGGTGTCGAAGCTGGACACGTGGCCTGAACTCGCGCTGTATGCCCTGGAGGTGCTTGCTTGTCCTGCGGCTAGCGTCTTGTCAGAGAGTGTGTTTAGTGTGGCTGGGGGAATCATCACGGATAAGCGTACCCACCTGTCAACCGACAGTGCCGACAGGCTTACACTCATCAAGATGAACAAAGCCTGGATTTCCCCAAACTTCTCTTCTGCACCAGCGGACAGCAGCGATACCTAAGCAATACGTAGGCTGCACCCGCGGATGGAAGCATCGTTCTCTCTCACCATCCAAAACGGGGACATTTCTGCTTCATCAATCTGTGTATAATATTCCTCCTCCTCCTCCTGCTCCTCCTCCTGAAACCTGACGTAATCACGCCGAACGGGCAATTTTTCTTAGGGCCACAAGGCTCACTCATATAATTTTTCTAAACAATTTTTATACGTTTCAATGCTCTTAAAAGCGTTGAAACTTTAACTTGAACCAATTTTTCGTTAAACTGGGCTGCCTCCAGGCCTAGTTACCACTTAAGCCACATTAACCAAAGCGATTAATAGGTTTCACCTGCCCTCTTGGCTGGCCATGGCCAATTTTTTGGATGTACATTAGTACTGTTGATACAGCAATTTTTGTGGGCCCTCGCCTACAGTGTAATCATAGCAATTTCTATGTTCTTCGCCTGCACTCATGGTACAGAAAGGTGTGTGGGGTTGGCCTACACTTTAGCTACATAAATGTAACTTGTGCCTTGTCTATACTGCAGCTACTGAAATGGAACGAAGACTGCGCTCCCACTATACTGCTGCTTCGGAATTGTTACTGGGGCCTGTCTTGAGTGCTACTATTACTGAAATGGAACGCATACTGTGCTCCCCCTATAATGCTGCTAGTGAAATGTTAGTGGGGCCTGTCCTAATGCTACGGCTGAAATGTTACTAATTATGGGCTCTGCCTATACCGCTGCTAATGGTATGTCTCTGGGGTGTGGAAACAGAGGCTTCCCAAAGACATGATGGCGGCGAGGCCATTTCCCACCAACGCTGTTACTGTTAAGGTGCATATAACCAAGGACACGTGGAGAGGACACGTAGTGCCTCAAAAACATCCCCCGCCACAGCCCACTTAATCCTGGCCACATTCCGAAAACCAACAAAATAAAACCGCGCTACTAGGTCCGCAGTCACCAACACATTACCACCAACGCGGTTACTGTTAAGGTACATATTACCAGTCTGACTGGGGCATGCAGTGTGGGCCGAAGCCCACCTGCATTAAGCACGACATTACTACCTCAGCTGTGTTGGGCAATGCAATGGGATATTTTTATGTACCGCTGGTGGCTTCCTGGCACCCACCCATGCTGTGGGTCCACAGAGAATTATAAATGCATCTGAAAGCACATCTAAAGAACCCCAGTCAGACTGGGGCATGCAGTGTGGGCCGAAGCCCACCTGCATTAAGCACGACATTACTACCTCAGCTGTGTTGGGCAATGCAATGGGATATTTTTGTGTATCGCCGGTGGGTTCCAGGGAGCCACCCATGCTGTAGGTGCACACGGAGTTTAACCTACATGTGTCCACTTGTAAAGAACCCAAGTCTGACTGGGGCGTGCAGTGTGGGCCAAAGCCCACCTGCATTAAGCACGACATTACTACCTCAGCTGTGTTGGGCAATGCAATGGGATATTTTTGTGTATCGCCGGTGGGTTCCAGGGAGCCACCCATGCTGTAGGTGCACACGGAGTTTAACCTACATGTGTCCACTTGTAAAGAACCCAAGTCTGACTGGGGCATGCAGTGTGGGCCAAAGCCCACCTGCATTAAAGGGGTTGTCCCGCGCCGAAACGGGTTTTTTTTTTTTTTAAACCCCCCCCCCCGTTCGGCGCGAGACAACCCCGATGCAGGGGTTAAAAAAACCACCCGCACAGCGCTTACCTGAATCCCGGCGGTCCGGCGTCTTCATACTCACCTGCTGAAGATGGCCGCCGGGATCCTCTGTCTCCATGGACCGCAGGGCTTCTGTGCGGTCCATTGCCGATTCCAGCCTCCTGATTGGCTGGAATCGGCACGGGGCGGAGCTACACGGAGCTACACGGAGCCCCATTCAGAAAGGAAGAAGACCCGGACTGCGCAAGCGCGGCTAATTTGGCCATCGGAGGGCGAAAATTAGTCGGCACCATGGAGACGAGGACGCCAGCAACGGAGCAGGTAAGTATAAAACTTTTTATAACTTCTGTATGGCTCATAATTAATGCACAATGTATATTACAAAGTGCATTATTATGGCCATACAAAAGTGTATAGACCCACTTGCTGCCGCGGGACAACCCCTTTAAGCACGACATTACTACCTCAGCTGTGTTGGGCAATGCAATGGGATATTTTTGTGTATCGCCGGTGGGTTCCAGGGAGCCACCCATGCTGTAGGTGCACACGGAGTTTAACCTACATGTGTCTACTTGTAAAGAACCCCAGTCTGACTGGGGCATGCAGTGTGGGCCGAAGCCCACCTGCATTAAGCACAACATTACTACCTCAGCTGTGTTGGGCAATGCAATGGGATATTTTTGTGTATCGCCGGTGGGTTCCAGGGAGCCACCCATGCTGTCGGTCGACAGGGACTTCACAATAGGGAGTTGTACCTGCCTGTGTCTATGAATTAAAAAGCCCGGTCTGACTGGGGCATGCAGAGACACCTTGACAGAATGAATAGTGTGTGGCACATAGGTTCCCCATTGCTATGCCCACGTGTGCAGCTCCTGATGGCGGTGGCACAGGATTCTATTTCTCATTGCTTCTGTACAGCATTGTGGGCTATCGCCCCGCCCCTTTTAAAGAGGGTCGCTGCCTAGCCGTGCCAACCCTCTGCAGTGTATGCCTGCGGTTCCTCGTCATGGCAGACGCACTTCTAAATAGACATGAGGGTGGTGTGGCATGAGGGCAGCTGAAGGCTGCGCAGGGACACTTTGGTGTGCGCTGTGGGGGGGACGGGGGGCGGTTGGGCAGCATGTAACCCAGGAGAAGTGGCAGTGGAGTGTCATGCAGGCAGTGATTGTGCTTTGTTGGAGGTAGTGTGGTGCTTAGCAAAGGTATGCCATGCTAATGAGAGCTTTTCAGAAGTAAAAGTTTTTGGGAGGGGGGGGGCCCCACTCTTGCCGCTATTGTGGCTTAATAGTGGGACCTGTGAACTTGAGATGCAGCCCAACATGTAGCCCCTCGCCTGCCCTATCCGTTGCTGTGTCGTTCCCATCACTTTCTTGAATTGCCCAGATTTTCACACAAGGAAACCTTAGCGAGCATCGGCGAAATACAAAAATGCTCGGGTCGCCCATTGACTTCAATGGGGTTCGTTACTCGAAACGAACCCTCGAGCATCGCGAAAAGTTCGTCCCGAGTAACGAGCACCCGAGCATTTTGGTGCTTGCTCATCTCTACTTGGCACAGATGTTTCATCAAACCGCACCCAATAGCACAAATAATGAAGGTATAAGAGGAATTGTAAATGAATTAGAGCGCATTAAGAAAAAAGAAATGAAGATTTGGTGGGATATGCATAGCCTGAAGCGATATATAGATTTAAATATGATCCCTAGAGGACTGCGCTTGAAAAAAATTCCAACATATGAATATTCTGACAGCTTTAAAATAAAATGGGAACAAATTCTCACAGACTGTTCATTTCAATTAATGCAACTCATTGTAGACATGGAGGAGAATAAATTAAAGGAAATCAAAGTGGACATACGGACACTGGAAGATTCTCTAAGCACAATGGTTAAAAAGGAAGAATTAGAGATGATCAATAAAAAAATGAAAGAAAATATTAGCAAAATGGAGGATTCTATACTGAAAATTAAAAAAAGAAAATTAGAACGGGATGAAGGAGACTATGCCAGCAAAACAGTTTATAACTGGAAAAGGAATTTTGGATATAATAAAACCAGACCAATTCTTAAGAACTATAATTATAAAAAATCAAATAGGGTGACTTTCTCCACTACTGATACAGAGGACTACTTGTCAGGAAGAGATTCATCTAGTCTTAATCTTTCCAGTCTGGAATCTATCACCTCTGATAACCGGAGAAGACAACAACATACACAAAGTCAGAAAAATGACCAACCTTTTTTTCAAACAAGAAGGTACCCAAGCAGGAGAAAAAAATATTAAGTAAAAACACTTTAGGTAATAATGTCATCATTCTTTCCCCGTTTATAATATCAAACAGTCAATTGAGAATATTGGAAAAGGGACTGAGCTTTGCCCCCGATAGGGAATTCAATATATTTGATACACTTATGGATATTAACAAGTTTATCAGGTGTTTAACTGTTAAAAGACATTTTCTATTGAAAGAAAAACAGGAAGCACAAGATACAATAGATGACATCATATCAAATACTGAAAATATTTTTGAGGGCAAGACTTTCAACGAAACGATGGCATTATTGAATCTTACAGAATTGGAACAAGAGAGTCATAACACGGAAGAAAAAATTGAAACAAATAAAATCAAAATTAACATCCCCAACACGCAATTTTACCCTCGTGAGGCAAGATCAAAATTTATGGACGATTTCCAACTAATTTGTAAGAAAGAATTACAGATATTAAAAGAAGAAACAAATGGACGTGACACAAAGAAGAATAATTTGACCTTTAAAGAAATGAGGGAACTCAAAAAATTATCATCTAACAAAAATTTGGTGATTAGAAAATCAGACAAGGGTGGAAACATCACTGTCATGGATGCAAATTTTTATGCAATACAAATAAATTCCATCTTGTCCAATGAAAAAATTTATAGGAAATTACCTAATGATCAGACACAGGACTGTTTAAAAAAGTTGAAAGACCTTTTGAATATGGGACTCACATTAGGAGTCTTAGAAGAAAAAGAGACAACGTTCCTGTGCCCAGAGAATCCTACATTAGCTATTTTTCATGGGCTACCTAAATAACATAAAAATGTATTTCCCCCGCCCTTTCGGCCCATAGTTGCAGGAATCGATTCACCCTGTGAACGTCTTAGCGCATGGGTGGATCGGTCCCTGCAACCGTTGGTCAAAAGGGTTTCTGGGTTTTTGCAAGACACTAAATCTGTCATGCAGCAATTGAGCGAATTTTCATGGAACAATAATAACAGCTGGGTTTTGTGTGATGTAATAGATCTGTATTCGTGCATACCACACCATGCGGCACTGACATCTGTCAAATTTCATTTAAATAATTACAGTAATTATACAAAGGAATTAAAAGAGTTTATTTTATTGGCAGTTGATTTTTTATTAAAGCATAATTTTTTCCCATTTAATAATGATTTTTTTTTACAGATATCAGGAGCCCCGATGGGCTCTCGTTTTTCTCCCACTATTGAAAATCTTACTATGAGTTATTGGGAGTCTTTGTTTATTTTTTGTGATAATAATCCGTTTGGGGGCCGCATGGTGTGGTATGCACGTTACATAGATGTCATAGTGATAATTTGGAATAATGATTCCATAAGGGATAGTAAAGAAAAAATCAAAGAATTCTTCCAATATATCAATAATAATGATATGGGATTAAGGTTGACAGGAGAAGGGAGGATTGATGAGGTTCCGTTTTTAGATCTAGTCCTAAAAGACAATGATGTGACAGGTAGAATAGAGTTCAAGTCCTATAGAAAAACCACAGCTTGCAACACTATCTTACACGCTGATAGTGGACATCCAAACCATATAAAAAAAGCTATACCAGTTGGTGAGATGATTCGAGCTCGCAGAGCTTGTACCCTACAAAATGATTATAAAGAAACTGAAAAAGGGGATATAATAAAAATTATCTCCATAAAGTATCAAAAAATATTAGTAAAATAGATAGAGATGAATTATTATTCAGAAAAAAGGAGAAGCATATAAGATCAGATTTTTTAGTCTTCTCCACTGCTTACAGTAGGGAATTTAATGCTATAAAAAGGATATTTGAGAAATATATTCCTGTTCTCTGCCAAGATAAAACCACAAGTGATATTCTGGATAAAAGTATAAAGATTGTAGCCAGAAAAAATAGTAATCTGGGGAACATGTTGTCCCCGAGTTTTTTCTCGTTAGAACAAACAGAAAATAAAGGTACATGGTTACCCTTTAAGGGATTTGCAAAATGTGGACACACCAGATGTAGCACCTGCCATATGGCAAAACAATGTAACACCTTTGAGAATAGTTCCAAAACAAAAGAATTCCCAATAAAAGAATACATTAATTGTAACTCCACCAATATAATATATGTCATCAAATGTACAGCTTGTGAGAAATGTTACGTCGGATGCACAATCCGAAAATTAAGAACACGAATAACTGAGCATGTCAGAAATATCAAAAATAAAAATGCTGAGCATTCTGGCGCTGTAAGACATTTTTTAGAAGAACATGGTGGTAGTCTGGCAAATTTCTCTTACTTTGGCATTGAAAAGGTTAAATGTAAAAATAAAAGAAAACAATATGTAGATAAGTTTTCTGTTCTAAAACGGGAGGGTTACTGCTAACTCTGGACACTAGATATCCAAAGGGATTGAATTCCAAAACTGATTTGTTGTATATATATTAATTATTTTGTCATATTAGGCAACTATGTGTAACATATCAGTATTGGTTGTGTTGTGTTGCATATTTCTCTATTAAAAAAAATTTTTTTTTTTGAGACTTTTTTTTTTTTAAAACGTAAAAAAAATTTTTTTACCTTTTTTTTTTTTTTGCAGGCTGATTGTTATGTCGCTATATACTAGAATTAATATTTATTTTTAATAAATTTGGTTTAGTTTCAAAGAGATTATGCAATCAACAAGATATTATGGTTCATATGTTTAATAGGAATATAACAACCTCTGGTATTGGATAAATACACCCACATAAAGTGAAAATGTAATATGAACGAACATATGCCTATAGTTATAAAAAGCTCAAATGTATTATGAACATATGCCTATATGCCTAGATATTCCTTATACTATATATTATCAAATCAGTTTTATATTGATGAATTTTGCATTGATATGAAATATTTGGGTCGAACTTTACAGACAAAACAATCATGTTTTTGCTATTTAAGATAAGTATTCACTGGAATTACAGGTAATAATAATTCATTGCCGTTTATAACAAGTATGCTATTGAATAATATGGAATTCATCCCCCATTGCTGTAGAAAGACAAATGTTCTATATTAGTATAATCATTTTGATAGACATGTGTTTTGGGCTAGAACTCTTTTCTAACAAATTGTGCATTATGTGTATCCATAAAATTGTGATTAAGTGATTTTTCAAACAAAATGACTTCCACCCTTAGGGTGAGGTCACACGAACGTATATCGGCTCGGTTTTCACGCCGAGCCGATATATGTTGTCCTCGTGTGCAGGGGGGGAAGATGGAAGAGCCAGGAGCAGGAACTGAGCTCCCGGCCCCTCTCCGCCCCCTGCACTATTTGTAATGGGAAGAGGCGGGGCAGGGGCAGGGCTAAATTCCAAGAATTAGCCCCGCCCGTCCCACCTTTCCCCATTGCAAATACTGCAGAGGGGCGGAGAGGAGGCAGAGAGGGGGGCGGGAGCTCAGTTCTAGCACTTGGCTCTTCCATCCTCCCCCCCCCTGCACACGAGGACAACGTATATCGGCTCGGCGTGAAAACCGAGCCGATATACGTTCGTCTGAATGCAGCCCCCGGGTGAATCTCTTGATCACCGACCATCTCCAGTAATCTAGTGACAATAACTTGTAATACTGTTACACCCAAGAAAGGCATCCAGGACGCTCTTGAACTCTCTCAGTAAAATCACCATGAAAGCTTTAGTTTTCCTCAGGCAGACAGCTTCATAGTCTTACTGCTCTTGGGCCGGTTTCACACGGCTAAGAATCTCTTTCGAGATTTGTGTGTTGCGAGATGCACAAATCTCACACAAATATAAACCCTGTTCTTTTGAACGGGGTCATAAACATCGCGGCATGTCCTATCTTTTGGCGTGCTCTAATGTTGCATCACCCAGTGATTTCAATGAGGCCGGCAAAGCATCGCATCACGTGCTAGGTGCACACGAGTGCGATGCGAGGTTCTCCCATTGAAAACAATAGGAAGCACTCTGCAATCCTCCACTTTTAGCCGCGGCGGAGGATCACTACTTCCATGAAGTGATGCGAGGTAGTTTTAAGACAAAAACGCTTTGTATCCGCAGGGACATCACATGTTGGTGAGTGTGATATCAGGCCGAGATTCACGGCCCAATATTGCATTCACCAATTAGCTTTACAGTAAAGAAGTTGTTTGTATGTTAGTGTAGAATCCTTCCTTCTAGACATGGAGGATGCCCACTTCTTCATATGCACACACAGTAACACGATTGTTAGAGATGAGCGAGCACCAAAATACTCGGATGCTCGTTATTTGAGGCGAGCTTTTTGTAATGCTCGAGAGCTCTGTTCAAGTAATAAACCCCATTGAAGTCATTGAGAGACTCGAGCATTTTTCAAAGGACCTGCCGGGTCTCGAGCATTTTTCATCTCTCTCTCTCCCCTGAAATTTGATCAAGCATCAGAGCACCACCTGGTGCTCGCTCAAGTAACGAGTAGTTTCGAGTATGTTAATGCTCGACCGAGCATCAAGCTCGGATGAGCATGCTCGCTCATCTCTAACGATTGTTCATCCTCATATAGCAGTTATCTAATCATCCACACATTATGGAGATGTGCAGCCGACCAACAAGCATTTTTATTCTCACTTAAACAACGCGATCGGCTGATGGAAGAGCGTTTCCTTGTTCATTGGCTGACTGTTTGTACTTTTGCATGAACTTGGGTCAGGAATGTGCCTTGTCCCCATGTATGTGTAATGCTGAAATAATGCATTGCTTCAGAATAAACATACTTTGAATATTCACTTAGAACTGAGCTCCGAGTCAAAGAGTTGTGTTGTGCCGGCCTCTCTTGCTGCAGCATGAAGACTGACAGCTCTCCTCCTTTTGGCCGCCTGCAGACGAGCGGGTCGGATCCGGCAGCGAGAATTCTCGGCGCGCGATCCGACCCGAGAGCCTGCAGGGACGAGCGTGTACTCACCCGCGCCTGGCGGCCCTGGCTCTTTCATGTGCCTGCTGCCGCGGAGCCGGCGCCTGGGTGAGTGCGTGCTCCGCAGAAAATTAGGACACGCCGCGGTTTGTTTGCCGCGCGAGATTTCGCGCGGCCAAACCGCGACCGTCTGCATAGGAGTGCGTATTTTAATGCACTCCTATGTAAACTTTCAGCGGCGGAAATCCCGCGGCGGGATTTCCGCTCGTGTGCAGGCGGCCATACACAGAAGAGGAGATAACTGTCACTCCACATGACGTAGGCGGGGGCAATAGGCATTCCTGGTTCATTCTTCCCATGGTTTAGGCAGTATGAACTGGTGGTAAGTTCCCTTTAAAGAGGACCTGTCGTGTCCTCATGTCAGCAGAGCTGGCTGTATAGCTCTGTAGCCACGGCTCAACTGACTCTTATAGTTTTGTCTTTTGTTCATACTTGCCCCCATTCTGCAGTATAGGCTCAGCTTAGATTCGGCTTCTGGCACTTTGAAAATATGAAGTGGGCGGTCCCCACCATTCACTTTCAATAATATCTGAAACTACGCATTGACAGAGATCGATGGGGGTCGCCCACTAGAAATGAGCGCGCATACTCGCTAAGGCAAATTACTAGAGCGAGTATTGCCTTTTGCGAGTACCTGCCCGCTCGTCTCAAAAGATTTGGGGACCAGCAGGGGTGAGTGGGTGGGAGCGGGGGGAGAGAGTGAGAGATCTACCCCCATTCCTCCCCGCTCTCCCCTGCCGCTCCCCGCCCCCCCACTGGCACCCAAATCTTTTGAGACTCGCTCATCTCTACTTCCCACTTGACACTTTCCAAGTCCACATGTAGAATCTAAGAGGAGTCTGTTTGTGGGAATGGGGGTAAGTATGAACACAGGAAGGGCTGTGATAGCTTGCCGGCTCTGATTGGCTAAGACAGTCAATCACAGCCCTTTGTGATTGGGCATCGAGCCAGCGCCCAGAACCAATCACAGGAATCTATTGCTGTATGTGGGGTTCTCAAACATGGCTTACAGCAATAGATCTGTCAGTGCAGGGGAAGCCCCGAGCAGCAGCAGAAATCAGCGGCCGGGACCCTGACAGTAGTTGCTAGGTGAGAATTGTTTTTTTTGTTATCTCTCTATTGTAGCTAGGAATGATTTTCAGGGTAGGGCTTATATTGCAAGCCCTCCACCCGAAAATCGGTGTGCGGTTAACGCTGCCAAAACGCGGCTCCAAGTTTGCTGAAACTGCTGCCCATTCATTTCAATGGAGGACACGGGGTTGAAAATGTCCAAAATAGAACATGCAATGCTGTTAGAGCGTAGAGTTTAAGATGCTGCATTTTCAGCCCTGTGTGAGTGGCCCCATTGAAATGAATAGGTGCGTAGTGCAGCGTTTAGCACAGCACTAAATGCTGTACAAAAACGCCTTAGTGAGGGAGGCCTAACTATGGGACAATAGGCAAAGACCGACTCACCACTGCGGTGAAGCAGGGGTCGCATTGGCGGCCCGGCCCCTGCGCTGAGGGGGCCCAGAGGCCCCGCCATGTTTAAAATGCACAGTGCATGCTGTCGGACACATGATCGCTGCGGCCAACAGTGTGTTTATAGCAGGAGGCATAGGGAGAGAAGAGGAGAGAGGCGGGAGGCAGCGCCGCAGGTCGCCAAGAGCAGAGGGAAGGGTTGTTACACGTGGAGTCGGCAGCCAATTACAGGCTGCAGACTCCCATGGCGCGCGGCCCTCCCACTGATAGGCTGCAGCTGTGAGTGGTCACAGCTGCAGTCTATCAGTCACTGCCAGCCAGCGATTACCAGGAGGAGGGGCTAGTGTAGCTCTACTCACCTCCGCAGCCATGGATGCACAGCCTGTACATGAAAGTGCAGGAGGACCTGTGGTTGCAGATCACATGACCCGGCTCTGGTCATGTGATCATAGATCCTGGATAGAGATGAGCGAACGTACTCGTCCAAGCTTGATGCTCGCTCGAGTATTAGGGTACTCGAGATGCTCGTTACTCGAGACGACCACCACGTGGTACTTGAGTCAATTCCATTTCTTTCCCTGCATGTTTTGCACCATTTTCTGGCCAATAGACATGCAGGGAAGGCATTACACCTTTCTCCTGTGACGTTCCAGCCCTATCCCACCCCCCTGCAGTGAGTGGCTGGTGAGATCAAGTGACCGCCGAGTATTTAAAGCAGTCCTGCCCGCTGCTCGCTTCAGACACATGCTGGCAGAGATTAGGGAGGGTGCTGCTGGTGCTATAGTTAGAGTGTTGGCGTCTTCAAGAACCACAACGGTCCTTCTTAGGGCCACATCTTACCGTGTGCATTACTGTTGTGGCTGCTGGGAGCAGTTTTGCACCAATTTTTTTTTTTTCATCTTGGGCTCTGCAGACTATTGCGTTCTCAGTCTGCAGCCAATTATACAGAGTATAGGGGCAGTACTGGTGAGGCAGGGACAGTGCTAGTGTAGAATCCTGTCAACAAGTACCCCGAAAAAGCTCCTGCTTAGGGCCACATCTTACCGTGTGCATTACTGTTGTGGCTGCTGGGAGCAGTTTTGCCCCAATTTTTTTTTTTTCATCTTGGGCTCTGCAGACTATTGCGTTCTCAATCTGTAGCCAATTATACAGAGTATAGGGGCAGTACTGGTGTGGCAGGGACAGTGGTAGTGTAGAATCCTGTCAACAAGTACCCCCAAAAAGCTCCTGCTTACGGCTACCTGTGACCTTGTGCATTACTGTTGTGGCTGCTTGGGAGTTGTAGTGGCTCACTATTAGCCAGCTAGGCCTTTCTGCAGGCCAGCATATAATTTTTTGGGCTTACAGTATGCGTAACATAACCGCTGTCAGCCTCCAAGCGCAGGCAAATAATTGCCTAATTATTTACACCGCTCTGTGCGTCCCATCATCTTCACGCACAGCGTACGGCCACAGCAGCTGATAGAGGGAAAGACATATACACGCTATCTAGGCTGTTGGCTTTTTCAAAAAGAAAAGCTGAAAAAAAATCCTCCTTAGAGCTACCTGTGAGCGTGTGCAGTTTACTGCGTGGCTGCTGGGAGTTGTAGTGGCTCACTATTAGCCAGCTAGGCCTTTCTGTAGCGTAGCCTATAATTTTTTCGGCCTACAGTTTGCGTTACATTACCGCTGTCAGCCTCCAAGTGCAGGCCAATAATTGCCTAATTTTTTACACCGCTCTGTGTCTGCTGTATTCGAAATACACCATGCTGAGGGGTAGGGGTAGGCCTAGAGGACGTGGCCGTGGACGCGGGCGAGGACGCAGAGGTCCAAGTGAGGGTGTGGGCACAGGCCAAGTTCCTGGTCCAGGTGAATCGCAGCCGGCTGCTGCGGGATTAGGAGAGAGGCAAGTTTCTGGGGTCCCCAGCTTCATATCACAATTTTTGGGTCCACGTGGTAGACCTTTATTACAAAATGATCAGTGTGAGCAGGTCCTGTCGTGGATAGCAGAAAATGCATCCAGCGATGTATCGACCACCCAGTCTTCTACGCTGTCCACTGCTGCAACTCTGAATTTTCTTGCTGCTGATCCTCCTTCCTCTCAGCCTCTTCACTCCATGAAACTGACACAGTCTGATGAGCAGGCAGACTCCCAGGAACTGTTCTCGGCCCCCTGCCTTGATTGGGAAAAAATGGTTCCTCTCCCACCTGAGGAGTTTGTCGTGACCGATGCCCAACCTTTGGAAAGCTCCCGGGGTCCGGGTGATGAGGCTGGGGACTTCCGGCAAGTATGTCAAGAGCTTTCACTCAGTGAGGAGGTCGATGATGGGAGTGTCGCATAGTATGAAATCAGCTTCGGATTCATGGCTGATTTCCAATCCAAATCTGCATCAATGATCGTAACTTTGACTGTTTTTGGATGCAGAAATGCTGCGGAATTTGCAGCACTTTTTGCTGTGGATATTTGACAGCATTTTTGCCATACATAAACATACCTCAAGTCATCTAGAGGTATACTGCCAAGTGCATTGTCTTCAGTAGTAATAATGTCCCCTATATTGGCCCCAGTAGTAATAGTGACCCCTACGGTGGCCTCCAGGGTAATAGTGACCCCCACAGTAGCCACAGCAGTAATAGTGACTCACGACTCCTATAGTGACCTCAGTAGTAATAGTGTCTCCTATATAGGCCCCGATGGTAATAGTGTCCCTGATATTGACCCCAATAATATTAGTGACCCTGCAGTGGCCTCATTAGAAATAGTGACCTACCCCCCCACAGTGGCTTCAGTAGCAATAGTGACCCCCATAGAGGCCCTCAGTAGTAATACTGATCCCAATAGTGGCCCTCAGTTGTAATACTGATCCCCATAGTGGCCCTCAGTTGTAATATTGTCTCCCACTGTGGCCTTAGTAGTAATATTATCCCCTACAATTGTTCTCATTAGCAATAGTGACCCCCACAGTGGCCCTCAGTAGTCCTAGTGAGCCCCACAGTGCCCACAGTAGTAATAGTGACCCCCACACTGGCCCTCAGTAGTAATGGTGCCTCCCATAGTAGCCTCAGTAGCAATAGCGACCTGCACAGTAGCCTCAGTGTTACGATCGTGTGGGCAAACTGACCCTGTTCTACAAGGAGGGATGACCTGGCCCTACCTGAGCGGGGACATTGCCCCAATAAGGGCAGCCCAGCGGTCTTCGGATCTCGACCCTAGCTGATCCTAGGAGCCATGCACCAGAACAGGACGCATTCACATGCCACATGACAGGGACTGAACCGCAGGACATACAGAACCAGAATACACAGCATACAGCAGCCACAAAGCAAACACTAATAGCAGGTGATAAGCTGAATATAAATGCGAGGTGTTAGTTCGTACATTGGCCAATGAACTTAAGCTGCAAGCCCGGCAAGGCCGCTTGTATCTTGCAGTCCCTACACTAGCAAGACACACCTACTAGAGGGCCCTAGGGGCCAACCTTGCACAAACATAGCAAAAAAACTTAGCAGACCAAACTGACACAAAATAAACATACAAACAGACATGAACCACAAGGCACAGATCACACAGCAAGCTGCAAGAAAACAGGTACCCGGACCCATGTCACAGATACATCCAAACAGTACAGGACCAGCTTCAGACTGACTAGGAGCTGGGTTTATATGTGAGCACAGACCCAGGGTATTGGCTAACAGGAAGTACCACACCCAGACAGCTCAATCAATTAACCCTGTGAGGGATGTGCTGCTAGGAAGCTTAGAACTACAGAACCCAGCAGCACACATTCAGTGGTAATAGTGACCCCCCACAATGGCCTCAGTAGTAATACTACTACTATTGAGGCTGATATAGGGGACACTATTACTAATAGTGTCCCATATATCGACCCCAGTAGTAACAGTAACCCCAGTACTAAGAGAGCCCTCGCCTGAAATCCCTATACTTACCTCTGCTTGGTCATCAGAGCACTGACACTCCTTTTCATTGCACTGCTGCGGGTGGACCTGCGGCACCCCAGCTGGTAATCACTATAATGGTGACATGACGTCCCAAAAGTGGGACAAAAGTTGGACAAATGTTCCAAAAGTGGGACAAATGGGTGTCTTGCCGGGGTCCCAGGGGTAAGTGGGACACAGGGTCTCAAAGAGGGATTTTCTTGCCTAAATTCCAACATTTGGTCACCTTACACGAACCCAACGATACTATGGGAGAGAACAGCAAACAAAAACAGCATAATAGCAGTTATTTGATGCTATCTTCCTGGTATGTTTCTTGCCTTCGGCCAAGATTGAAAAAAAGTGCAATTAATATATACTCCAATATAACTGCAAATATCCTGCTATTCTACGGTATGTACCGTGCCAATCATTTCCTGGAGCAAACAAGCCATTTATTTCCACTGTTAACATTGTTAACATTAACATTGTTCTTGCATGGCATTGTGTTACCCCGCTTATACCTTGCTATACCATCTATGCAGTGTGCACTGCTACCCGCCCACCTATACTAAAGTTCTAAGCAGAAGTAGCCAAAAATTGTGTTTCTGTGAAACGGGAGGTTTGAAAAAAACAAAACATGCAGTTTTTTTTTTACCACAGGATCAAAGATGTTAGACAGAGGGGTCTATTGCCCCATCACCTCCTGTCTTATGAGTTTGGGGGTTCTAATGCGTTGCCATGTCCATCCAATTCAGCTTGTGTTCTGCAGTGTTGATCCAGAGGAAAGAAAAATCCCACATGAGGATATAAGGCAATTATCCTCATTTTAGGGGAAAGAAAAAATCTTTCTCGACTCCAAATCTAGCAATCAGAATAAATCTCTTGATCACCGACCATCTCCAGTAATCTAGTGACGATAACTTGTAATACTGTTACACCCAAGAAAGGCATCCAGGACGCTCTTGAACTCTCTCAGTGAAATCACCATGAAAGCTTTAGTTTTCCTTAGGCACACAGCTTCATTGTCTTACTGCTCTTGGTCCGGTTTCACACGGCTAAGAATCTCTTTCGAGATTTGTGTGTTGCGAGATGCACAAATCTCACACAAATATAAACACTGTTCTTTTGAACGGGGTCATAAACATCGCGGCATGTCCTGTCTTTGGGCGTGCTCTCACATTGCATCACCCAGTGATTTCAATGAGGCCGGCAAAGCATCGCATCACGTGCTAGGTGCACACGAGTGCGATGCGAGGTTCTCCCATCGAAAACAATGGGAAGCACTCTGCAATCATCCACTTTTAGCCGCGGCGGAGGATCACTACTTCCATGAAGTGATGCGAGGTAGTTTTAAGACAAAAACGCTTTGTATCCGCAGGGACATCACATGTGTGATATCAGGCCGAGATTCACGGCCCAATATTGCATTTACCAATTAGCTTTACAGTAAAGAAGTTGTTTGTATGTTAGTGTAGAATCCTTCCTTCTAGACATGGAGGATGCCCTCTTCTTCATACGCACACACAGTAACACGATTGTTAGAGATGAGCGAGCATCAAAATACTCGGATGCTCGTTATTTGAGCCGAGCTTTTTGTAATGCTTGAGAGCTCTGTTCAAGTAATGAACCCCATTGAAGTCAATCGGAGACTCGAGAGTTTTTCAATGGACCCGCCGGGTCTCGAGCATTTTTCATCTCTCTCTCTCTCCCCTGAAATTTGATCGAGCATCAGAGCACCACCTGGTGCTCGCTCGAGTAACGAGTAGTTTCAAGTATGCTAGTGCTCGACCGAGCATCAAGCTCAGACGAGCATGCTCGCTCATCTCTAACGATTGTTCATCCTCATATAGCAGTTATCTAATCATCCACACATTATGGAGATGTGCAGCCAACCAACAAGTATTTTTATTCTCACTTAAACAACGCGATCGGCTGATGGAAGAGCGTTTCCTTGTTCATTGGCTGACTGTTTGTACTTTTGCATGAACTTGGGTCAGGAATGTGCCTTGTCCCCATGTATGTGTAATGCTGAAATAATGCATTGCTTCAGAATAAACATACTTTGAATATTCACTTAGAACTGAGCTCCGAGTCAAAGAGTTGTGTTGTGCCGGCCTCTCTTCCTGCAGCATGAAGACTGACAGCTCTCCCCCTATACACAGAAGAGGAGATAACTGTCACTCCACATGTCGAGGGCGGGGGCAATAGGCATTCCTGGTTCATTCTTCCCATGGTTTAGGCAGTATGAACTGGTGGTAAGTTCCCTTTAAAGAGGACCTGTCGTGTCCTCATGTCAGCAGAGCTGGCTGTATAGCTCTGTAGCCACGGCTCAACTGACTCTTATAGTTTTGTCTTTTGTTCATACTTGCCCCCATTCTGCAGTATTGGCTCAGCTTAGATTCAGCTTCTGGCATTTTGAAAGTATGAAGTGGGTGGTCCCCACCATTCACTGTCAATATCTGAAACTACGCATTGACAAAGATCGATGGGGACCGCCCACTAGAGATGAGCGCGCATACTCGCTAAGGCAAATTACTAGAGCGAGTATTGCCTTTTGCGAGTACCTGCCTGCTCGTCTAAAAAGATTCGGGACCGGAGGGGGTGAGCGGGTGGAGAGAGTGAGAGAGAGATCTACCCCTGTTCCTCCCCGCTCTCCCCCACCCCCCCATATCTTTTGAGACGAGCGGGCAGGTACTTGCAAAAGGCTTGACACTTTCCAAGCCCACATGTAGAATCTAAGAGGAGTCTGTTTGTGGGAATGGGGGTAAGTATGAACACAGGAAGGACTGTGATAGCTTACCGGCTCTGATTGGCTAAGACAGTCAATGAAGGGCTGTGATTGGGCATCGAGCCAGCACCCAGAACCAATCACAGGAATCTATTGCTGTATGTGGGGTTCTCAAACCTGGATTACAGCAATAGATCTGTCAGTGCAGGGGAAGCCCCGAGCAGCAGCAGAGATCAGCGGCCGGGACCCTGACAGTAGTTGCTAGTTAAGTATTGCTTTTTTTGTTTCCTCTCTATTGTAGCTAGGACTGATTTTCAGGCTAGGGCTTATATTGCAAGCCCTCCCCCGGAAAATCTGTGTGGGGTTAACGCTGCCAAAACGCAGCTCCAAGTTTGCTTAAACCACTGCCCATTCATTTCAATGGGTGACACAGGGTTGAAAACGTCCAAAATTGAACATGCAATGCTGTTAGAGCGCAGTGCAGCCTTTTGTGAGTGGCCCCATTGAAATGAATAGGTGCGTAGTGCAGCGTTTAGCGCAGCGCTAAATGCTGTACAAAAACGCCTGTGTGAGGGAGGCCTAACTATGGGACAACAGGTAAAGACCGGCTCACCACTGGGGTGAAGCAGGGGTCGCAGTGGCGACCCGGCCCCTGCGCTGAGGGGGCCCAGAGGCCACGCCATATTCAAAATGCACAGTGCATGCATTACCAGCTCTGTCGGACGCATGATCGGTACGGCCGACAGTGTGTTTGTAGCGGGAGGTGGAGGGAGAGAAGAGCAGAGAGATGGGAGGCAGAGCCGCAGGTCGGCAAGAGCAGAGGGGAGGGCTGTTACACGTGGAGTCGACAGCCCTCCCACTGATAGGCTGCAGCTGTGAGTGGTCACAGCTGCAGTCTATCAGTCACTACCAGCCAGCGATTACCAGGAGGAGGGGATAGTGTAGCTCTACTCACCTCCGCAGCCATGGATGCACAGCCTGTACATGAAAGTGCAGGAGGACCTGTGGTTGCAGATCACATGACCTGGCTATGGTCGTGTGATCAAAGGTCATGGACTTTCATCTAGAGGCTGCCCACACACTGCTGCAGAGGTGAGTAGAGCGGGGAGAGTACTTAAATATTTATAGCTGGTATAAGGTATACCAGCTGTACATATATATTTATATACAAGAGACCTCCAGGTTACACCAGCATGGGACATACATTTACTGTATATAGTGATATAGACCATGCTGGTGTAACCTGTGGTGTATCTTCTGTATATAATTATGTATGCACAGCTGGTAGAAGCTCTACAGCCTGTGTATAGTGATATAGACCATGCTGGTATACCTTGGCCCATTTTATATCTGCATGCTCTATATTATTATATACAGAATGCATAACTTATAACAGCTGTACATGAATAATTATATACAGAAGATACCCATTTTGGGAGGTTTCACACCTGCACTGGGGAATTCAACTTTCCTGTTCAATTTGAGGAGCAGGAAAGGGGAATTCCTGCAGACGAACGGATCTGTTTGTGTGACTATAATGGGGTCCATCCGATTTCCGCCCTGCTTTTGGACAGAAGAAAAAGCGTAGCACGCAGCACTTTTTTTCCGGGTATTCAATGACGTATCTGTGACAGAATCTCCGGCCAGAAGTCTCAAAAAAGATGTGAACCCGGCCTTACAGCATGGCTGATATCACTGTATACAGGAGATGTATATACATCTCCTGTATATAGTGATATGGAGCATGCTGGTGTAACCTGGACATCTCTGGTATATAATTATATATGTACAGCTGGTATAGCCTGGGTATATATATATATATATATATATATATATATATATATATATATATAAAGACGAAAGCCCTCACTGACTGACTCACTCACTCACTCACTCACTCACTCGCCACTAATTCTCCAACTTCCTGATGTCATAGAAACATGAAATTTGGCACAAGCATTGATTATGTACAAAATAGGAAACATTAATGGGTCCCAACTCGATTATTCAATTCTAAGCACAAAAGAATTAGCGTCCAAATTTTACGTACGTAATCTAATTCTCTCACTTCCCGATGTCATAGAAATTTGGCACGAGCATTAATTATGTCCAAAATAGCCCGGTGTGATAACATCTATAGCAAGTGTGTCTAACTTAAGTAGCTGAGTAGCGCCTGCGGGGAGTAGATTTGGTGGAGATGTATGGGGTGAAGGCACATTTGCGGGTGCACGTGGCCCCAGGCAATGAATTTAGTGGGTTGACCCTGATGGCATACTGATGACATAAGGTTGTAATGTCATGTGTAATGCATCCATATTACCAATCTGTATTATGGACGTGTTACAATATACTTATCTAAGATTGGCCTTAGCACTTTTATCTTGGGCCCCAAACGTCTCTTAACCTCTTAACACAGAGGCGTAACTTGAAGCTCCTGGGCCCCAATGCAGAACCTGTAATAGGGCCCCCAACTGTAATGCTTTATTTACAGTACCGGGCTCCCTATATGGAGAAGAGAGGCCTTATGGGCCCCCTAAGGCTCCTAAGCCCGGGTGCAACCGCATCTCCTGCTTCCCCTATAGTTATGCTAGTGATCTGGTATTCACCACTCAGGACCTCGACCAATCAGCTAACCGGGTGCCCACTGTCAGCGTCACAATACACAGAGGTTGGAGCAGAAGCTGCTGCTTTGACTCCGATGTAGTGGCCAGTGCCTGTAATTGCAGACGTACCGGTAGCTCACATTAAAATCAATGGCAGCAGCGCCTGCAGTTACAAGTGCCGGCCACTACACAGGGATCGGAGCAGCAGCTTCCACTCCAACTCCTGTGTATATTTTCTCACTGACAGCGGGCATCCTAAGCAGCGATGATCTATCCTGAGGATCAGTCATCAGGAGTATTTTCCTAGAAAAGCCCTTTAATTCTGACCCTCCTCTACCCACGTTTTTTGTTTTCCCTTATTTATCACTGCAAATAATGTTCTTAGGGCTCCCACCCACTAGCGTTTTTTTTCACTGCGAAATTCGCAGGTTTTTTTTTTCTACAGGAGGTCTATGGAACTTGTAATGTTAAAATCGCGATCGCGCAAAATCGCGATTTACCGCGAAATCGCGATTTTGCGCAATCGCGATTTTAGCTTTACAACTTCCATAGCCCAAAACCCCCTGCAGAAAAAAAAACCGCTGTGAATTTCGCAGTATAAAAAAACGCTAGTGGGTGGGAGCCCTTAGTCTCATTCTGAGGGCTCCTTCACACGAGCGATGCGATTTTCGGCCGGACGTGTCACAGCTGCAGTACAAACGAAAATCGCACGAACGAGAGGCAGCCGTGATCAAGTCATGGCTGCATCTGCCATTTATGCACCCATTCAGGCGGCCCAGGTGTGGTGATTTTATGCAACACCTGAAATACCATTGGGCAGGGAGAGAGAGTTTAGCTTTACTCCACCTCTCCGCCACTTGCCGGCTGTCGGCAATGGGAGCAGGCGGGATGGCACGGGACAAATGTGCTAATCTCCCGCCATATCCTACTCCCCTCCATTTGCCAACAGCCGGCAAGGGGCGGAAAGCAGTAGGGAGTTTAGCAGAGACGCTGCTAAACTCCCTTCCACCTCCCTTTGCCGGCAGCTCTCATAGGCTCCCATAGGAGACCTATCATTTCAGCCCTGTGTAAAAATGGCGAGCTGGAATGCGCACTGTATGGCTATTTTTTGGAGCTGGCCATTTTTACGCACCAGTAAATCGGCTATCTGAACCGATGCATTGGAATCCAATGCATCAGATAGTTGCGTATATCATGAAAACGCAGCTGATGTACGCTCGTGTGAATACGCCCTTAAATGCATTCATCAAAATAGGTTTTTCCTTAGAAAAAACTATAAGATAGAAGCTTAAGGATAAAAGCCTTCTTAGGTTTTACTGATGTTTACATTTCACGCAGGATGTGAATTATTGGCAAAGGTTCAATGTTTTCTTAACTGCACTAATATGCTGGACACACATGATGCCGGCATCCAGGACTCTTTCCAATGTATACGTCTTGTGTGTTTAGTGACGTCACCCTTTAGAGCTATAAAGGACCGACGTTGGCGGCTGCCATTCATCTCAGCAATCATCAAGATGAAGACCATCATATTCTTTCTACTGGTTGCTGCTTCTCTCACTCAAGGCATGTAATTTCAATATGTTAGATTACAGCATACTGGGGGAATATATTTTACATGTATGTATATTGAGCTGACTTGTTGATTTTCTACACATAGCAAAGAAAATCAGGAGAGAGCGCTGAGGATTGCATGAAGGCACTAAAGGTAAGATTCTGGAAATGAAAAGTCAGTAATTTCATATAGAAATCTACAGTAATAAATAATAATGTGTTTTACCTAAGGAGGATTAGTTTCTGTGCAGTATGACTATGTGCTGCTTACTGTGTAACTAGTGATGATTATTATGTTCTCTAGGTGGCCACAATGCTTTAGTCACATATTATCAAAATGACTCCTCTGATTTGTATATCACACAGAAATATGTTTATTGGATCTGATCATATATTTAGGAACATTATTATGTCTACACTGACTGCTAATTGTAACTGTCTTTTCTTAATTAGGAACTTCCAAAATTAAATGGTTATCTTGGGGAAATACTATGTGAATTTAATAAAGCTGTAAGTATATCAGATTGTTTCACCCAACAAAATATAATGACATTTTGTGCTGTAAAAACATAAAAAATTGCTAAAATCTCTGTTCTTGTTGGTGTTCAGTTTGTGGGGTTCTCCTCATCCTCTATGGTAGTTTTCATGAGAATAGTGCAATCTGCAGCTATTCTTGTGGTGAAGAACCCCAGATTCCCCACAGAACCCCAAATATTAGTAAATGGCTCCAGCATAGTTGTGGTGGCCGTTATACACAGGAGCCTCGATGCTAATGTGAGCAGAGCCTAATAAAAGCCACATAAACAACTGGTTCCATATTGTACTTTTGTTCCAATATACACTTAGGACTACTTTCACATCGCAGTATTTTGGTCAGAATGTTGCTTCAGTATTTGTAAGCCAAACCCATCGGTGGGTCCAAATCATGGAGGAGGTACAAGTGCTTCTGTGTTACTATTCTCTGTAGGGCCCATTCTTGGGTCACAAATACTGGAGCACAAAACTGCCCTAATACTGCTGTGTGAAGGAGGCCGAAGACAGGATGCCTCCTCGGCTTCTAACCAGCAGACAAATCACAGAGGAACATACAGATCTTATGCATTTTATACAAGAGATTTTTCTCTCTGATAATTTTGACATGTGTTGTTTATCTATGGAAATGCGTGAAAAAATGTCAGAACTACAGCTTGTTGTGTGCTGAAGGAAACATCATACA
Source organism: Eleutherodactylus coqui (assembly GCF_035609145.1). Lineage (NCBI taxonomy): Eukaryota > Metazoa > Chordata > Amphibia > Anura > Eleutherodactylidae > Eleutherodactylus > Eleutherodactylus coqui. The sequence continues at coordinate 270,182,637 of NC_089839.1, read as the reverse complement.
GAAATGAGGAAAAACACCGCAAAAAATCCTCAGTGTTTGTAATTAGAGATGAGCGAACGTGTTCTTCCGAGCTTGATATTCGTGCGAATATTAGAGTGTTCGGTATGTTCGTTATCCGTAACGAACACCATGCGGTGTCCGGGTTACTTTAACTTTCTTCCCTGAGACGTTAGCGCTTTTTTTTGGCCAATATAAAGACAGGGAAGGCATTACAACTTCCCCCTGCAACGTTTAAGCCCTATACCACCCCCCTGCTGTGAGTGGCTGGGGAGATAAGGTGTCCGCCTGATATAAAAGTCTGCCCCTTCCGCGGTTCGCTATGGATGCATTCTATATGCGCTCAATGGGGCCAGCGGCAGCAGAGCTGACCCCATTGAGAACATATAGAAGACAAATCCTTCTTCTCTGGCACAGCTGTAACAGCTGCAGCAGAGAAGAACGATGTTTGCCCATTGAATTCAATGGAGCGGCAATACAGCATGTTCCACTGAATGCAATGGGCTGCCGGCGATCGCAGGATGAATGGTCGGAAAGGGGTTAAATATATAACCCCTTTCCTGCAATTCATCCAGAAATGTGTTACACTAAAAATATATACCGGCGTATAAGGCGACCGGGCGTATAAGACGACCCCCCAACTGTCACCTTATACGCCGGTAATACAGTGGAGCAAAGAATAAAAAGCATTACTTACGTTTTTAGATGATCTGCGGCGCTCCTGCAGGCTGTCGCTCCCTCCTAATCCACGGCAAAGTATTCCTTTCTCCACGAAAGGCTTGAAATCCCCGCCTCCAGAAACACAGCCAATCACAGCCATTCAATGACATCATTGTCATTGGCTGTGATTGGCTGAAGGCACGTGTCTTTCTGGAGGCAGGGATTTAAAGCCTTTCATAGAGAAAGCTTGTCTGCCGTGGATTAGGAGGGAGTGACAGCCTGCAGGAGCGCCGCAGATCATCTAAAAACGTAAGTAATGATTTTTATTCTTTGCTCCACTGTATTACCGGCGTATAAGGTGACAGTAGGGGGGTCGTCTTATACGCCCGGTCGCCTTATACGCCGGTATATATTTTTTTTAGTGTAACACATTTCTGGATGAATTGCAGGAAAGGGGTTATATATTTAACCCCTTTCCGACCATTCATCCTGCGATCGCGGGCAGCCCATTGCATTCAGTGGAACCTGCTGTATTGCCGCTCCATTGAATTCAATGGGCAAACATCGTTCTTCTCTGCTACAGCTGTTACAGCTATGGCAGAGGAGAACGATCTTTATGCTGACAGTGGGGGGGGGGGCACTCTTGCCGCTATTGTGGCTTAATAGTGGGACCTGTGAACTTGAGATGCAGCCCACCATGTAGCCCCTCGCCTGCCCTATCCGTCACTGTGTCATTCCCATCACTTTCTTGAATTGCCCAGATTTTCACACATGAAAACCTTAGCGAGCATCGGCGAAATACAAAAATGCTCTGGTCGCCCATTGACTTCAATGGGGTTCGTTGTTCGAAACGAACCCTCGAGCATCGCGGGAAGTTCGTTCCGAATAACGAACACCCGAACATTTTGGTGTTCGCTCATCTCTATTTGTAATGTGTTTCATGATTTCCTACTGACCCACAACTAACATGTTATTCCACAGATTAGAGATCAGGAGAATGAAGAAAATGATAAAGTATTCCTGGTAAGAAATCTAATTCTCTGCTTTTCTGCTGCAGGTGTCGCTGTATGCTGCTCTTACAGTAACTAATTTATAAACTTGATTAATGTTTCACAACTTTTTAAACACTTTTTTTTAACAAAAATATCTTTTTGCCACCACATTCTGCAACCCAGGACTTTTTTATATTTTTGTCATTTTTGCTGTGTGAAGGCTAGTTTTTGTGGGGGCAGCTTTAGTTTTTATTAGTATTATTTTGGGGTATATACATCTTTTTGATCACTTCTTATTTATTTATTTTGTAGTCAAGCAAACCAAAAATACTCAATTATGATATTTTTTTTACAATATTCACTGTGCGGGATAAATACTGCACTACTTTACCAGGCTGGACTTTAATGAACACAACTTAAATGGACACAGTGATCTTTTCATTGTTCAGATTTGTATGGGCAAAGGGTTTTTTACTTTTAACATGTTTTTTAGTTTTAAAAATATTGTGTTTTAACATTTTTAAGCCCCAAAAGGAAACTTGAACTTCTGATCACTTAACTGTTGTACTTGACTAAATATTTTAGTGTTGCAGTATGTACTCATTTAAATGTTGCCTATTAAGCAGAATTTAATAGGCATTCATACATGGCAGCCCTGGGAACTATTACCAGGCTCTGGGCTGCCATGCCAACCTATCAGCATCCCATAATAGCATCCTAGGGTAAGCGGGTGGGCAGATGGGGGGGCCTCTCCTCTGACTGGCAGTTTAGAGACAATGGTCAGTTTTGACTGTGGCATCTAAATAATCAACTGCCACAATCCAGCGGTGGCTGTCAGCTGATCACTGATGTGTATGGGGCAGACTCTGCTCCCAAATCTGCTCCATCCAACCATCATGACTGTATATAGTTATGTGATTCAGTTTCAAGTAATTAAACTAAATACCCCAAAGTTTTGTGTCTCACTATGCAGTTCTAGTGTAAGGTGTCTAGAAAAGGGGCATGGCTTAGAAAAACTGTGCCAAAATTTATAATAATTGGTCTAAAGCAGGGGTCCCCAACCACCGGTCCGCGGAACGGGGCCGGGCCGTTAGGTGTCTAGCGCCGGTCCACGGCACCGCGCGGGAACTTTTGTTCTAAACACAAGGCCCACGGGCCGAATCCAGCCGGCTGCCTTGTGTTATGTGGCCCGCGGCGTGCCAACGCCACTCACCACTGAAGCGATTGCCAGCGCCTGCTGGTAATCGCGCTGATCCCAGCGCACACTGTGCAGCCAGGATCCTCCTCCCCGAGTCCCCTGCTCATTAGTTCTGCAGGAGAGTACTCGGGGAGGAAGGTGCCGGGCGCATATTTAGGACTTCAGCCGCAGTTCAGCAGCGCTGCTGATTAGAGCCACCTGATTGGCTCTTCGGCACCATGTGACTACACAGCATGCACGCGGATTCCCTTCAGCAGCCGTGCACTACACACTACACTTAAGCAGACGTGCACTACACACTACACTTAAGCAGCACCGGGTTAGGGTTAGGCTTAGGGTTATCTAAACCTAACCCTAAACCTAACCCTAACCCCGTGCTGCTTAACTGTAGTGTGTAGTGCACGGCTGCTGAAGGCAATCCGCTTGCATGCTGTGTAGTCACATGGTGCCGAAGAGCCAATCAGGTGGCTCTAATCAGCAGCGCTGCAGAACTGCGGCTGAAATCCTAAATATGCATGCCGGGCTGCACACTGACAGGGAAAGCAGAGAGACAGTGATGCTGACAGCAGGGAGGAGGTAAGTATATGGGTTGGGGGGGTGCTTATTACTTGGTGGAGCGGTTTATTTCTGGGGGGGGCTGCTTATTACTGGGGGGGCTGCTTATTACTGGGGGGCTGCTTATTGCTAGGGGGCTGCCTATTACTGGGGGGGGGGGGCTGCTTATTACTGGGGGTAGGCGCTACTTATTACAGGGGGAGGGGCTGATAATTACTGGGGGGGAGGCTTCTTATTTCCGGGGGGGGGGGGCTGCTTATTACTGGGGAGGGCTGTCTATTACTGGGGGGGGGGGAGATAAATTATATGCTGCCCTATGTGTGTGCTGGGGGTGGGGTGGGGGGGGAATAGATTATATACTGCCCTATTTGTGTGCTGGGGGGGGATAAATTATATGCTGGCCTATGTGTGTGCTGGGGGGGCAAGGGGGGGGGAAGAGATTATATACTGCCTTATGCGTGTGCTGGGGGAGGCAGAGATACATTATATGCTGCCCTATGTGTGTGCTGGGGGGCACAGGGGGATGAATAGATTATATACTGCCTTATGTGTGTGCTGCCAGGCGGCGAGGGGGGGGGGATATATTATACTGCCCTGTGTGTGTACTGCCAGGACATTCTAAATGTCATAATTAAATAAGTATGCACTAAACTCCAACCCCCTTCATAACCCCGCCCCATATAACCAAAGCCCCGCCCATGTCCCACCCAAACCTGCCGGCCTTGTAAAAATGTTCTTGTTTGAAGCCGGTCCCTGGTGCCAAAAAGGTTGGGGACCACTGGTCTAAAGTAGCCAACCAAGAGGTTGTGTAAAGAAGAGAAAAGTGTCTAAGATGTCCAGCAAGATGCACCAGAAGGGCCTTGAGTTTCCCATCCCTCCAGCTAGTTACAGCAGCTTGTTCCTCATGGTTTACATTATAATGATATATTATACAGACTGTATTAATAACTAATATGTTTAGCTCTCATGTCCGCTAATACAGGTGTCTCTTTTATTCCCTTAACAGAAAACAGTTGATTGCTTTTTTCAGGGCTCACCTGACACAGACGTTTCATCTGTAAGTGACTGCAGATAAGAACTGTATAAGCTTGGGGACCTTTCACACCGGATGGAATTACACCGCAGGGCGCTGCCAGATCCGCAGCTGTGGAAATTCACAGCAAACTACACAGGAATGACTGCAGATTGTGATGCGAAATTGCAGTCAGGTTTTAAGCCAATTTCAATTCTGCATAAAAGTCCGCAGCTAGTGTACTAATTTTACCGCAGCTTGTGGTGAGTCTATCCCATCCTGTGTGAAACGTCCCTTAAAGAGAACATGTCTGGTACCTCCCTCACTGAGAGCAGCACATTATGGTGTCAGACATGCTGATGGCAGAGGTCGTCACTTATAATTAATGGTGGTTTTTAAGCATTTACAGCTTGTTTCTGGATTTTCCTGCAGCTTCAAGCAGGAAACGAATCCAGTTTATTCATTACATTCTGCTAGCCGCACTCATCCGCCCCGATTAATTATCTTCTATCCCAGCCATTCATCCTGATTGATAGTCTTCTAGCTGCACCCATCTAACCCAACTGATAGTCTTCTAGCCCCACCTGTCCACCCCGACTGATAGTCCTCTAGCCACACCCATCCATCCTGATTGATAGCCTTCTGTCTCCACTAAAGGTGAGCGAGCATCGCTCTTCTCGAGTAACTGCTTACTCATCCAAGCAATTGCGAAGGGGAGCGGAGGGGAGAGAGAGAGATCGCTTGCATCTAACACTCTTAGGGCTCTTTCACATGATTGTATATCGGCCGCTGTTTTCACGGCAGGCCGATATAGGCTACGATCTGATGCGTGTGTGTAGACAGAGTCTATTGACTTGTAGTGCCTCTACCCAGCCTTGTAGATGCTTGGGAATGAGAAAGAATAGATTAGAGCTCACAGATGTCGTCTCTCTCGGGGCTCACTCTCTTTACATCCAGTTCACATGCGGTACGGGAAACCTCTCCTCCTCTTCCATGCTTCAACGTATAAGGGCTGAAGGTGTCCGGACCGCCTGCACAGCAACACTCCTGAAGACATGGGCCTTTTCCCCGATCTCATACACTCCCTTTTATAACTTCTGTCATACCACATGACAAGACAGAACTGATACATTTACAGGCAGTCTCCAAGCACTGTAAACACTTAACCCCTTCACTCACTGGAGTTGGGCAATACATATAACATAATGACAGGACACTTTGCACAGCGCACCTACAAGAGACATACATGTATGACATTTATGGAGGGGCCAGTAAAACATGTTCTGGGCCACTACATATAGCTGCAAGTGTTTTGTGCTGCTAGCAGTGTTAATAACTACGCTGCGGGTGTTTTTTGCGACTGTAATGCACGTGCAAAATTTGGACGTGAACAAGCCCATAGATATCAATGGGTTCTCTTCTCTGCGTAATGCGTATATAAATTTTGCGCACACAAATATCCCATGTGAAACCATCCTTAGAGACACATGGTGTTAAGGCTAAAAAATATATAGCCGTGTAGGGACAGCTAAATGTAACCTAGTGAATGACGTCGTATGACGGAGGAAATAAATTACAGAGCCCACACAGTTATAGGTTCAGCAAAGAATTCCTACCTAATGGGTATCAGGCATCTTTATTTATAACCCCCTTACATTGGGGTGTCACAACATCATTGGACAATTAACTATGCAAGTTTATTGATTACTTTTCAATCCAGCATTTTCATAGGTTAATTAAATTGCCCTCATTGGACATATTCTTATCCTTCATTTGCATACCTTAAAGAAACTTGAAAGTCGCAGTGAATAACCTCTTGACAGAATGCCAAGAGGACAAGTAGAAACTTCTTAAAGTCCTTATCTCATCTCAGCATATGTGTCCCTGTACATAGCTAAGAACATGGTCACGTGGTTACATTCCATGGTTATTCTGTGGTGTAGGTAATAATTCAAACATCACTTATATACACCAGAGGCAACTGGAGGGAGGTATTGCTAATCAGAGAGACATTGGGGAGTGCAAGGTTGGATACTAGATCCCCCGAGGGTCTACATCCACAGACAGATCTGATGTACATGTACTGAGCTCCCATCCTTTATATTGTAGTGGTTCTGCACAGGTTTTGTTTCTGCACGTTTGTACACTCGTTTTTCACATTGAGGAGGTATATGATAGGCATATCACTTAGGCCGGGCTCAGATGAGGGGGTCACATTCCACGAGCAGATATCCGCAGTGGATGACCTGGTAATGATTGCGGAAACGAACTGCGTATGCGTGCGGTTTTCTGCATTGATGTACGTTGGTTGGACAGGGTTTCATCCATGCGGAAAACTGAACCCAATCAGGGAATTACATCAGAAAGTTGCCCAACTCCCTGGAAATTCTGTTCTATCTCCTGGGCGACATTCTTTTGTGCTGTCATGGTAAGATGTTCTGAGGGCCTTCAGGACGGGATACGGATCTCTAGGCTTTTTACAAATACCTTTTTAGAAGTAGTATAAACCACCTTTAAAAAAAAGACAAAAAAACCCCATTTCTTCTTGAGGAAGAGTCCAGAAGAATCAGCAGAGGCTGCAGACAGCAGGCTGGTTGGGTATTTTGCTCCCCAGATTCGATCCTGCATTATCTGCCCACAAATTCTTGCTTTCTATATTCCATTTGTATCTGGTCTCTTAGCAACGTGCGCAGGAATCCGCATCCATGTGCAATGTGAATTACGTATGCACTGCGGAATGAACACATCCATAGAGATCAATGGAGCTTATACGCTCAAAATCCAGAGTAGAATAGAGCACTCTGCAAGTTTTTCTTCTTCCACTTGCGGAATTTGCAATTCCTACCCGCGGGTATAAGCGAAACTTTGAAAGTCAATGCCTTCCAATGCCCGTGTATTATTACGTATCATGCATATGGATGGCGATCACGGAATTTGCAATACAAATTCCAGCCGCTCATATGAGACCGACCTTACACACGTGATTTACGGCTCAAATGTTTTAAATTGAAAATACTCATAAGGAAACTCTGTAATGAGTAAGGCCATATTTACACTCAGGATCCATCCAACAGAGGTATGGATGAAACTCACACAGGAAAATAATGCATTGATATCAATGTGTGTATTTACATGGGCGATTTTTTTTTTTTTCTCAGACCAATGGTTCTTCTCCAGCATTTCTTCTCTCTGGCTCCCTGGCCGTGTTCTTTAAGATTTTCTTTTGGCCTGCGATTTAAAAATCCCTGCCTCCTGGAAGAGCTGCCTCTGATTGGCTGATGGCTGTGACCAATCGGAGGAACAGCGCTCAGCCATTCATTGAATGACAGCTGAGTGCTGCCTCTGATTGGTCACAGCGCCAGAAGAAAATGCTGAAGAGCACTGCTAGGGAGCCAGAGAGAAGAAGCGCGAGAGCCCCGCAGTGCTGCTAGGTGATGTTTTTTGTTTTTTTTTCATTCAAAACACAGACTGACAACTCACTGATACTCTCTCTGTATTGGTGGCTCACTCCATTAACATCCAATCACTTGCAGTACAGGAAACCTCTCCTCCTCTTCCATGCTTCAACACATACGGACCTCCTGACCAGAACCTTCTAAAGACATGGAACTCCTTTCCCGCTCTCATACACTCCCTTTTATAACCTCTATCATACCACATGACATGACAGAACTGATACATTTATAGGCAGTCTCCAAGCACTGTAAACATTTAACTCTTCAATCACCGCGGCTGTGCAATACATATAACAGAACAGGCCACTTTGCACAGCACACCTACAAAAGACATACATGTATGACATTTATGGAGGGGGCCAGTAAAGTATATTCTGGTCCACTACAAGATGTCATCTAGCTTTTCTGATGATTACTTATGGCATCGAAATGGGTCACCGGCTCTCATTGTCCAACTTCCCTGAAGGTCTCCATACATCTAAGTATAGTTCTTAATAATACCACCAGAAAAAATGATCAGCGTCACCAGATATCATTATTTATGTAAATGTTCCCCATCGGTCATTATATAGAATGTACATTATATATTTCTTGCTTGTTACTGAGAGAAACTGCAATCATAATGTTCAAAATTCACCATCTTGGGTTTTGTGTTACTGCAGGTTCGAGCATGGCGACCTAACGATTTTTTTACTGCAATGTTATGTTCTGCGGTAAGGACACAATCACATGTTAAAGCTTTGTGTTTTTCTGACAGAAGAGGTTGAGGTTATATCTAGAGATGAGCGAACATACTCGTTTCGAGTAATTACTCGATCGAGCACCGCGATTTTCGAGTTTTTCAGTACTCGGGTGCAAAGAATCGGGGGGCGCCCGGGGGCGGGGGGAGGCGTGACGGAGCGGGGGGTAGCAGCGGGGAACAGGGGGGAGCCCTCTCTCTCTCCTTCTCCCCCCCACTCCCCGCTGCAACCCCCCACTCACCCACGGGGCCCCCTGAATCTTTTCGCCCGCGTACGGAAGTACTCGAAAATCACTGTACTCGGGCGAAAAAGGAGCGTGGCCGAGAGGCTCGCTCATCTCTAGTTATATCTCCTTTGTAAAGGCAGTAATATAGAGTTCACTAGACTGGATTTCCTCTCCTGCTCAGCTAGAAGCAACAGCATCAGATCACTGAATGGATACAATGATGCAAGAAACAAAAAATAAATAATATTTCTGATTTCTGCGACTCATCAGGGAGGGGACTTGTGGCCATATAAAAGTGTAGGAAATGTGTCATTTTATTTTCTTATCTACTTTTTTTTTTAGTAACTACAGGTTTTCCAGTTTTTAAAAAAATCTTTTTAAAAAACACCTGCTATGCAGATGAATAATAAACTAGCCTATACTCGCTCATCAAGGATCCCTGGCCTTTAGTAAGCCAAGTCTGCCATGACAACCCATCTTCAGTGATCATGTTGGGGGCAATAGAGTAACAGAGGGAGCCCTATCTGGCTTATATGCTGCAAACCACATTGACCGCGGCATAGAAGTGGTTAGGCAGTCACAATCAGAGCCAGCTATTGTGGGCCGGTGTAAGCTGTTGAGCACAGCCCACTCCATCACACTCGAGCCAGACCCACAATGTACATTTACATTATGTCGGTCATGAAGGATTTACAGTCACTTCAACTGATTCATTGAAGAGATTGAGAGTCTACAAGTAATTCCCAGCAAGGAGGAAGGGTTGTGCCAAAACTGACACTTATCACCTCCCCACAGCCTCCATTCACAGTGAACAGGCATTG